>NC_090928.1:151299276-151602306 GCF_040938575.1 Ambystoma mexicanum
AAGTGCTTTGCAACAGGAAAGATAAGAGGTGACAACATGTACTCCTAAGTCCCACCCATCTTCCTGTCTGTAGATTAAAGTGTCTCTCTGGTTTACTGAGCCTTCTGTGGCTCTTGATCAAAGCGCAGGTCTCCCTTGAATTTTATGGTGAGAACAGACTTCTGTCTCCCTCAAATGACATACTTCGTCATTCTGAAAGGGGTCCGCTCTGCAGAGCTTGGCTATGGTAAATAGTGTACCCAGACATGCCATCCAATGTCCTTCATACAGAGGGGTGGTAACCAACTTCAAGTTGTCAATTTGCATATCCAAGAGGTGCGAGTCCTGACTTCCTCTTGTCCATTCTGCGATCAAGCCTGACACAGGCTTGTTCCAATTATCTCCTATTAGTATGTGCTGCCACCAGCAGTTTAGACAATAGGAAGGCAGAACCATGGAGGGAGCCTTTGATATTTTAATTAGGCTGCCCATGGCCATAGGAAGGTGTTGCCGTCTCCCTTCTTGAGATGCTTTGATGTAGACATGGCTGTCACATTCCAGCTGAACATGACCCTGAAGGACGGAGCCTGTAGGCTGTGTAGGAAAATGTGTACGGAACGGCCTCACCCATTTTCAGAGGTTGATCTCACATCATTCACCTTAATTTCCACAAAAAAAAAGTCCAGGCGAGCAGACACTCCCTGTGTGGAAGGTCGAATTCCTCACACCAAGATTGTGGGACACATTCTGACCTCAAAATGTGCTCAAAATAATATCCAGAATCGCTGTCCATTGTTTTCTGGTGCCACTTTAAAAAGGGAGTTTGACAGTAAGTTAGGGCCCATATCTCTAGAAGAGCTAGCCCTTTGTATTATAGCCAAGATATCTTCATTACTAAATTCCATGCACCACATGCCAACACCATGAACACCATGAATTTTCTGTCTGCTGGTTGTTTTACACATACCCTTTGTACCATATTTGCCCTCAAAACAGCAAACCCACAGGACCTCCGAAATCATATCAGCCTGCGATAATGCCTGACTTGCCCCATATTATTTATGAATTTTCAAAAGTTGGAAATATCCCTTTTCCTAAGTTTTTCATAACATAAATTCACTGTCTTTTTGCAATTACGTTATGCCTGTGTGGCTTTTTTGATGGCCAGAATGCGGGAAATCAAATCAAGATGGAACTTCTTCAAAATACACAATTCCTTTCTCAACTCAGTTTTTCAATCCTTAACCCGTAGGTCGAATGTATGCACATTAATATTTGATTTTACTCTAGACAACTTTGGGCCCTGTTTCAAGCAAGACTGATCCTTAATTGTCTCATCAATGAAAGCATGAAAGGATTCTTTATTAAATGTCTGCAATCTCCAGATGTATCTTGTATATCCCAGAAATTAATGTTTTTTATTGTTAAAAGATAACATCCAATGGCCATTCGATTTAACTCTATTTCTCCTTAGGTTTACCAACACCTCAATCGGGAGCATGCCTGAGTCACCTTTAATGCAGATACTAAATTCAACCGTCACCAAACGGTGGTCACTCACTGATGTCTCCAGTAAACTCAATTGCTAACATTGATTCAACTCTGGGGCTCATTATGACCCTGCCGGTCTGGAAACAACGATGGTGGTAAACCCGCCACCACCGTTAGTTCCAGACCGGCAAACTACGAGTTCTGCAGGCGGGTGGTGTTACTCCCGCCAGGTCTGACATAGAGAGAGTAACGCCACCCGCCTGCAGACAGAAATGGAAACACTGGCACCGTTAATTACGGTGCCAGTGTTTCCATTGTCCCCATTCCCATGGAGTCCTAGGACTCCATGGGAATGGGGAGTAACGTTATTCCGCCTCCGGAATTACCGGACCACCGGAGCTGTAATGCCCCGGTAAATCTGGCAAGTCCTGAGGCGGTAATTAATTCCAGGTCTGGCGTCAGCCTGCTGGGTTTTTATGGCACGGCTACCACCAGACTAAGAATGAGGCCCAATAAATGATCATCAAATACATAGCCTATAACGGATTCCAATTCCCTGCTATGCCATGTTAGATGCATAGACATATAGTACAAGAGGTTGCCATTCAACCCTTTCATCCCAAGCATGGTTGAACTGATCAACCATTGCCTCCCATCAAGCACCTTCTGGGATATGATATTAGATGGTCTCCAAAAATGTGTCTGCAAACCCATATTGCACCTGGGTACTGAGGTAGAATTAAAATCACCAGCAATAATTATATGAACCCTCTTATAGTGAGAGGTCGAACGCTCCACAAAGCTTTGTAAAATGTTAAAAACGGGTTGTAAAGATGCCACATACTTATGCCAGTAGATGTTAAAAATCAAAATATTCATGCATACACCCACAAAATTAATTTCCAAATAATTACCCAAGACACCGAGGTGTATATCATAAGACATTTTCATAGTCAGTGAAGGGGAACATTTCACTGCAGATATCAAACCACTGGATTGGTGATAACCCCTGCTATGGAAAGCAATAGAATAACCATTAATCTCTGGACTACTTGTCAACCAAGCTTCCTGGAGAAGAATAATCTCATGGGATGTCAAGGTTTACCCAAATCTGCCTTCCTAAAAAGATTTTTATGTCCATCGGAGTTCCAGGAGACACGATTTAACGATTTGCTAAAGGATTTGATGAATAGATCCTACTGTGCACTCGAGCTTAATGGTTGTGACAGTGTTACTCACTGCTCTGTAAATCGATCACTGCCTGTAGATAGGCGACCTTGGAGACGGCAGTTTACACAGAAATTCACGAGTCAGCCTCTGGTATCCCGACACCCCTGAATTCTAAGATTCAGGCTTCCTCAAAAGAGGGGCTCTTTTCCACGATGTGCCTCTCTGCTGTTTCAACCTGAACAGGCAGGGTTGCCAATCGCCTAAAAGAGCGGGGAGACCACACACTGCCAAACCAATGCTGCAAAGGAATACAAAGATGGTTAGAAGAGTCAAAATATGGAAGGATGGTAAGAAAACAATAGTACTAAAGGAGTACCTAGGCAGGGATTGAGGAGTGGAACCTGCTATAGGAATGCACCTACAAGAAGAAATAGAACTATTACCCTACACATCAATATAGTTAACTAGACCTTCCCAAAAATGGATAAGTAATTCAGACACAGACCTGAAGGGAGAGTTGGCAGGAATGAATGAAGTCCAAGTGGAGGGAAACAACGAAAGGATAAAATAAAAAAAGGGAGGTTAGTACAGGAAAGTAACCGGAGCGGCACGTGGGTCGCACTAGTGACGGGTTGGTGCATGTACAGGAAAGCGTCACAATATGCACTTGGAGAGGGTTTCACTGAAGAATGCCGTGGTCCCAAAAGATGCAGCAATCAATTCCGACAGGAAAATAGAAGCTAACGTTGGAACCCAGCAGAGAGGGGTTCTCTTGCCTGGGTCAGTTCAGAAGTAAATGGCGCTGCCAGGTATTTCCCAAATGAGCAGTTGAGGTGTTCTGGAGTGGGCTCAGATAATAACAAGGAGACAGTGGGCGAGAGCAGAGGACAACCAATAGCGTACCTTAGTGAGCCGTGGCAGCAGGAAGTCACTGAGGAGAAAGGCAGGCAGTCCGTGAAGGAGTCCGGGTCTGTAATGGAGCGTGCGTAAACAAAACCAAATTTGAATTTAGCAGTGTGCTCAATAGACTCTCAGTTAAAGTTGAATTTAGAGGTGCACTTGAAGTTAAATTTAGAATTGTGCTCAATAGCTTTTAGGTGAAAGTTGGACCTAGAAGTGCATTTAGAAGCTGAATTTAGAAGTGTCCCAACTGCCCCTCTGTGAAAGTTGAATTTAGAAGTACATTAAAAGCTGAATTTAAATGTGTGCCCTATAACACCTCTGTGCAAAGTTGAATTTAGAAGTGTGCTCAATAGACTCTCAGTTAAAGTTGAATTTAGAGGTGCACTTGATGTTGAATTTAGAAGTGTGCTCAATAGCTTTTAGGTGAAAGTTGGACTTAGAAGTGCATTTAGAAGCTGAATTTAGAAGTGTCCCAACTGCTCCGCTGTGAAAGTTAAACTTAGCAGCGGGCCCAATAGCCCCTCTGTGAATTTAGAAGTGTGCCCGGTAACACCTCTGTGCTAGGTTGAACTTAGAAGTGTGGCAAATTACCGCTCAATGAAAGTAATATTAGAAGTGTGCCCAATAGCCCTTCTGTGATTTTAGAAGTGTGCCCTATAACACCCTTTTGCAAAGCTGAATTTAAAAGTGTACTTAATAGACTCTATGTTACAGTTGAATTTAGATGTGCATTTAGAAGCCAAATTTAAAAGTGTACCCAATAGCATCTCTGTGAAAGCTGAAGCTAGAAGTGTGCCCAATAGCCTCTCTGTGAAAGTTGAATGTAGAAGTGTAACCAATAGCCTCTCTGTGAAAGCTGAAGCTAGAAGTGCGCTCAATAGACTCCATGTGAAAGTTGAATTTAGAAGTGGATCTTGAAGTTGAATTCTTAAAAGTGTGCCCAATAGACTCTCTGCAAAAGTTGAATTTAGGAGTGCATTAGAAGTTGAATTTTTAAATTGGGCCCAAAAGACTCTCTCTGAAAGTTAATTCTGAAGTGCATTAGAAGTTGAATTTAGAAGTGCACTCAATAACCACTCTGTGAATTTAGAAGTGTCTCAATTACTCCTCTGCGAAAGTTGAACTTAGAAGTGTTCCCGACTGAAAGCTGTAATTTAGAAGTGTCTCAATTACGCCACTGTGTGGCAAAGTTGAACTTAGAAGTGTTCCCAATAGCCGCTCACTGAAAGTTGTATTCAGAAGTGAGCCCAATAGCCCTCTGTGTATTTAGAATGTGTCACCTGTAACACCTCTGTGCAAAATTGAATTTAGAAGTGTGCCCAATAGCATCTCTGTGAAAGCCGAATGTAGAAGTATAACCAATAGCCTCTCTGTGAAAGCTGAATTTAAAAGTACACCCACTAAACTCTCTGTGAAAGTTGAATTTAGAAGTGCACTAGAAGTTGAACTTAGAAGTGTGCCCAATAACCTCTGTGAAAGTTGAATTTAGAAGTGCGTTAGAAGTGAACTAGAAGCGCGCCAAATAACCTCTGTGAACCTAGAAGTTTCCCAATTGCCCCGCTGTGAATGTTAAATTGGAAGTGGGCCCAATATCCTATTAGTCTGATACCATGCCTGGTTGAATAGACTAATCTCCCTAACAACCTCTCTGTATAAAGTTGATTTTAGAATCATGCCTAATACGCTGCCTGTATAAAGTCGAATTGAGAGAAGTGTGCCTAATAGTCTAACATCGCATCTAAAAAAAAAAAAAATAAATAAATAAATACATTTTGAATCTTCAATCTATAGATAGACCTAGTAATATCACTATACAAAATTAAATCTAGAGGTAGACCTAATACCATCTCTTCTGAATTTAGAGGTGTGCCCAACAGTCGCTCATTGAACTTAGAAGTGTGCCCAACAGTCGCTCTGTGAAAGTTCAACTTAGAAGTGCATTAGAAGCTGAATTTAAATGTGTGCCCTGTAACACCTCTGTGCATAGTTGAATTTAGACGTGTGCCCAATAGACTCTCTGTGAAAGTTGATTTTAGAGGGCACTTGAAGTTGAATTTAGAAGTGTGCTGTGTGTGCTGTTGAATTTACAAGTGTACCTAATAGTACCTAACAACCTAATATCATCTCTGTGTATAGTTGAATCTAGAAGTGTGCCTAATAATACCTAATAGTCCAATATCACCCCTATGCAAATCGAACTTAGAAGAGTGCCTAAAAGCGTGCCCCCACTGACTTTGGAACTAAAATTAGAAAGCCCCGACTGAATTTAGAACTACAATTAGAAAGCCTAAAAGCGTGCCCCCACTGAATTTAGAACTACGATTAGAAAACCCTCCTAGAATCCACCTAAAGCTTCTACCAAGCATGAGTACACCCACCCCACCAGAGTTTGTCGGAAACGACCACCGTGGACCGTCCCCACTTCCCGATCTGCCTGCCCTCCCGTCCCCCCTGCCCAAATCATCCCTCCCCCCTTTGCATTCCCTACCATTCCCCTCTCCAAACACCAAGCCAGAGGGGCACGATGGCGTGCCAACCACCCTAAGACTCCTCCCCCGAACCCCACCACCGACCAACCAATGTTATCCATGCCCGCTCCCCTCACTATCATAACAGGCACACCCCGCCCTGCAATCGTCAACCCCCCGCCTTGCCCACAAACCCCGCCACCGCCCCCCACCGACCGCACCCTTTCCCCTCCCTAAAAACTGCATGCCTAGCCCTAGCGAGAACTGAAGCTGCACCCCTCTCTCCCTCTGATCCCCTACCCTCTCTCACACTCCAATCGCCACAAAGAAACTAAATAAGAAACGTACCTGGTCCCCCTCAATCTCTCAGCACTCCTCACCTCCCCTATCTCGACCCACCACCTCATTCCTGCAATCACCTCCTTCCCCCGTGATTTCTCATCATCTGCAACTGAAACTCCTAACCTACCACACCCCACCGTCAAATCCCCCGAACCAAACCCGATCATCCTAAAACACGCAGCTACCCAATCCCGCCCAAAGCCCGCCAATCTCTCTGCTCCCCCACTATTCCCATCGAGCATCACCCCCAACCCCTCTCACTTCCCAGTCTCCACTCTCTCCGCCACCACCCTCTTCCGTTCCAAGACCAACCTCACCTACCAATGTGAACTGCATCCTATTTAATGCACGATCCGTAGCAAAAAACAGACACTGCATCTTCGACCTCCTCGCCTCTGACAAACCGGACCTGGTTTTCATCACCAAGACTTGGTTCTCTGACGACTTTGCTTCAATCGCTAGTGAAGCCTTCCCCATGACTACTCCCTCATCCCACTGAACCGTCCCTCCAGAGGAGGAGGAGTAGCATTTGTCTGCAAGTCTCTCTTCCACGCCTCAATCATCGACAACCAACCTTCTATTCCTTCCTGCGAATCCCTCCTTGGTAAACTTTCCCTCACCCCGTCTTTCTCACACAGCTTCCTAAAAATCTACAGGCGACCTGGCTACGATAGACAATTCGCAAACAACCTCTGCGACTGTATTGCCACCCTTCAACTAAACCATCCCAACCTCACCCTTCTTGGAGACTTCAACATATGGCTCGACATCCCCACCTACCCTACGACACACTCTCTGGTTGACAGTTTGGACGCAATTAACCTCCAACCCCACATAAACGGCCCGACTCACTATAAAGGACACACTCTTGACGCAATCTTTAGTTCCAACACTGTGATTCATTTAAACCCCCCCACCCCTATCCTCTGGTCCGATCACTTCATTCTCTCATTCGCCATTCACTCACCCGTGCCCTTCCCGTACTCGAATCTGAACCTCCGAATCTATGCAACTGCTGGAAAAAACTAATAATCGTCCCGGATCTAGCCGACGCACTCCTCCAATCTCCACCACCTACCAGCCAACTCAACAAACAACTAACCCCTGACGCCTTTGACTCATGCCTCAACGCATCTCTGATGCGGCTCACACCCCCTTGCAAACCATCAACCCGCCGTGGCCTCTTCCCCAGTTGGTTCCCGCCTGAGTTGAAGATCACCAAACAACTATATAAATACCTAGAATGTAAATGGCAGAAAGCTAAAACCCAGGAGAGCAAGGCCACCATGGCCCGGCACCTTTATCACTACAAGGCCGAAATCCGGAAAGCAAAAAAAGCCCACTACAACTCCCGAATCCGAAACTGCAAAAACCCAAGAAAAGAACTCCATAAAATGATCTCTGAATTCACCAATCCGGCCTGCAAAACGACCGTCCCGACTCCCTCACAATCACTGTGCGACTCACTCTCCCTCCACTTTTACACCACGGCTCTCGAAAGAACAAATATTCTAGCCACCAAACTGGCTCTCTTACATCCACCAAGCAATTCTCCCCGCATACTGGATGGACCACCAGCTGCGACCAATACGCAACCAACGTTCGAATCCTTTAGTCCAATATCACCACAGCAATTTCTCAAACTTCTCTCTGCCCGCAAACCATCTGGCTCGCCACTGGACCCTTGCCCAGCCACAACCCACAAAGAAATTATCGCTTTAACCTGAGCAGGAGAACACGCAAGATCCATCATAAATGCCTCCCTTTGCTCTGGTATCTTTCCCGACGCATTCAAAACGGTTCATGTCAAAGCTCTAATTAAAAAACCTTTGTTCGACCATCTCGAGCACAAAAACTACCGCCCCATCTCAAACACCAGATTCCTTGACAAACTCATTGACCAAACCGCCTACTCCCAACTAAATGCCTTTGTCGAAACCAACAGTCTCCTAGACCCCGCTCAATCAGGTTTCAGAGCCTGTCACGGAACTGAAACCACCTTCACCTCAATTTGGGATGACCTTAAAATGACGGCAGACTCCGCGGGATGCGCAGCACTAATCCTCCTTGACCCATCCGCCGCCTTTGACACAATCAATCACTCAATCCTCCTAAACTGCCTCCACTCCCTAGGAATTTGTGGAACTGCTCTTAAATAGATAGCTTCATTCCTCAAAGATCGGTACCAAATAATGATACTCTCCACCTATACCTCCCAAGCCCCACCAGTCGACACGGGAGTCCCACAAGGAGCATGCCTATCTGCCCGCCTGTTCAATCTCCACTTGATCACCCTCCCGCCAATAATTAATTCACACAACATCCTGTGCTACAACTACGCTGGCGACACTCAACTAATTCTAAAACTCCTGAACTCAAAACCCAACTCCTGACCTGGCCTCCTGCCTCCTTGACATAGAACTCTGGATGACCCAAAGCCACCTCTTGTTAAACCCCTCCAAAACGGAAATCATGGTATGTGGCAACGCCGAACTTCTTCCGCACCCACTACCCTGGCCATCCGCCATGGGCAATTCACCGACCCCCTCCAAATCAGTGAAAAATCTTAGATGCACCCTTGACTCAGACCTAACACTCTCGCGCCAAGTCAACAATGTCTCAAAGTCCTGCCACTACCACCTTAAAACCCTTAGGCGCATTTTTCCATATCTATCCTTTCCCAACAATCTCTCCGCGGTCCAATCAATCGTTATATCTAGACTGGACTACGCAAACCCCCTATACCTCCAGTAGCTCGAAGGGTGACTTTCAAAACCTTGTGCATCTCCCATTGAGCACTGCAGAAAACCAGACCTCAATATCCTCAAAACAAGCTAAAACCCTACCACCCCACTCGTACCCTAAGATCAAGCTCAGCCAGCCTCCTAGTCATACCGAAGACAAAATCAAGTAGGTTAGGTGGATCATCATTCTCAGCCTTGGCCCCCACACTAAGGAACTCACTCCCAACCCACATCCGCCTAACTGAGGATTTGATGCCTTTCCGCAAACTACTGAAAACCTGCCTCTTCCCCTAAAACCAACCCGTACCAAACTAACCCAAACAGACCAACACCAACTCAATGACGCCAATCCATCAAACCACCTAATGCGAGAAACTGACAGCTAATAACCCTAATATAAACTAGAAGGACAACCAGAATTAAGCGAATAAAGTAGATCATTGCAGTATAATGGCTAATAAGAGTAAAACATACGGAAACAGTAAAGAGACTCAAACTCCGGAAATGGACAGAATGCATGTGGAGTGAATGAAGTGAATGGAGTGGGTGAATTAGCTAGAAGGGATGAAACAGGTGGAACAAATGAATGCGCTGAGTGGAAGAATGCATGAGTGGAAGAGCAGATACCTATATAGTTCAAATGAATGTGGATATCGAATGATTATGTAGATCGGATGAGTGTATAGAAAGGATAAACATGGTGAGTGGATGAGTGTGTAGAGCGGCTGGATATATAGAACTGACGAGCGTGTAGCGCGGATGAGTACGCAGATACAGAAAAGCGAGTAGAACACACAAGTACGTAAAACAGATGAATGTCCAGAACGGATGAGCGTAAACCAGATAAATGTGTAGAACAGATGAGTATATGGAGCGGATGAGTATGTAGAGCACAGGAATGTTGATAACGGATGAATATGGAAGTGCAGAGAGTGTGTAGATCGCTGGAGCAGATGAATGTACAGAGCGGATGAGTGGATAGAGCAGATGAGTCGATAGAGTGGATGAGTGGATAGAGCGGATGAATGGATAGAGCGGATGAGTGGCTAGAGCGGATGAGTGGCTAGAGCGGATGAGTGGATAGAGCGGATGAGTGGATAGTGCGGATGAGTGGATAGAGCGGACGAGTGGATAGAGCGGATGAGTGGATAGAGCGGATGAGTGGATAGAGTGGATGAGTGCATAGAGCAGATAGAGTGGATGAATGAATAGAGCGGATGAATGAGTGAGCGGATGAGTGGATAGAGCAGATGAGTGGATAGAGCGAATATAACGGATGAATGGATAGAGCGGTTGAGTGGATGAGTGGATAGAGCGGATGAGTGGATAGAGCGGATGAATGGATAGAGCGGATGGGTGGATAGAGCGGATGGGTGGATAGAGCGGATGGGTAGATAGAGCGGATGGGTGGATGAATGGATAGAGCGGATGAGTAGTTAAGTGGATGAGTGGATAGAGCAGATAAGTGGATTAATTAGTTAGAAGGGATGAAACAGGTGGAACAAATGAATGTGCTGAGTGGACGAATGCATGAGTGGAAGAGCAGATACCTATATAGTTCAAATGAATGTGGAAATCGAATGAATATGTAGATCGGATGAGTGTATAGAAAGGATAAACATGGTGAGTGGATGAGTGTGTAGAGCGGCTGGACTGCGAGCGTGTAGCGCGGATCAGTGCGCAGATACAGAAAAGCGAGTAGAACACAAGAGTACGTAAAACAGAGGAATGTCCAGAACGGATGAGCGTAAACCAGATAAATGTGTAGAACAGATGAGTATATGGAGTGGATGAGTATGTAGAGCACATGAATGTGGATGACGGATGAATATGGAAGTGCAGAGAGTGTGTGATAGAGCGGATGAGTGGATAGAGCAGATTAATGGATAGAGCAGATGGGTGGATAGAGCGGATGGGTGGATAGAGCGGATGGGTGGATAGAGCGGATGGGTGGATTGAACGGATGGGTGGATGAATGGATAAAACGGATGAGTAGATGAGTGGATAGAGCGGATAAGTGGATGAGTGGACGAGTGGATAGAATGGTTGAGATATGTAGTTAGAGCGGATGAGTAGATAGGGCGGATGAGTGGATAGAGTGGATAGAACGGATGAGTAGATAGACTGGATGAGTGGATGAGCAGATGAGTGGATAGAGTGGATGAGTAGATAGAGCGGATGAGTAGATAGAGCGGATGAATCGATAGAGCGGATGAGCGCAGAGCGCATGAGCGGATGAGTGGACAGCGTGGATAAGTGAATAGAACGGAGGAGTGGATGGGTGGATACAGCGGTTGAGCAGACGAATGGATAGACCGTTTGAGCGGATAAAGTGTACAAAGAGGATGAGTAGATTGAGCGATTGAGTGGATAGAGTGGATA
This sequence comes from Ambystoma mexicanum, assembly GCF_040938575.1. Lineage (NCBI taxonomy): Eukaryota > Metazoa > Chordata > Amphibia > Caudata > Ambystomatidae > Ambystoma > Ambystoma mexicanum. Next base: position 151,310,756 of record NC_090928.1, read on the forward strand.
GAATGGATTGAGTGGATGAGTGGATACAACGGAAGACCGATTAAGTGGTTAGAGCGGTTGAGCGGATAAAATGTACAGAGAGGATGAGTAGACAGAGCGGATGAGCGGATAGAGCGGATGAGCGGACAGAGTGAATAGAGCGGACAGAGCTGACAGAGTGGATAGAACGGATAGAGCGGATGAGTGTATAGAACTGATGAGTGAAGAGATGAATCTATAGAACAGGATAATGCTGCTGAATGCGTGAAAAGCGGGAGTGCCTAAGGATGAGTGCGTAGAGGGGATGAGTGCGTAGAGGGGATGAGTGCGTAGAGGGGGTGAGTGCGTAGAGGGGGTGAGTGCGTGTAGAGGCGGTGAGTGCGTGTAGAGGGGATGAGTGCACATAGAGGGGATGCATGCACGTAGAAGGGGGTGCCTGCATGTAGAGGGGGTGAAGTGCGCTTAGGAATTCATACGTGGGGCAGGCAGGTGTCCATGCGTGGGGCAGACAGGAGGACATGCGTGGGGCAGACAGGAGTACATGCGTTGGGCAGACAGGAGTACATGCGTGGGGCAGACAAGAGTGCATGTGTGGGGCAGACAAGAGTGCATGTGTAGGGCTGATGAGTGGATAAGGCTGACTGGTGTATGCATGGCGGACTGGAGCGCGCAGTGCGGACTCAAACACGCAGGGTGTGCTAGAAAACATGAATACACGGAGCGGACCGGAGTGTATGGAGCTGACTGGGATGCATAGAGTGGATAGGAGTGCATGGAGTGGATAGGAGTGCATGGAACGGACTGGAGCGCATAGAATTACGTGACATATATAGTAGGGTTTGGAATGCAGAGAACGTCTGAAAGAGCACATAACCCATCATATCTCACCACCACGCTCACTCTCTCCTTTACATCACCACTCAACTAGAACACAGAGATACTATGACACCATTCGGTATAACTGTTCTCATACCAACATTCCGCCGCTCACTCCACACCATTCTAAGTAAACACTGCTGGTTACTCACCCACCAGCCAGGCGTTCTCCTCAGGCCTAACGCAGTCACATCCGGTCTGGATAAATCCTGCCAGAACGAACACATACTCCTGATCTCTCAACCACCACACCTACCGCTAATGAAGCAGCTATTACATGGATAGTGCACGAGCTGCACACATACCCGGTGCTCACATGCACCTTTTGACTCGCTCTACTCTCTCTACTGATCTGAACTTCGGTTCCCAAGGGCGTTCAACCTACCAGCGCCTTCAGACCATACCAATGGTATATAAGGCGCTATATAAATGCAAAATAACAATAACAACAATAACAAGTATCCGAAATACAGTCCAAAGAGAATAGCCGAGCGTAGGGAACCAGGAGATCAATTAAAGTACTGACTGGATTTCAGAAGGGATACAAAGCCTAACCGCAAGGAAAGTAATGCTACAATTAGCAGCAATGAGCTGTACGAGTAGCAGTGCTTTTAAAGTACAGGGGGGCATGGTTTTGGTACGCGTTCCTCACGCCTGAAAGGTGTCAGCTGACGCAGTACACGCAGGTGTGTAAACAAGCGCTATGGCAACCTGTATCGGTTCCAGAGGGGAGCCCATGAGTCCACTTTTCTTCATAGGAAAGCCGCGGGGGAGTTGACCCCAACGTTTCACGGAGAAAATGTAACAGACAGCCAAGTTGAGTCCTTCTCCATTGGTTTAGAAGAAATGTCACCCCAGATCAAACTGACTTCTTGCTGCAGCTCTTGCTCCTACATGGCTATTATGATATCCTTTGGATGGGGATCTACATGGTTTAAATTAAGCAGGGTCCCATCATCCTCTGTGGTGAATACAGAATTATATCATACCCAGGTTGCCTCATCAGGTTGGATTCTTTAAGCATGATATCATAGACAATCTTGGACTTTAGGTCCAGAGTAACCATGTCTACTGTGTTGTCATCGATAAACTCTATCTTGGCAATGGATTTAGTAGAAATTGCCCTCAAATTGGACACCTCAGAGAATAACAAAATAATATTCTTCCGGTTCATGACTACAGTTGCTCCTCTTCAAAAATGTATGCCAGGGGCAGTCTGTTCTCCATAGTTGTTCCTATCATGGGAGTCATTTGTGCATTTTTCTATGATAACTCCCATGACATGTGTTTGTCAGAGTGTGTACAACCATCCAAGGAACCACCCCAGCAGTCTGAGGATGCTGCGCATCTAAGGACGTTAAAAACCTGTTTTGGGTTCCCCTGCAATCCACCACTCACACCAGAGGAGAGAATTGATGATCTTGTAATTTTTAATTACTGATTGAAGTTAACTTGCTGTTGTTCAACACTTAATTCATGTGCAACTGCGGCTGCTATGCCGGGTTTCACAAATGAAGGAACCAACCATTTTGAGTTCTAGTCCCTTGCAGGACTGAACATAACAATTCATGTTGCTCGTTATGCTGACCCTGGAGGATTACCCCAAGATCATTCTGCAATTGTGTACAATTTTTCACCATCTCTGCATTATATTTGACAACCTCTGCATATGTGGACTCTAAATTATTTGTCAACCAACACTGGGCGCTCAGTTCGAAGATCCAATTGATGAAGGTACAAATCCATTCAAGGACAGACTGTCCATAATTTCAAAGTTTAATACTTAATTGTATCCAATTGTCTATTATTACATCATATACCAATTGGACTTATGCACATTTACATTTGTCCATACACATGTGTTCTAAAGTATCACCATGTATTTACTAAACCTTTGCCAACCTTTGCCAACAATAATCTCTTTGTAACTTGTGCATACTGTTTCACCATCACCTCTGTCTTTGTCTTGGCTTCTTTGGCTAAGTCATTGTGTATCATCAAATACATAGATAGACACATATCATTTGTAACTTCCCTAGTATTTTATGTATATATATTCCTAGTCCTTAACACGTCATCAAAACCATATGTACACAACTGTTCCTATTGAAATTCCAGTAGTTAGTCATGTTGCCTCATTATATATTTCCCTAATGCCTGTTGAAAGAAATGGAGTGAACAAATATAGAAGTGCATTAGTTAGGGAAATAATTGAAAGAAATTATATGAGAAGAATTCTTAACTCCCCAAATACATAAGCTCCTGAGGTTTGCCAATTCACAGTTATAAACAATAATCCGAAGTAATTCTTCATGTCCATCAGAATCAGAGTGATCCTATTCACTAACTCATATATACCCCCCTGATAAGTCCACTGTTACTTTGCTGTGTTTACCTTTTTCCAAAAATTGATACAGTTTCAATGTTCATAGATCCAGATCATTGGTTTGACTTGGTGTTATGCAGGATATTACAATCCTCTTCAGGTATCTCCAGTATCTTTGGTATCTCGGCTAGTGGGTAGCACTGTGACATGTCCTTGTTTCGTGTAACGACCGTCACACAGGCAGTGATTTTTAATAAACCGCCCTTCAACTGCTTTGGGGGGATTCCAATCACTGATCCAGACGGGGGGGGGAATCAGAACATTTCTCAGAAATGTCGTTGAGGCACACCTATTATTGTGCTTTGTTTTTACATTTTCTTTTGTTTACTAGAGCTTATCCCTGCTTTTTTACCCTTCTTTGCCACTTTTGACATTTGTATGCTCGTTGGAGCCCTCTCACAATCAGAGTTTATAGAGATCTCATCCACTAGTGGAGGATCAATCATCAAATCATCAGAAGCAATAATGTCTGTTTGCATATCTTGCACATCTTGCACATTTAAGGATTCCTCAGAATCGGCTGGGTTCAGCCTATCCAGACAAACCTGAATGTCTCTGTCCTGTTTGGAAGAGAATTTAATCTGGACACAAAGTTCATTAACTTTCGCAATATTGTCAGGTTGTTGAAACATTGTCTCTGAAATGACTCAGTGGAGTTTTGCCTTCATCTGAATATTTTCATATAATATGACAAAAGAAGATAGCACATAGTTCAAGGCATGCAATACAGAGCGCACTTGGTGAACACCCGATGGGTGAAACTGCCTTAGGATTGAATATATCCTCCCCTCCTAATAGATATATGAGTGGAGTCCAGTGAGCTAAAGTTATTTTCTGTTTCATAATCAGACATGGTTGATGGGGAGTTTGGACAAGAGTCTCTACCCCCTCCATCTTCCTCCACCTGCTGTTCGCTCAAACTTAGGTTCAATAGCTTTGAGTCAGACACAGACAGCCTTCTCGCTATAGTTGTTGCCAGGTCAGCATTTTCTTTGTCAATCGTGTTGAAAAATGATGTCATATTTGTTGTTGTTTGCCCAATTTGTTCGATTTACTCAATTTCCTCAGTTCATACAACCCACTAGTAGATTGTATTTCCGCTGCCAAGTCCGGCAAGCCACTAGTAGAAAATATTACAGCCTCTGGAGGGGAGGCTGGAAGGGGAATGCACAAGCCTGGTCAAGCAGATCAGAAGAATGTTTCTGTGTCTCCATTGGCATAGCTCTACTACGTAGCTCATACATTAAAGAGTTTCTCTCACCAACTCAACGGGTTGTGTAACTCTAGATGCAGAATGTAACCACAACTACCCTACCTCTGTGCAGGCCTGTCATCAGTGCTGCCAGCACTCTTCTGCACTCTACCTGGCACTTCATGCCTGACCGTAGTATTTTTAGCCGACGTGTATTGCCTCATGAAATGTTTGCACACCAACAACAGCGTTCAAAATGGTGCCACCTCTCAGTGCTGTCAGCACTCTTCCAGACTCTCTGCAACACTATTAGTCCCCTGGCTAGGCGCAGGTCAGTTCGAAGTATACTGACGAAATGCTCTTTCTTGTAAACAGCACTACCCTATCTTAATCTATTAATACAACTTTGATTTTCCTTGGAGCATCAATGGACAAGCAGTATACCTTAGGTTTCAGATGTTGCATTCTGGGTTTAGCTGGTGCAAGCATGTTGTGCAGTGAACCTGTTGGGTTACTAGTTCTGGGGGTACAGTTTATGGCTTGTGCTACCTTAGAAGTAAACATGATGTGATTGACTTTTGGTATTCATATCTTTTGTATCTTCCATGGTGGAAGAAACACATCTATTTCTGGATAGATTGTTCCTGCTTGATCATTGTTTTCCATGCACTATTTCAGTGGCCTGTGCTCTTACCCTTCACGTACACAGAAGCCAAAGATTCCCACCCCCAATCAGACTCACATAAACACACAGACACGCTCAAGCTGCACACAAAGTCGTCCAAAGGCTGGTATGCACACATGCAAACACAGATTAACTCACGCACACACACACATACATTGCATTCACAACATACACGAATACTATTTTCTTTTGTAACTTATCATTGTAATGACATCCTCTCCTTTTTCCCTCCATTGATGACCCAATATTTACAATGGAAGAAATCCTCAGGATGTGAAGATCACATATGTGGGGCCATGAGTAGAGGTGGGCCTATGCAGAGGGATGGTGAGTATCGATTGAAGGGGTGCACCAATGAATCTGTGCTGTGAAACACTGATGCATGCCATAGATTCAGTGCAGCTCATCTCCTCCAATTCAGGCAGGAAGCCAGGACATGAGAGGGGAAATAAAGGGCATAGTGAGGTTGCTCAATAAGAAGTTATGCAACTGAATATTGTAAATGCAGAGATGCAGGAAAATAAACCATGCACATCCCTGCAACTTCAGCTTGAACTTGAACTATTGAAATTCCTGGTTGCCCTCCATTTTTTAAAACAAGCCATCATCAGTATATGTGGCAGAATCCAAACCAAAATGAACAATCAATGGTTCATCCTATGCATCTGAAGATGTACTACCAGTTGCCATGTCAATCAGATATTCTGCTTCCCTAAAGCCCTTCTCTTTCCTTCTCTGTAGCAATGGTTTTGCCATAGGATGGTGCTTGGCAGAGCCAAAACCAAAAAGGAAGATGACGTAAAGAAAAAGGATGTATATCTTTGCTTCTTCAGCATTCAATTCAACGTACATTAACTTTGTCAATTTTAACTCTTAATTGTTTTACTTGTAAAGTCTTTCAGTTCTTCTATCATTCACTTCAGCATCACAGACAGGAGACCGCCTCTAGTCCCTTTCTTTTCAAAACCATATTCTTCCCCTAACCCCAACTCTAATCTCACAGCTGACCCTACCATATCCATTGCCACCGTAACAATGTGAAAATGACGATGAAGCAAAGGCAAGAAGTAAATGCCTGAAGAAATAAATGTCGGACAAAATGAATGCTGAAGAGATAAGTGTGGAAAAAGTGTTTTTGGTGAAGTAAAGGGGGAATATCAAAGAAAAATCTTAGACCATACCCAGTACAAGCTTAACTAAGACAAGGTGTCAACAACATGAAAGGGCACTTAAGAAACATTGTAAAGTTGCAATAATCTGATCAAGTATGCAACAGTAACATTCTTAAAATAGGTAGGAGGGTTGAGGACATTCAACTCTACCATCAATAGATAGATGCATAAAACTACAAGCCTCAAATCATAGCTCCAAGGCACACTTTATTTTGCAAAAGCAACCTTCCAAATTCCCTTAACCATGAACATGTGCAAACTATATAACCCAAACTAGCAGACACCTTGCCACCTTTAGGACTATTAAAGATTGTTGTAGGTTAAACGCTACTTAACTAATGGGCAGTATAATAAGATAATTCAAGTGGCTTGGTAATTGAGATGGTGTAAAGTGGGGATGCAAACCAAAGAGCAAGGTTTTGGTCTATGTTGCATCCTAATTTCAACAGTACGATCATTGCCCATTTTCCTAACTCTTTATGGTGATCACCCTAAGGGCACTGTCTAAAGAGTTCACAATATATATATATACACACACTGATCGAGCCTCTATTACACATGTGTTTAGTGTTAGCTGGACCCAAAGACTTTCGTTCCACATAATCTCTGATTTTGAATATTTGAATAACTTGCAATTTGGAAGATCACTTCTCACAGAGGTCTGATAAACAGGCCAAATGAAACGTCAAACATAACTGCTCTAATCTCTAGAGATGGGCTGAATCCCATTGAGAGACTTCTCCATGCAAAAATCTTTGTTATACCAGAGATCAGGGACTGACATCAAAGGCCCTGGTACCCTTACCATTTCCCAGTTGTTCCACTTGTATGGCATGGTAGTACCATCACTTGCCTTGTATTGACTTGATTAAGCATTCTCAAACTTTCCAAAAAGAAGCTCAAAACCCATCAAATATTTTCAAAGAGTTTTGAGGAGTTTCATCTATTGCATGGAAATTGCGTCAATGATTTGATTTAATTCAAAGTAATTTTATTGGCAAAAGTGGACATAGCATGCACTTTGCAGTACACCAATTATGGGTTAACATACAGGAATCCGACTTGTTTGTGGAGTCCTTAGTTCACAAGGTTGGGGTGGTCGATAAAGGTCCCAATGGGAAATAGGGGTTCACTTTGTGCATGACATTTTGGTGACTGGGGTGACGGCGATGTTGGTCCGATGTTGCGATTTAGCATGTATCTAGTGTAGTTAAGGAGAATGGGATAAGTGTTACTATTAGTGTTACGTTGTGTATAGTTAATACATTTTAGATTCACACTCACTCAGCAACATAATGTCAAATCTACCGATAAAATAAAAACACAATGTAGGTGTGTGATGTGCCACATAGCGCTTTAAAGATGGGCGCTGAGGAGTTTCATATGCGCACACGAGAAAGGAAATTTGCAGATGGAGAAACCACTGTGAGGTGATGGGGTAGTGTTGCACAAACATGCACAGACATGCATACATGGGGTCTTCAGGGAAATGTGTTTGGGAAAGTTAGGGTTCAGGGGGTACGTGGTGAATACACATATATGTATGCTGCAAGTCCCCTCATAGCTAGGGATTGTGCAGGCTCCAGGAAACTAAGATGGCAAGATAAACTCTGTGTGACCGGGAAAGCTGGTTAAATGAGATTGGGGGAAGGCAGCGGGCAGCTGGGATAATATCAAATGGTCAGCTACGGTGAGGATTAGGTTTTATTACTTGGTACTATTATGAAAGGAGATGTATCTTTTAAGTACATGGGGCCCTGTTATTCATTGTCCACGGAAGTCCGGATATCTGGTAGGGTCAGTTCAGGCCTGGGTTATAAACCCAGTGCAAGGGGGTGCTTAAAGGCAGAGTGAAAAAATTGATTATGGGTTTTCGATCAGGTTTTCAGGAATAACCAGGATGTGGCCAGAGAAGATGTTTGCTGAAATGGTAGTCGTATAGATAAGCATAAAATCTGGAGGCCTAAAAGTCTGGGTGGATAAGATACTTATCGCCAGTTCAAAGGAAACTTGTTTGTTTCTTCAACTCCTTATATTGTTGAAGTATCCTTGGTAAAGCCATGTGCATCACAACTGGGATAAGAGGCCCCTGACTATTTGTTAGTAAATTAGGATTGTTGTCAATATGTAACCATATGATGATACCATGATATACTACAGACGGATCCCTAGAACGGACATGCCGTAAATATGAGATGATGCAAATGTATGTTAAAAGGGGATGGTGGTCAAAAACATTTATCCCATAAGAGTGTGGGAGCTAAAGGGGATTAGATTTTTTTGTATAGGGTCGACTAATCATGTTTGGGGGGATGAATTTGTAATGAAGTATGTGGTAGTGTGTTAAATGTTTCAAAATGCATACAATGTGAGATCTTTGTGTGGCTCAAGGAGAATCTTGTTAATTTGACTCTAGGGCATCATCTGGCCCCTCGTGACCATTTGTACAATAACCTTACTTTACAAACAAATGTGCACTCTTAAGATGTGGGCCTGTTTTGGGTTGTGGAGATCCGAGGTCCACCCACACAACAGGTTCAAATAATGCTCAGGAAAAACTCAGCCTTTTCATCTTCAAAAGTGGATAAATATGAGTGTTCAATAACTCTTGCCATTGCACTAAGAAAAATGTGATTAAATAAAACATCTCAGTTAAGATCCTCTATTAATTAAAATAAAACTTAAGTTTAAACATTTAATAACAACACAGTTTTGGATCAAATCATCATGGCAGGACCTAAAACATAACATTCTCTCTACAAATGAAACAGAAAGGCAAGTGGAAACTTCTACACTATTTAATAGAACAATGTGCTTCAATGGATAAACATGTTGAAAATGATAAAGGGGGAATGGCACTTTGAATAACATTTCTTTCTTCAGCACACCACTTTGACTAACAGTTCTTTCTTAAGCAATGCCCCATCCAGTCTAAAGTCAGGTAGATGTAGCCTACAACAAACCATCACTTACGTTTTTTATTTGCAAAAAAGAACAATACTGGCCATAGAGTGCCTTCATATCAAGTTTTCTCACCAAAAAAATGGCAGCCTGACAAAAGGGACAATCATCACATAATTTTTATTTAATAGTAGTAAATCGGGATCATATCACCGAAAAGGGACCTGCCTAAGGAAATACTTCCCTACTATTGCACACACCACTGTTTTCTTTTTCCTATTAAAAAGACTGCCAGCATTACTAAAGTGGAAGCAACATATCACAGAGAATAGAGGCAAGTGTTGTTAATTCTACAAATGTTTCTCTTACCTTGATTTACAATTCTACAGCACACATACACTTGGTAAATCCGAATGCGCAATACCTGGGAATTTAATCATGGCATAAGATTTCAACAAAGTTTCAAAGACCCAATGATATACTGCAATACATGTATGCCCCAATAATGTACTCCAGACACTTAATCCTTTTCTTTCCATATTTTGATTAACATATTGCACAGATTTGTCATGTAATGGATCCCGAAAAAATGTACTGTCAGAGCAATAACTAAATTTCAAAAGACAATCACTAACACACAAGCAAGTAAATTCGTCTTACCATGACTAAAGGGCAGAAAAAACATCACACAAACTAGGCACTGTGAGGGAGGCATGGTATCAAGAGAGACACAGACTCAAAAGTAACACTTTGAAAACCATCATTATAAAACTTTGTAGGGTTGCTGTAATGCATATCTGGCCTTAACTCTAATGGGATAGTTCCCTCCCTAAACAATGCTTCTAAGGGACGTCAATGTCCGTAAGTCGAAAACCAAAGTCTGTCTGTGTCCAAACCTAGGCTTGCCCTCACTCTTAAAACAAATGTGATGTTAGGTCTTCTTAAAGAAAAATGATGGTTCAAAAAGAAATGTAAGCAAAAGCTGGTTTCAGGTAGCCTTATCGTGACGTTTAGTTCTGCCACTTTAGAAATAGCTCAATGCAAAAAGGGGTGCCATTGGAATCTTCCAATTAGGTCTCTTGTAGCAGGAGAATACATTTCACAAAGTCCCTGGATCTCTTGGTGTTCCCTTCCCTAAGGTCTGATCCTCTGGTCCCAAAACGAAGAGTCACAGTTGCTTTTAGGCCTCTCAGGGTTACCTTCCCCAAGCGTAAACTACTCTTGCCTCAAAAACTTTATTTAAAAGTTCACAAACAAAAAACACAAAAATGTCACCTTGTCAGAATGTACCTCTCAAAGCACAATTCTTTCTGGTGAGGTTGCAACACCCTTTCCTTCACTTTGGAGGATTGCTCTCCCACTTCACTCTCAGTGTAGCTCCCCTTTTTTCCACCTTCTATCAAGTAGCGCTGTACACCTTCTTTGTTCAACTCCGGGGCAGTATCAGAGACTTTTGAGAACGCATGGCTTTTGCTCCTCCCCATGCGTGACCACTCTGATTTCTGGCCCCTCTCTTTCCATGCTTTGTTTTCCATCTGGCACCTTTTGCCTCTCTTTGCCTCTTGCACACTTTCCTTCTTCACCTTTTGTCCTTCCGTGCCTCTTGAAACATTTTTTGCCACCTTCTGCCTTTTGGTGCCTCTTGCACACTTCCTTTGTATTGCTGTGCTTCTTGCACACTTTGGTTTCCTTGCTGTGCCTCTTACACTTCCTTTACCTTGTTGTGCTTTTGCACACCTTCTCTCTGTTCTCTTTGTGCTGCTTGCACCTTTCTCACTTTTCCTTCTTTCTTTCCGGTTGCTCGCACCCTCTCTTTTCCTTCAGTCCTTCAAAACATACTTTTTTTACTTTTCCTGCTTTTGCGCTGCTCGCAGACCATTTTAATCTTACTTTCTTTTGTTTTCAATTATCATGCTGCTTGCACCTTCAGCTGCTACTGCTCCTGCCCCAGCCACCCGCATGCTACTGAGTTTTTCTCTCTCATGAAACTCACTGAATAGCCCAGCGCTGGCGGGCAGTTTCCCCGGGATGTGTATGTTGAGGTCATGGTCTCACCACCTGCCCTTCACATACCCCTGTCACCAGCACACGTCTCAGGGGAATGATCACTGGCCTGGATATGGTCACAGCTTTCCCCAATCCAGCTCCATGGAGACACAGCTTGCTCGCCATGCTGCAACCCCTCTGACACACTGGGTCAGTGTCCTGGCATCCTGTTCTCCTCCTGGATGCTCCGGGCTCCTTCAGCTGCAGCCAGTGAATCCATGGCATCCATGACCCATCCGGCAACCACAGCTCGCTAATTTACTCTGGCAGAACTCCACCATTTATTCCTAAATTGAGGGACAGTTGGAGTACAGTGTGTATGGTTAGTGTCCATTGCCTGCCCCTGCCTGACTCTATTAAAGGGACATGTTAGTGGTAGAATGTAGGCCTCTCCATTCATCATCCTCTTCACAGTACTTTTCACATGGGTAATCTCTCTAACTCTCAGTTGTCTCTTCCTCGTCCCAGTATATGTTGGAAATGGGGAGGGGGAGATGTGATGAGACTGAAAATAGCCCATGAAGGCTAAAGGAGAGTGTGCTGGTGTACCATTGGGAAAGGGGGAATACCATGTTTCACATTTAGGCATTCTCCTCCCAATCCCCTGTGACCCTCCACTCTTGTGATCCTCCCTTGCTCGCCCACCCTCAGGTTTGGAATCCAAAAGCGATGGCCCTTCCCTGGCCACCTGAATGGAAGATCCCTGGGGAGATGGTAGGAGAATACCTTCACGTTTCTCGCATACCCTTCTTCTATGGGCTTGGACTGAATTGCTTCACAAGGGAACCTCAAAAGGAAAGTGACCGGTTTTCGCGGACATTGCAGTAAACCATATTAAAAAACACAACATTGCACTAGTGAAACTTATCAAATAATCTGTGAGGAGGTGAGGGGTGATGAGGGTCGGATGGGACATGGCTGCAAGAAGCAAAAAAACAGGTGTTTGTCACTGTGAAAGTCCGCTAACTGTCCTGAGAAGGTTGCGCATAACTCAGCATTACAGGGTAGGTGAAAAGCAGTTGGAAACTTTTGGCGCTCATTGATGCACCACTGCTCCAACGTTCACTCATGGACAGAAAACCAACATTTTCACAAATGTGAACATGGAACTTTAACGGAGGAGCAGGAACGCAAGAAAAAGTGGTTGGTTCCATCTTCACCTGCACACAACGCTCTTGAGATGATTGTGTTTGATAAAACTCTAACAAGAGATCTGAAGGGACTCACAGAATTCTGTCACACAGGAGATTTGGAGATGTTTTGCAATATGTGCCTAAAGTACTGGCCCAAGAGATTGCATTTCAGTATAGAGGGTATGGAATCTCGCACACTACTTGCGTTATTAGCATATAACGAGAACATAGGCAGACAACAATCTAGAACTGCTGTCAAATTTGGGATACTTCGATATGAAATGGCATTTGGAAAACGAACCAAAAGTGGGTGGTCAAGCTAATATACCAGGAAATGGAATTCGATTTCATGAAAGATCTGATTTTGACTGTGTTGGACTTGCATACTCATACCATTTGTCCAAATAAACCGTACAAAAAATGTCTTTCCAGATGTACCCTGTTTGTCTATTTATTTTGCAAGAGGTGCCTGTTTGAGCACTCCATATTAGGTATGTGGGAGGTGATTTTGAGGTGGTGCAAGGTTAGGGTCTGAAGGCGCAAGGTCCCCAAAATACAAAATGCTGACAGGTGGATTATGAATTCCGAGTGTTTTCATAAAATGCGTAAATCTCTGGAAATTTCACACGGTATTGGTGTATGCAAGCTAACAATTTGTTTGTTTTTCCTAAATATTCCTAATGATACAGTGGTGCATGCGAGAATCGAGGCCGTGGGCCTCAAGGTCAATGCCTTGAGCTGCCTACTCCCTCGCGTCCTGCCGAGCTAATTTGTCACTTCCATTTACGAAAAGCAAGCAAGGCATAAGCCCCTATTGTTTTCTGTCCTTGGAAATAAAGGAAGTTTTTGTAAGGAAAGGAAAGGAATGGGGGAGGTATGCAAAAATGTCACACATGATAAAGGTCAGCATTTGAAAACTAGACAAAGTAATATTTCATTTCATTTGATGAAAAATCGTTGATCTGAACATACACTCCGCGTTACGCCAAGAGAATGGAAATGCTGATTATTACGGAGTCAAGTTTTTATTTTATGACCGGCATGGATGGCAGGCTAACACAGCAATGGCTTGTTGGTTTTGCCAATTGGTGAGGAGACTCAGAAGCAACTGGTGTGTACTTGTATTTGTCCCATGGCACATGGGCAGTCCAACACCGAAATGCATGTAGTCCATGTCTGTGTTCACACAGGTTCCACCAAAGCCCAATTCTAGGCTAATGTTATGTTAAAATGCTGTTTATGTGTTATTCAAATTCTTCTGTCAACTTCTGCATCGTCCTCCATTTGGGAGCTAAACACCCTGCATAGCGCTAACCTCTCAATCACATTGTTGACTCCAACATTGCACATTGTTTTCTGTGTGTTTGCACTGTTTCTCGTTTGTGTTCATCCTTACTTTTCAGACGGTGCATAAGTAATGGATCGATTGGAATAGATTTAAGAATGTCTACCGAGACACATTTCTGTTATGTTTTCTACACAGTCACATCCTGCCCTACTGCAAATGTTATAATGTCCAGATACCAATTGATGGCTTCTTCAGACGGCAGTTGATGATACACCTCAATGGTTGGATTACCATAACGCTATTTTGGGATGATCGCCCCGGCCCATATGCACTTTCGGAGTACCGGCAATAAGGAGTACCTTAACATCGTTTATGATGGTGTAGCAACAAGCTGATGCCGGTGCCTTTCAAATCACAGTGCCTCCATCCAATGAGTTTATAGCCAAATGAACACTGTGTGACTCACTGTAAAGACTGGTAGGGGGTGTCTGTACTTCTGCTCTCTATATGGTAGAGGAGAGGCACAGAAGAGCCCAGCCAAGATTCTCTATAAGGTAGCAATGGACGAGCAATCAAGACCTAGCTTCTCAGGAGGTGATGCAGGCTGGTTCTTAAGTACAGTGTAGTCCCCGAACCCCCACAAAGGAATGTCCACACACTGTATTACTGAAAACACAGTCTTTATATAATTAATATTCAAAGGTATGTACACGATCACAATAACGCACTTTGTACTCGGAAGTCAACAATGATAAATATATACAATTCTAAAGTGGTACCACCAATGTTATCGAATCTCCTTAAAGTGCATCAACTGTACGGTTAAAATGTCACACAGATCAATAACGAGGAAACCAGCAATAGAGATAGGAAGGAACGCAAGATGGTTGAAACAATAGGCAGAATTCTGACCCCTACTGCTAGGCACAGTTCTGTGTGGAGAACCCCCCACCTGGGCAACCTGTAAATAAAGATATATAGCACAAGCCCAGTCCATATATTGTTCAATAGTCTTATTTCTTCCCATTAAGGTTTTACCCCCCAATGTACCTTGTGGAGTAGAGTTCTCCGAAGATGTGTCGACCAATCCTTCTTGAGTGACTCCCTTTAAAGCAGGAGCCACAGATCGTCGAGAGGCGTCGAGGAATTCGGTGTCCGGTGTCGGGGAATCGACTGCCCTTCTTGAGTCCCCTCCCTTTAAGGCAGGAGTCACGGGTCGTCGAACGTCCAACAGAGAACAGGTTGAACTACGGCAGCAAAGTGGCAGCTTCGTTCCTAGCGGTGCTCGTCGACGACAGAGCGTTGTCGTCCTGCAAGGAAGTGGTGTGCGGGGCACCTCGGTGACGATAGTTCTGGACAGCAAAGAGATGATGAAGAACTGTGGCCCAGCAAGGGCGTTGAGTCGTCTGCGTCTCTGTGGTCTTTAGGTGGCGAGAAACCCACCGGTGGATGCTCCTCGGCACGTCGACGGTCGGGCCTTCTCCAGCGGGATAAAGCGGACGACCATGCAGACGAGAGCGTCCGATGATCAAATGAAGTTCTTAGGCAAACGGGAGCACAGCGGCTCTGGTCGGCAATGGGCGTCGTCGACAGTGGCGGACAACAGTCCGGGTGCTTCTCTTTGAGATTCTGCGGCAGTCGCCGTCTCGGGTCAGCAGCCTGGTGAAGGTCTGTCTACCAGGGAGCTTTGGTAAAGATCAGCTGGTGCACGGTGGTCCCTCGTAGCTCGGGAAGAGGGCGCCTTACTAGGTCCTCTCTGGGTCAGTCATTGGAGGCACAGCAGCTTTCAGATTGTGAAGGAGAGCAACAGCAATCCTTCTCGTCCAGCAGGGCTTCAAGGTCAAGCTTCAGTTACTCCAGTTACTCATCGTAGTGGACTTCAGCTTCTGAACACGATTCCTAGCAGTGAGAGGTCCCCAGATATACTGTTGATCTCCCATTCATTCCGCTGGGTCACACTCAGGCATCCAATAACGACTAAGGGCATTCATGCAGGCAGGCAGCCAACCAGGCACACGAGGTACTCAGGCCATTCACTTCTCTCCAGACACTCACAACAAGTTATGTGTATTGGGACAAGTACCGAGCCATTCAACACTCTAAGCTGCATTCATACTGGTTTCGGGCATGGCTGTCTCAGTCATTGTGTCAACCACCAGATACTAGACATCCACAACACAGAATGCATATTCGTCACACACTCTATTCACCCAGGTCCCACTCACAGGAGGTACCCACAACATACATCACCAGGCAGGCTCCAGCTATTCTGGCTGGGCCTTCACAACAACACCATATATGGCACTTCCATCCAACAGCCAGTCAGGGGGAAGGGACAGAGTCAGGGCTTCCCAGGACTTTGGGAAAACAAAGTAATGGGTAATAGAAAGCAAGAGGCCACAGGGGCCATTTTGTTTTCCATCCGGAATCAACTGATCCCAATGGCAGGGCCGGGGTATCCCAAAATGGAGAATACTCCGCGCACCTGTCAAATTCAGCATGGAGCTGCCACCAGCCCATACCCTGCTCTGCGGGCCACCCACAGGTGCCCAACAACAAACACTAGGGGCACAGGGTTGCACACCCAGCTATGGGTGCCATAAGGGTATCCCACGGGTCCGTTCACCAAACCAAAAGAGAGAGAGCTGCACCGCCAGGAGTCCCACATGGACTCCTGCGCGGAAAACACGACAGAACACACGATAAAAAGTAGTAAAGGACAAGGATACGGAGAACCTGTCCCTCCGATGCATTTCCAGCATCACACTCACAATAAACATTTGTGTATCGAGAGCAAAGAAAGACTGTTCTCGGAGCGTTTATTTTCAAATAAAAGCACATTGTAAATTGCAGAGTATTGTGGTTTCATTTAAAGATAGTGTTTTGTATTCAGAATTGGGATGCGATGTGCTGTGAAAGGATGTGTGTTGATATTCTGGGTTCTGCGTCACCTGACGTCTAGACGTTAGTGATGATTTCCTGCGTTTGGCTATGCTGCACAGATTGGCTACGCTGTGTCATGGATATAGGCGGACAATATCGCTAGGAATGGGGATGTCAGCTTCAGAGGTGGGGGCTATGCTTCAGTGCGGAAAGGGCACTTAAAGTTAGGGCAATGCGGCAACGCATAGGATTAGCACAAAATGGCCACGCCCTGCTGCCTGATTTTGCATATGTAAAAGTGAGGAAAACCACGGTAAGGTGCGTAGGAAAGGTTTTTAGGATCGATCAACGTATGCTTAAATACACATGCCCGAATGCTTGGGACAATAATATTTTTGAGCGGAGTACTTCTTTAATGAAACTGCATGAAATTTTGCAATTTTATTACCGACCGACTTCCGAATGAGTTTGTAAAGTTTGGTGGGATTCTGTGAAGAGGGGGCAAAATTAGAGGGGTGGGGTAGCAAAATAATGAAAAGGCTCACAAATGAGGTGCCATTTGAGGAATCTACAACTAATTTGGCAAACTGATAACAGATCTATATATAAATGTTTGTACGAAGTTTGGTGGGATTTTGTCAAGATGTGGGCAAAATTACAGGGGGGTCCGAAAATAATGTAAAGGCTTATGCATGAGGTGCCATCACTGATGTCATCAATCATATTTGTGATGTCATCTTTGATGTCATGGGTGTTATTCTTAGCAGTGCACAGTGGTGGTGCGAGTTATGGTTGCATAACTGGTGAATTTCAAGGGTTTTTTGGTTTTACTTGTATCCATAACGTCCCTTTAACAACGTTTTTTCACTGAATTTCATATATTTTCAGTAGCGCAACTTAACCATAACATCCCTTTAACAAAGATTTGTATTAAATATATTTATATAACAAACCGAACTGCAATTTGACAGTTCACGGTGGCACTCCTCCATCTTCATTCCATGAATCACGCCAGACTGCATATTCACCATGGAAAAAGTATTTTATTCATTTATGGATGGACAACAGAGAGTGCACACATGAGCACACAATAACTCGTTTCACCCAAGACGGGCTTCCTCGGATATATAGCACCTTTTGAATTTTCATATTCTGACTGTCGGTGAATAAAACCACCTGGCATAGATATGTCAGTGAATAAAAACAAGTGTCCTAGATATGTGATGTCATCAATGATGACATCAATGACATTTATGATATCAACTTTGATGTCCTAGGTGAGTCTTAGCAGTATACGGTGGTGGCACGAGTTATGGTTGCTTAGCTAACCATAACTGGTGAATTTCTGTTTTTGTGTTTGGTTTTACTTGTAACCATACCGACCCTTTAACAAAGTCTTTTCACTGAATTTCATAGGTTTTTATTAGTGCAACTTAAACATAACATCAAGTTGTGTCACTGAATATCCAATAACCCTAGGAAATATCTTAAATACGTTTTGGTCTTCGTTATAGGTGATTTAAGGACAGCTCTAACCTTTTCCTCTTTAGGTTGAACACTGACATTTCTGACAAAAAACCCCAGATAGTTAACATCAGATTTGGCAAATTAGCATTTCATGGGTTGGACAGTAGTCCTGCTTCTCTTAAGGCTCTTACTACAGTACACAAATGGTACAGATGGTCTTCCCAAGTTTTACTGATGATTACAATTTTTTCAATGTATGCCCCGCAAAATTCTGAGTAAGGCTGGAGAATCTTATCCATTAGCCTTTTAAAGGTTGCTGGGGCACCATGTAGCCCAAAGTGTAAGACCTAAAACTGATGCAGACCTTTCGGGTGGCAAACGTTGTTTTTTCTTTATCTGGTCCATGCAGTGGGACTTCCCAATAACCTTTAGTTAGATCTAGGGTTGACACTACCCAATTTATTGATAGAATTATTGATACGAGGCATTGGGTAGACATCAAAGCCTGAGATGTTGTTCACCTTCCTAAACTATATACAAAATCTCCAACTCTTGTCTGGTTGTTCGACTAGAACAATGGGACAGGACCAGGGACTTGTAGATAGATCAATTATATTGGTCTGGAGCCTTTTCTCTACTTGCTCTACGTTGAAGCTGCTTGCTTTGGTGTACATGAAAGTGTCCATATACAACACGGTTGTATGAGCACTTCCATTTACACTGGTGCATTCCTCCAGTTTAATGGCACCATAAGGGTACCGTAAATGTGCGCTGGTTTAGCGCACATATTAAACTGGAGCAGTGCCACAAGAATAGGCTTCCAAAAAGCCAGTTTACGAATGTGGCGGTTGCTAGGTTGGTTTCCAACCCATCCTAGCAACCACCACATGTATTCTGAAAGTGGCGCATTCCTTCTGACTTCGGAAGAATGCGCCAACTTCAGAATAGGTCTTAAGTCCCGAAAAGGTTGTTAAGCCTTTTAACATCTTTTCAGTACTTAACACCTACATGAGAATCGGGCCCTCAGAAATGTTCTCCTTCCACTCCTTCAACAGGTTTGCATTAGTAGACTGCTCTCTTCTAGCAACGGTATGTTTGGGCGATTTTATAATTACATGACCTTGTCTTTTCCTATCCGTCCTATGGCACATACCATTTAGAAATAAGTTTGTTGTCTGAGGTACAGAGAAGCACAAGGACTGTTTGCCCAATGGAAAATGATCTAAGAGAGACTTTTTTGTCATAAGATGATGTTTGTTGAATTTGGGCTCTACCAAGGTGGCCTTGTACCAGGAATCGGGCAGCAGT
Source organism: Ambystoma mexicanum (assembly GCF_040938575.1). Taxonomy (NCBI): domain Eukaryota; kingdom Metazoa; phylum Chordata; class Amphibia; order Caudata; family Ambystomatidae; genus Ambystoma; species Ambystoma mexicanum. The sequence continues at coordinate 151,330,072 of NC_090928.1, forward strand.
CATATGTTCTTTTAACCTGGAGGCTGTCTGGAAGAGTTGTATTGTTCTTTTTCTCTTTCCTTCCATGTCTCTCGGAGTATATCCAAAACATCTCTGGATTCTCGCTGATAGAGTAGTTTGAAGGATGAGACACCAGTGAAGGCCTGAGAAGTTTTTCTTATGTCAAACAAGGTCCACTGAATAAAATGATCCCAGTTGGTCCCGTCTTCATCAACTAATTTCCTAACCATGGTCTCATGGGTCTTGTTAAACCATTCAACTAATCCATCTGTTTGGGGATGATATACGGACGTCCTCGAGGTAGTTAAATGAAGTAGCACTTTTATCTCCCCCATGAACTTACTCATCAAGGTGGTACCCTGGTCAGATAACATTTCTTTAGGAAATCCCACCCGAGAGAAGAAGGGGAGCAAATATTTTAGTATCTGCTGGGTGGTATTATTCTGCAGGGAAAATTTCTCAGGGTATCAGGTGGCATAATATAGTATTAATAGCACGTATGTATTACCCAATTTAGATTTTTCAAGGGGCCGAATAATATCCATCCCGATCCTCGGGAATGGTAATTCGATGATGGGTAATGGATTTAAACGGGCTGGTGGTGGTCCGGGAGTGCTGGTATGCTGACATAGTTCACAGGTCTGAATGACATTTTTAGTGCCAACATGTATCCCTGGCCAGTAGAATGTGCTGGCTCAATGTGAGTGGGTTTTAACCTGACCCAGATATCCTCCTGCAAGGTGTAAGGGGGAGATCTCGAGCACTACCTGTTTGTAACTTCCGGGAACCACTAGTTGTGTTCATGGCAGCCCCTCTGAAGTAGTCTCCTCTGTGTACAGTCCTTTCTTTAGAAATCAAAATGCCCCCCTCCCTTCTGACCCTCAGACTCAGGTATAACCTGTGTCAACCTGATGTCATTTCCTGGGGTTGGTATAAGGACAAGGTCAGTAGGGATTAGACGTCTTTCCTTCTTTCTATCGGGCCGCTCGCACTGTCTCTTTTTTTTTTATGTTCACAACTTACTGTTTCTGCTTTCACGCTGCTTGCACACCATTTTTCTCTTACTTACTCAATTTTCAGGGCTTGCATCTTCCACTGCTACTTCTCCCTCTCCAGCCATGGGCACGCTACTGAGTTTCTCTCTCTCTGTCATGAAAATCACTGAGGAGCGCGTTACTGGTGGGAAGTTTCCTCTGGATGTGTGTGTCGAAATCAGGGTCTCACCACCTGCCCCTTAGGCACCCCTGGGACCAGCATTCATCCCAGGGGAATGAGCACTGGCCTGGATACGGCCAATAGGTCACAGCTTTGCCCTTTCCGGCTCCATGGAGACATGGCTATCTCGCGATGCTGCAACCCCTCTGACACACCGGGTCAGCATGCCAGAGTCTCGTGCTGCTCTGGATCCTCTGGGCTCCTTCAGCTGCAGCCTCCTGTTCCCTGGCTTCCACAATCCACCCAGCAACCCCAGCTTGCTCATTTACCCTGGCAGAACTTCATCTTGTATACCCTAATTGAGGGTCAATTGGAGTCAGGTGTGGATGGTTAGTGTCAAGTGCATAACCCTGCCTGACTCTATCAAGGGGACACATTAGTGGTAGAATGTAGGCCTCTCCATTCATCTTCCTCTTCACAGTACTTTTCCCACGGGTAATCTCTCAAACTCTCAGTTGTCACTTCCTCTTCCCAGTACATGTTGGAAATGGGGAGGTGGAGATGGGATGAGACTGAAAATACCCCATAGATTCAGAGGGAGAGTGTGCTGATGTACCATTGGGAAAGTGGGAATACCATGTCTCACCTTTAGGCATTCTTCTCCCAATGCCCCGTGACCCTCCACTCAGGTGATCTTCCCTCGCTTGTCCAACCCCAATGCCAGTATCGAAAAGTGATGGCCCTTCCCTGGCCCTGAATGGAAGATCCCGGGGGAGTTGGTAGGATAATACTTTCAGGTTTCTCACAGCACACCCTTCAAACAAACACAAAAGACCAAAACAAAGACTATTCTGAAAAGTATTGGAAATGTGGAGCTAGCTGCACACAGAATGTTCACCATTCAACAGACTAAAAGGGCAGAAAATACACAGTTAGGGATGGGGACACCCCACATATCTTTGCCATCTGTCCCTGCCTTAAACAATAGTTTTTGCTCCACAAGGTGACACAAAATCATTCACTATGAGCAAATAAGAAACGTATATTTGTAATATTTGGAGCCAGTTCTATGTTCTTAGATTGCCAGGTTGTTTTTCGTGAAGTTTTTTGCTGAATATTATTGGGTGACAAAACTCATCAAATTATTTGTTTTTATTTGGAGGGGTTCACCCCAACCCCCTTCCCTATTGTATAGTCCGTATTCCCCACACTTCCTACCTCTTATATCCCCTTACCCCCACCCACATTTTTCAATTAGTTTTTTCGGGTGAATATTTTTAGCAAAAAACTGCTAAAATAAGCCTGCCGATGTAAACACGTTGTACCGTGGGGACATCTCTTGATCTTAAACTGGTTATGCATGTGGGCTTAGAGGCCCATGAGTTTCATATCTAGTTCTACTGTATATATTATAGCAATAAAACCATATATGTGGCACAATTTATAAGGCCGAGAGCATCAAGGGCCTTAACAATGGGCCAAGGTGCCATTAGCACCCGATCCGTCCTGCCGGGTTGGGTTTTATTGCTATTAGCCCCCTGGGTTTTTTAATTCGGAAATCTGGGGTGCTGACAGCAATCTATTTTGTTTGATTAACAGGATATACTTGTGACATCTCATTCATTGAATAAAAATGCTTACCCAAGATGGACACTGTGGAGCTGGAAGGTGGGGCACCGTGCAGAGCTCTTTTTCTCTTTCCATGGCAGCAGATGGGTGGGTGCCACGGTCAGAGGAATATGGTAATTGGGGTGGACAAGAGTGGGTGATCAAGGGATGGAGACAGGAGGGATGGGGAGGTGGAGGAGGTGAGGGGAAGGGAAGGAACAGAATGTGGGGGGGATGACAGGCAGTAGCAAGCAGCCTCCAGGTTGCTCAGAATGTAGGCATGGATTGTGCTATGCAGTTTACAATCCGTGCAACCGGATTGACTGCAGCGTCTGCTAATATTATTTTAAGTAACCTGTATTGAACTCACCTTTAAGTGTATGGCTTCTGCTGAAACTTCTTTGTGGGTTTGGTTAGGTTTCTAGCAGTTCTCTCATAACCTTCCATTGGTGGGTTTACATCACTGGATTCTAGTTAGTAAAGAAAAACATTTTGCCAAATGCCTATACCTAGAAACATTTGTATTTATCTCACAAAGGGGATTTGCCAGTCAGTGAGTTACTCAATTGCACACATTGTTGTACTGCTGCAGAGATATTAATCATTTTTTCATAGGCATAAAACATCAGCACACACACACATGCATACACAGCATTCAATCGAACATACATACAACAGTGACTTGTTAATTCACAAACACAGACATGCATCACTCACTCGCTCATTCACACATGAGCCAACCATACACCATACACTCCCTCATTCTCACATGTTCTAATAGGCACAAGCTCAGGCATACACTCATACACACACATGCATAATTAAAACCTTTTTTTCGTACCTTCAGCTCCAGTTCAGAGTCTGCTCGTCGGTCTTCACACTGCCTGCCTTGAAGACCTGTTTCCCTCCTGGACAGCAAGAAACAGGAACAATGACACTGGGAGAACATTCTCAGAAGTGCAAGAGAGCTCCTTGTATGAGGAGGCACAGAAGGGCCCCATACACATACTCAGACTTGCCGTTAAACAGCCTGCATCTACAAAGGACCAGGCAAAGCTTGGGGGGCCAAACACCCCTGGATTTGCATGGCTTATTTGACATGCACACTGGAACACAGAAACTCTGAAAGGGAAACCATGTTTGCTTTGAGAAGTTAATGCCAGACCAGGAGCACTCTCTCAGCTGCCAGCTGCAGCTGAGGGAGCACTCTGTGTTTTCACTGGGCTGGCCTGGCTCATCTAAAATCGCTGGAGGGTCGTTGTCCTGATGCCCATTATGGACAAGCCACCACTGTAAATGATTTATCTTGAGTTGATTTCATGTAGGGATTTTTACATCAAGTATGTTAATGTTGTTTTTTACAGCTAAACCCCTAGACCCTTACCCTAACCTGTCACTTCTAACCTTCAACCAATTATCCTTCATCACAATCCTTCACCCCTAGTCCATTAACTCTGGCGGCCACACTTCACCCTTAAACCTTCACAGCTTTCCCATTATGATTAGCCTTTCCTCTAATTTACAAATGCTGACCCTCCCCCATTATCTCTTGCCCCTAATCATTCACCATGAACATTATATGTCTATCCCATGACCCACCGCTCACAAATCTCCATGTCTACCCACCTTAACCTTTTCTCCCATTCCCCCACATGTTACAGCAACATTTCACCCCTTAACCCTAAACTCTAAACCTTTAACCTTAAATCTTAATCTTACATCCCTAACACTTCACCCTAACACAATTGCCCAACCTTAAACCCCTTACTGTTCATCCCTAAACGTTCACCCGCTAACCATTCAAACCAACACCTTAACACTAACACCTCACCCTAACCTTTGACATGCAATAAAAACTAGACCTTTAACTTTAGACCTTTAGTCCTAGAATATGCCCTTACCTCTTTACCTACTACAAGGCATCTCTTACTCTCACCCATCACCTCGCTCACAAATCTCCATGTCTACCCACCTTAACCTTTTCTCCTAGCCCCCCATATGTTGCAGCAACATTTCCCCCTTAACCCTAAACTCTAAACCTTTAACCTTAAAGCTTAATCTTACATCCCTAACGCTTCACCCTAACACACTCGCCCAACCTTAAAACCCTTACCGATCATCCCTAAACGTTCACCTGATAACCGTTCACACCAACACCTTAACACTGGCACCTCACCCTAACCCTTGACATGCAATAAAAACTAGCCCTTTAACTTTAGACCTCTACTCCTAGAATACGCCTTTACCTCTTACCTACTACAATGCTTCTCTTACCCTTACCCATCACCTCTATTCTTTTGCCTCTAATATTTTGCTTCTGTGTGTTAACCCTTCAAATTCAGCCCCTCACCACTTACACTTTACCCTGATCTATTACCTCTCACCCCTCCACCTCAGTCTTTCACCCTGCCCTGCATGTCAACAGTTGGCCACTCACTGCTAATCTTTCATCATAGTTCCTTATCCATCCCCATCTAGTGCTTCAACCCTTGCCACTGAATATTAAGTCTTAACCAATAATCATTTACCCTAGCACCCACTATGTCACCTCCTACTTGTCATACCCTATCCCTACACCACATGTAGCCCTTAACTCCTAACCATTCGTCAATCCAACACCCCTCACTACTAAATAGTACCCATGACCAGCACCCATAACATTTCACTACTAATTGACTACACCTGGCTGCAGAACTATAATTCCAGCCTTTAATCCTTGTAATGTAACCATCCACATAGATAGAGCAAGTCAATTCTAGTCCTTCACCCATATCCATTAAATCTAACTCTAAACCCTTGTTGATAAGCCTTCATCATATCCCCTGATGGTATACGATAACCCTCCACCCATAGCCTTAGACACATTAATCCACACCCTTTAGCCCTAACACGCCTTCACTGTCACCGCTAACTCTTCACTACTACACCGTACCCTTTCAACCTTCACCCCCCACTCAAACACCTGTCCCCCTAGCCCTGCACCCCTAACCACACAGCCCTTGTTGCTAAACCTTCAACCTAACCCCTAACACTTTACCCATGACCCTTCCTTACATAGCAGAACATATAAATGATCCATGAGATGATGTCCACAAGAGAGTCAGTGCTTCACTCGGGATGAAAAGCAAAGGCAGCAGCTACAGTGGTGTGCATTCTTATTATACACGTGGGTGCTGATTCACAAAGTTTCACACAGATGATGGACGAAGCAATTTGTGCATTACCCTCGCTTGACTGGAACAATGTGGGGGATGCTAATAGGGAAGTATGATGGAGGTCATCAGAGATGTTCACCGATGACACTTTTTACATCTTGCAAAAACAGCTTATGAATACAGACGAAAGAACTACTTGCAATTGCATTTACCTTCATCTAATGGTATCAGCAGGAGAATGCCCAGTGCACGAAGACATCATTTCTTACCACATTCTCTGCATCCTTGGAAGCCACCTTCATTTATCCTGCTTTGTAAAGAATGCACATTTTTTGTGTAACCTGCATGTTTGCAGTTTACCACAACAGCATTAATGCTCCTAATGCTTAATTGTACTTCCCGCAATATTGAAAAACAATGAAAGCATTAGTGCTGGGCAAGCGCACCTTTCCCCAATATTTTGAAGGGGTTCAGGTTTCCAGCATTTTCCCTCCTACCAGTCGCCCCTTAAATGTGCTGTTCTTCTTCTAATATCCCTTTGAAAATGGCCAGAAAAGACGATTCAACATTCGAATCCTCCAGTCCCCTGCACACTGTGAAATGCTGATCACAGCAGGTAACAAGTATTAGGGAATGTATTCATATTTGAATATAACCATTCATTCAAGAATGACATGTCCAGAGAGTTTTTTTTTAAATAGATCGTATTCTTAAGTTTACGGACCAAGAAAAAGTTGTATATACATACACTACGTACAGAGGCAAAGCGGAAACATGCGTAAGTCCTTTCTTTATGGCGATGCGTTTCGAGGGCTGATTCCTCTTCTTCAAAGGCCTTAACGGACTGTGGAGTAAATGAAATACAAAAAAAAATGTCAAGAATCAATATTAAAAAAAAGGAGAGATACAACAGTCCAGACAAATACATATATCAAAGTAAAGCTTGACAGCTATGGCCACCACCCCCCTACAAGGGTGAAGCCTCCGGGGGTTAAGAGTGTGGGTATTAGCAGCCCACAGCACTTCCTGGACTCCTACTTTGCTGTGGCTGGCTCCTGGTTGCTCGCTCCTCCCACCTGCTGCCTGCTGAAATCCCTCCGACCCCCACCAGGGTGAAGACCGCAGTGGGCAAGGGTGTGGGTGTTAGTGTCCTGCAGTCCATGGACTCCTACTTTGCTGTTGCTGGCTCCTGGTTACTCGCTCCTCCCACCTGTTGCCTGCTGTCTGTTCTAATCCCACCCTCGCAAAGGTAAAGCCTGCAGGTTCAAGGGTGTGGGTGTTAGCATCCCACAGCACTTCCTGGACTCTTACTTTGCTGTTGCTGGCTCCTGGTTGCTGGCTCCTCCCTCCTGCTGCCTGCTCAAATTCCACCGGGCCCTCACCAGGGTGAAGCCTGTGTGGGTCAAGGGAGCTGGTGTTAGCGTCCTGCAGCACTTTCTGGACTCCTACTTTGCTGTGTCTGGCTCCTGGTTGCTGGCTCCTCCCACTTGCTCAAATCCCACCGTCACCCCTGCCAGGTTGAAGCCGTGGGGGTCAAGGGTGTGGGTGTTAGCATCCTGCAGCACTTCCTAGACTCCTACTTTGCTTTTGCTGGCTCCTTGTTGCTCACTCCTCTCACCTTCTGCCTGCGCAAATCCCACCGGCACCCCTTGCCAGTGTGATGCCCGGAGGGGTCAAGGGTCTGGGTGTGAGCATCCTGCAGGGTTTTTGCGGGTCCGTCAGGGGGTATCCAGCTACTGCCCTTACATACCAGCATTGAATAATGAAGGTTCTGTCCACCATCGGTTGATGTGCTTTGTCCTCACCTCAGGATTAACACCGCCCAATAAGGAAGGTAACGCTTGATGTTGGATCCATCACAGTTTAATAACAGTTCTATTGTACTGGATACAACCGAAAGATTGAAAACGTCACAGGGTTGAGGCATTTTTTACCTCGCGCAGCTCGCTTATTTGTATTTTTGGGCATCATGCTTTGGGCTTTTGTCCCTGACTTCTATCGCCAGCTACCCTGACAGCACCTCTTGCCCAGGAACTTGGCGGGAATTTGTGGAGTCTTCTACTCTTTCCCCTTTGCTCCCTGTATTTGGACCTGGGCTTGGCCTGGGATTAGGGCTTGAACTGTGGTCCAAATGGAAAATGTTATCTACTAAAAGGAAAAAGCAAGTTCTAAATCCAACTACTCTGGGCCCGATGACACTGTCAATCCAATGGTTTCTGGCTACTTTTGGAATGCCCATTTACTGTTCAGTGAAATCCATCAGTTTTTGGGCGCATCTAGCACCCTAAACATTTCGCTCTATGGGGAAGGGAGACTTATTGACATTGACACTGATATTCACACTAAAGGCTCCGATGGGTCAATTTCTACTTTGCCAGTCAAACACCGTATTATTCCAACTAGCCTGAAAGCTGCTGATCCTGAGTTTGAACTTCTGGGGTAAGCATGGTCGGAATTACAAGTCCAGCAGTCACAACAATTGTCCCCATGGGATCTCCAAAGTGATTCCGACTCGACTGCTTTAAATCCAATCCCCGCCCCCTGCTCCCCGTCTATAAGCAAAACAAAACCCCTGCTGCTTCCTCTCTAATGACAGGGCGGTGGGAAGGCAATTGCATTCTGGCTCAGAATACAACCTCGCCACCCAGCGGGCGGGGGATCATTTTACCATCTGTAATGACCACCTGCTCTCTAGTATGGGAAGTGAGCCCGCGGGGACACGGACTTGCACACCTGTGGTAATCAATGCAGTTTTGCCAGTTACCCCACTCAGCTCGCCATCTAACATTAAGGAAATGGCTTGTGCTACCCCAGATAAAAGAGGGGGAGGGGGCATTGAGGCCCTCGAGGCTTAGGACTTCTGTTACAGCTGCAGGTTGGTTTTACCTGAACTCTTGTCAATACCAAATCTGCTTCGGTCCCTTGTGGAAGCAGTTGGAAAGAGAGTAGAAGTGGGGGATCAATCGATGAAACAGGGTGGTGTGAGAAGGGTTTTAAAAAAGCAACAAGATGTGAGGTAGGTTGGTTCTTTGGTCCAGGCACCCAATTCCCCGAAACAAGCAAGGGAGACAGTGGGCCCCATGGCGGGAATAGAACAAAATCTGACAATGCAAGTATCATAGGAATTCCCTACTAACCATCTCCAACCGGCTCTGATAGGACTGAGACTCTGCGACGTGCTGCACTGTTTTCGCCTAGGCTGACCCGTGGATCCCAGGTGGCTAGGACCCTCAGAGTAAACAGGATACCTGTGAAGGCAACTTATGTGCGGGCCCAAGAGTTGTCAAACATATCTAACAAAAATATTAGGCCCTCCTTACTCTGGACCATTTTTTTTTTTTTTGCATGGTGTACCCAAACTAACCTCTTAGGCGGTACGAACCCAGGGAAGCACTCCTGAATAAATGCTTACATTGGCTCCGAACCGTGAGAGATTGTTATTGTGTAACTTGGGAGCAGAGTGAAGGCTGCACTAGGTCTTCTTAAAAGGGGGAGGATGCTTCTAACTGTGTCAAGCTAATGCTCTGTGACTCCAAAGTTGCTGGGGACATATTGAGAACCAATAGGTTGTATAATTCTGCAGTCAATAGTGCAATAGCACTGGGCCCATACATCTGGGGACAAATGCTGCAGGAGCCTGTATTATCAGGAGCAAATGCTGTCCCAATGGGGGTTAGGTCTGCAGGGCCTCCTTTGTCAATGGACACCAATGGTTGCTGTGGAATTACCTAGATGAAAAGTTATTTTACTGTTCTATGTTGACACTGGATCACAAGACTATTCCCTCTTACGATTGATTATCTGTGCCAAGGACTGTTATCGGTTTGTCTTGTGTTGGATACATTGGCCTCATTACGACCCTGGCGGAATGGGTTTAACGGCGCCGGTAGAGCTGCCGGTGCCGTTAAACCCATTCCGCCCTATTACGAGGTCCCCTTGAGGGACCCGCTCTGGACATCTGGTCAGACCAGATGTCCTTTGTGGGTTCCACGAGGAGGCCAGGGAGGTAACAACGGGCCCGTTATTAACAGGCCCATTGTTAGCTCCCTCCCCATTCCCATTGAGCCCTATGGGGGCTCAAATGGGAATGGGGATGGTCCGGGTTGGGTTCACTGAATGGTAAAATACCGGGCCCTCCATAGTCAGAATGGCCTGATATTTCCCCATTCAGGGACCACAGACACAGACTCGAGTTCGGAGGCAGCCATGCCCTTATTAAGGGCATGGCTGCCTCCAAACTCGTAATGAGGCCTATTGTGTTGCGAAACTGTTATGGCTCCAAGCCAAAATTAAGTTACATACATACAGTTTTTATTTCTAGACAAATTGCAATTCAAGCTATCATCTATTGTTCTGACGCCTTTCATTTCTCTTTGCACAAATAACGTCATTACCGGTTAGCCATTTTTCTAACTTCCAAATCCTTCCTAAATTCAATATTTTGCCATTTAAGGTTGGTATTACATGATCAAATATTTCCAAAACGTTTATGGAATGTACATTTATTCTAGATCCTACTACTTTTTATCAAATATTATATTATTTTTGTTCTACTTTTCTTTTAACATTTTGTGGGTGTTTTACTCTTTGTAACTGCATGTACTTGCATCCTCAATATATGCACACAGATGCCACAGGATGTCTTGAGTGAAAGGCATACAATACTGACACAAGGGTGTGAGTACAAAAACAAGGTTTATCATACAAGAAATGTTGCAAGGGGCTTCCCAAGTGGATATTTTGTCACAATAGAAAATAACGTAGATTTCTCTGTCAGAGTTAATGGGCTCATATTGGCTGCTCCCCAATGAGGTACCCTGACATTTGCCTCTGGGTTGTGGGTTAGGATATTCCTGCATCCTCTTAAATCTGTAATCTGCTCGAACACGGAATAGAAAATCTGAACTCAAACATTCTTGCGCTCCTCTCCAGTAGTTCCAGAGAGAGGAAAAGCTTTTGCCACAATAGTCTGCCTTGCATGGGTTGCTGTAGCTTGCTTGTGTGCCTCTGGGTCCCCAAACTCTAGGCTCCTGATCTTTAAGATGTTCAACACCTCACAATGCCTGTCAAAGCTTCCTGTTCTCCTGCTAGGTCGCACTTTCAAGTTTCTCCACCCACCTTTAATAACTTCCCTATGCTGATTTGTCCTGCTGGAACCTTGATAGACTGTTTGGCTAAGTGGCTGCCTGGTCTCCTCCTTCCTTCTCAGGGTGACTAATGGCATGCCACCCTCTAGCCTGCTTGGCATACTCTTCTCGTTTCATTACTAGTGTTAGTCGATTCTTCCACACTCAAAGCCCCTCTCCTGCTCCAACAACTCTCTTTTCAGATAGTAGGACTCTTTGTCCTTCAATACCTCTCCCTCCAGATGGTAAGTCGTCTTCTCCTGCAGTAAGACATCCTCCCGATCGTTACTCTCCTCCTCCTTCAATACATCTCCCTCAATGTGGTAACTCTCCTCCCCAATAACTCCCCTTCTAGATGGTAATGCTCCTCCTCCTCCTTTATTGATTCAATCTCCTTCTACCGCTGATCGGCCCAAACAAACCTCTTGCTCTCCATTTTCACCTGAACAACCTCCTCCAGTTCTTCCCCAAAGAATCCCCCACCACCTTCAACCGAGGGAATTGTATTTTATACTGTGGTCTCATATCTCCTAAGCTGGTGCTTAAGGATTGCAGCTGTGTACGTTTTTCTGTCCTAACCACTGATTGGCCCATTTGCATTGGGTAATGGGGGCCAAAAGGTGTAGGGCTGCCTGGGGTGATTTTAAGATCTGCCACCATTTTGTGTTCTACAGTGGCCTCGAACATGTGGTTTTCTCATCAGCTCCCTTCTGAGGCATGACCTGTTTTTAACTGTGTCATTCTTCCTTTCCAGTGTGTGAATCACAAGCCCTGGGAAACGTAGGTAAGCAGAGGACATGTATATGGCTGTTAGCAAGCATTTACTGTGGGAAACTGAGTATATTGTATTCCCTACAACGCTATATTGGTCCGGTTGTCTCTGTGCATGGGACATGCCCTTAAGTTATCTTTTCTGTGACATGTTTCTTATATGCAACTTTGTCTTTGTAGAGGTGCCACAGACAACATTACATTTTGGGTGGTCTTGCAAACTTTTCTTGTGTTTGCATTCACAGGCATCAGCAGAAACTGGTATGTGGTTGCAGCCATCCAGCAAAACTTGCTGGCCTCATTCATTGATTTCACTGATTTCCTCGGTGATAGCTTTAAGGAAGGAAACGTTTCTAAAACGTTCCCTGTGGGCATCCAGTGATTTTACAGAAAACGTTTTATTCGAGGCATGTTTTACCGATTCAAATTTACTGAAGAAATACCAATTTTTTGTTTAAATTATATATTTGGGGCGGTAAGGGGATAAAACAGGTCTGCTGTGGGTTGGTTGCGGTTTTCAAAAGTGGGGAAATATAAAAAAATGTTTAAAAAGAAATGCTGTATTTTTTTGGTACATTTATTTCGGTAAAAAATGCCTTAAATAAAAGTATTTGGGTAAAATCACATGTTATGGGCGGTCTAGGCCCCTCCACACAATAATACCACGGACACTGGATACGTCTGCACTCATCTTTTTTTCAACAGTAACTGACCTTCCACCCCACTCCCCTCCTTTCCTCCCGCCCCCTTCCCCTCTAGTCCTGGTTTCATTTTCGTTTAAAGGGGCAGGCGCCTCTGTGTGCTAGGTCACACAGGAATTGGCCCTTGGACGTCAAGGGGGGGGTTGTGCCCCATTGGAAAATGTGTGCCTGAGATGGCCGCAGGGGATACGCTTCGGCTATCGCCTGGTATGTCTTTTGATTCATTACGTTGACTGTTGCCCAAGTGCCAATGAGAAACAGAGTGTCTAGCCCTCCTAATTGTACTGTTACTCGAGGTGCTGTGCTGTCATCGGACGATTCGGATATGAGCCGGACGTACTCTCTGCTGTACCGGTCCTATTCCTGGTATTGGTCCGCCCCTAGCAGATGTTCTTCTACTGGGGGTTCTCATAGGGGTCTCAGGTGTTGAATTCCTTTCTTGGATCTTCATCGGGTATGGGTTGTGCTTGGTAGATCTGTTCTAGGTCGTTATATGTTTCATTTGTTGGTTCCATTTGTAGGTTCATCACCGCTCTGATAAATCAGGGGTGTGCCATGTTCCTGGAGGCATTGCTTCTGGAGTTGTCCCTTTCGGGGTATGGTCTTGGGCTGAATGTCCTGGCTGGTTCATATCGTCTGTTCATTGTCATCTGTTTCGGTGGCCTGTATGCAGGTAGTAGTAGCATCCTTTCGTGATACATGCTTTTAAAATGGTTTTCAAGGCCGCATCTCATACACATCTGGCCGATTGCCGGGCACTGTCCTTTGAGGGCAAATTCGACCCCGCAGCGATAACACGGTCTTTCCGGTTTGGCTCAATGTGTCTGGTTCCATGAGTCTTGTCGGGATGACGTGCCGAATTGGCAGCATTGCCCTTGTGGGTTGATGGTGACGGCCGTTACTGTGTTCAGTTCTGCTATCTCTTGTAGGGGAAGGGGTTTCTTCAACAGGTGTTTCCTGAATTGGGATGATAAACACCCCTCTATTACCCTCAGTCGGATGGCTTCATTATCGTTAAAGTTTGCAAAGTCACAATATGTTATTTTCCTTTGAAAGAGTAGGATGAATTAGCCTATCGTTTCATGGGGTGCCTGGGTGCACTGGTTAAAGGTGTACCGCTCATAGTCTCTGTTTGGTACCACTACTAGGTGTCCGTTTATTGCGGTGATTAGAAGTGGGTATGTTGTCCTTTCTTGGGCCGGGATGGTTTTGATTACACTTTTGATGTCTTTGCCTACTAAGTTGGTGAAGATGTCTAGTTTTTTCGGTGCGTCTTGATTTCCGATGCCTCTCATGAATTCTTTGAATTCATCCATCCATTCTTGCCACCTCTGGCCTTGGTTTTCTTGAGGCTCAAGTTCAAAGTGACTCGGCCTGCATAGAAATGATATTGGGTTGGTGGGTGTTATCCCTGCGGCGGCTGGTATGGCTCCATCTGCGGCTGCACCCCCTGATTGAGCCATGTTTGCTTTGGTTCACTCTTTCTTGATCTCTGACTTCACGCACGTACCTCTGGGTTGGCTGTGGCGTGGTGGTCTGTCTTCATTTTGTGGCTCGCCTTCTTTATGTCTTCTTGGTGATCCTCGCTTTCTGGTGGATTTATTAGCCACTGCTTACAAGGTGCCCTTCCCTTGTACTCAGTCTGATAATCCTCATTTTCTAGTGGACTTGTGGGCCACTGGATTGGCCTTCCTTGCGTCTCATATGTATTGATCCTAGTTTTCTAGTGGGTTCATCTGCCACTGATCTGACTTTCTCTTGCGGGCACTCTTGTAATCCTTGTTTTCTAGTGGATTTATGTTGCACTGGATTGTCCTTTCCTTGCGGTTTTTGTATTTTGATCCTTGCTTTCTAGTGGATTTATCATCCACTGCCACCGATCTGCCCTTCTCTTGTGGGCACTCTTATAATCCTCTTTTTCTAGTAGACTTATGTTGCATTGGATTGTCCTTTCCTCGTGGCTTATATGGTTTGATCCTGCTTTCTAGTGGGTTCTTGGTGTGGGCGTGTATCATTTGCTCTTCCCCGCCCTCCTGCTGTCTCCGTACCTCTTCTGCATGTGCTGCTTCTCTGTGTGGCTCCTCCTGCTTTCCGGACCGCTTCTCCCGGGCTCCGGATGACTTGAAACGTCTCTGCTTTGTTCTGGAACACCTCTGCTTCATTCCGAAGGTCCTCTTCTCCTGCCGGCTCGGTGGTGTTGCAGGCTCCTTCCTTCCCGCTCTCCGGACTGCTGCTTCTGGGGTCTAAGGAACTCTGGACTCCTCCTCTTTCTTCAAAGTCCTCCTGGGCAGCGTTGCCGGGCTTCTTCTGCATGCCGGCATGCTCCTTCTCCTGCGCGCCGGCTTGCTCCTTTGGGCTGCGGCTAGTGCTGGTCCACCGTTCTCCATTGCTGGCGGCCCTCCTCACCGCTACTCCTGCCTCTGTCCACGGCCAGTGTCGTGTCACCTCCGTCAACCCTCCTTCCCTGCTGTGGCTGGGGTTCACACTGCGGGCCACCTCTGTCGGTCGGGTGTACATGCTCGTCGCAAGTTGTAATGGGCGGTCTAGGCCCCTCTACACAATAATACCACGGACACTGGATACGTCTGCCCTCATCTTTATTTCAACAGTAACTGAGCTTCCTCTCCTCTTCCCCTCCCTTCCTCCCGCCCCTCCCCTCTCTAGTCCTGGTTTCATTTTCACTTAAAGGGGCAGGCGCCCTCTACTTCACAACATCACATAGAACCGTTCCTCTGCATCTAGAATGCTGCAAGTTCATCCCCTTAATAGGAAAAAACTTGATTTGTATGGTGAACATTTGGATTTGGCTAGTAGGGTGGGACAACGTTGTCCAAAAGGGGTGTGTTGCCACCCCCCTTAAGTATGGTTGGGGGTGCTGTGGGTGCTCCTGTGACTGCAACTAGACTGGTGCTGGCAACAATGGTGGGTTGTCTGCTGATCCCCTTACACCTTCTCTGACCCCGGAAAGCGTGGGCTTCTGGTGGTATCCTGCCATTTGGAACACACAACTGTTAGTTCCCAAAATTTGGCAGGAAACGTTGTCACACAAGCAGATGTTTAAAATGCGACCTTTTACAAAATGTGTTGCACTGTGCCACCAGCGTTTATTTTACCATACCCTTAAATCTATCCACTGTTCCATAATTTACTTTATGATAGTTCAAGATTGTCTTCAGTGTTATCTGATTTCGGGTCAGACACTGTTCCCCCTCTTTTTAAGTCAATTGCACATGGATGTCTCTTGATATATCTAAGGACGCATTTCTATTTTCAATATTTTCTCTTCTTGTTAAGAAGAGTCACTGTAAGTTTGATTACCCTGCTTTGATGCATTACATTTCAAACGAGCATCAGCAATTGTGTGTCTTAAAATTTCTATGTACATTTATTGTAACTTACATTGGTATTTGCTTTGTGTAGGACAGGCTCATATAATACAGTTGCAAAGTCATACAGCCTTGCACATTCTCGTCTTCCTTTTATCAGTAGAATAGGTAATTTCAGCTGGCATATCACACTTGATAAAGCGATGTACAAAACACTGCTGCCCTATAAGACAATTTTTTGGCGCAAGATTCATGTACTTAATCTAATTTTCATATCCACAATCAGTGGGGTAACTTTTCTGAAAATGTTGGTGGGGCATGACCTCTGAAGAAAAGGTGCCCCAGCCAAATTAATGGGGACAAAATGGTGTGCCATGAAAGTTGGGGCGGGCAAACACCCCTGTCCCCCCATCCCCCCATAAAATTACACCCATGTCCACAATGCATTGCGCTTTCGGGGGTGGCTACTGAATGTGCCATGTGTGGATTGTTACCTCAAACAGCTCATTGTACTCTTACATTTCAAGTAGAAGGACTTTTCATGCATTCCAACCCTACCTTAACAGTTCATTTTTTCAAGACGCATCCCATTTCAGACATCAGAACGATGTCAGACACGATCACACGAATAATACTTAAATAGACAGAAATACACTTGTGTCTGTCTGCATCTTTGAGAACTGCCAATCTTGGATTGCCAAAGCTATGTATAAAATAGCACTGCCCTGTTATAATACAGAAGATGATCTGCGTCAGAATGCATGCGTTTGAGCTCATTTTGGAATGGCTACTGCGTGACATTGTGCTATAGCTGGCAGTTTAGCTGAAATGGCTTAGTCTACTCGCACCTTTAATTATTACAAACGCCGCCTCCTGTTAGGTTGAGGGTGCATTTTAAGTACTGAACTGGAGCCACGTGTGAGGTGCACTGTTTTTTGGCAATGCATTGAGGCTTACCTTTCTGTATTTTATTATTTTTTATTAAAGTGTTTTTCTGGTTACATCAAAACTTTGCAAACACTGCGCAAGTCATACATAATCACATTATTAATAAAAGGTTAAACATTTTTCATATTCAATTTTCATTGTATAATCGTATCACCAGTTCGTATCACCAGTTCGTATCACCAGTTCGGGGGGATGGCTCAGCGGCAATGTGCTTGCCTTGGAAGCAAGTCGACACGCAGCAACAGGGGTAATTAAGTGCGTTATAATAACCTATCATATCATACCTATAAATTACATATTAGAGTCATAAAATCAATCTACAATCCATTAATCTTAGACGTAATTACATGCCACATATAAAACACATTTGCATTTAAAACATGGTTTTCTCTAGAATAAATATTTCACCAACCTTGATCACTACCTAAAAAATTAATATCACGGGTCAGTCATCTGCTTAAGATAAACATCTGTTGGGGGGCGTGGCCTGGAGCGCTGGCTATGCAGTCGCTCCCGTGATGGCCTCCGTGGAACGCCCGCTGCATCTCAGCTTTCTGAGGCTCCCATGCTGCGGTTTCCGAACCCAACTAGATGAGAGGGTGTGAGAGGGTTTGGAGCCCTGCTGGCGTGCTGCTGGAACCCAGAATCGCCAAGATGAAGATAATCGGGCTCTCCTTATCCCGCGGCCCCTCCGCCGCGTAATCCAAGATGGCGGACGGGACCCAGCGACAACGACCGAGACGTGGCCTCTTCATCGGAGCTCCCCCTGTGAACCCTTGAATCGATCTAGACCCATGCGTCTCTCGCCTCACATGATCGGAGGGACCCAAGCCACACGTCTATGCTCCAGCTGATACTCCCGGCGGCGCTTCGGGTAGTGCTCTCGGAGGAGCACGGACGGCGGAGGGCGCGGTAGGTGCCCCGGGCCCCGGGCCTCCTCAGTTTTGGCCCACCTCCCCGGACATCCCCAGGGGGGATAGAACCCTGCAGCCAACCCAACACACGACACGCAGCCGCAGCCTCCCTGCTCTCGCCCTCTCCTGTATCCCTCCGCCTCCACTCCAGAAGAGGGGGCCGAAGCCGGAGAGTTCTCAGGGGTGCACCCCTGCCTTCAACTGTGAGGAGGCTGCAACACCTTACTGCCCCCGACACCTCTGCGGGAGTGGACCCACTGGCTCGTGGCTCCGGTCAGCGGCGCCATGCTCTGTCGCCCTCTTTACTGAGCAATCCGCCTTGAAATAGTCCCTCTACGGCCACCACCACCACCAACAGTCTCGCTAACACCCGTGGCGATCTGGGTCCTCACCCTCCACCCCAAAAGACTACCCTGGTCTGGTGTGCTCCAGTATTAAAATCGCTCCCTCTCGTCTCCCCGCTGATTCCTGGGGCGCCCCGGCCCACATTCACCCTCCCCTTGTCCGACTTGGTACCAGGGAGACCGGGACAACACAGCAACCCTCTTCCTCTTCACTCGCACTGAAGTCTCCTTCGCTAACCAAAGTCCAACCAAGACATCGGGACCCTTATCCCAACCCTCTGAGAGGCCTCAAACTATCGCCACCACTGCGACTGAGCCACCTTCAGCAGTTAACCCACTCCTGTCAGACCACACGATGTCTAAGCAATCGAAATCCACCAAGTCCTCAGACATAGCAACAATGCTAATGTCAGCCGACAAAGCGAAGAAACTGGACAATCCCCCCTCCATCTCACGAGAATCCCTGGACAACAAGGGACCTCTAGCGACCAAGGAGGATATCCGTGAATTCATGGTTGACATTAAAACCGAATTTCGATCATGTATGTCTGAGCTTACTGCCAAGTTGGAAAATACTGATAAAAGGGTTTCGGAGGTGGAACAGAGAGTGGGAGAGATTGAGGATCGCGCCCAGGACCACGCCTCCTCCCTGACTGAGATCCAGCGTTCCGTTGGGCTTCTGCAGGACAAGTACGAAATCCTGGAATATAAGCAGGAGGACATGGAGAACAGAGCCCGGCGCAACAACCTCCGCATTCGGGGGGTTCCCACATCAGTCCCAGACCAAGGGCTAGCCGAATATGTTGGCCTTTTCTTTCAATCTCTTCTCCCCGATCTGGAGGACTCACTATTGCTACTGGATCGCACTCACAGGCTAAATCCCCGTCGTGGAGTGGAGTCAGACGGCCCGCCTGATGTTATCACCAGGGTGCATTTCTTTACGACAAAGGAAGCCATATCGGCAATAAGTCGCTCCAACGATGAAATCACCTTCCAGGGGACCCCCCTTCAGATCTATCAAGACCTATCTCCGTTGACCATTCAGAAAAGGCGAGCCCTTCGCCCACTAACCACCTTCCTCCAAGCCCAAAAAATTCGCTACAGATGGCTCTTTCCCACAGCTTTGCAATTCTCCTATAAGGGTACCATGCGTAGGATCAAACATCTGGGCGATGCTGAAAGTATATTGCATCCGGACTCCGCTAACACCTCGTCCCAACAGGCCACTGAAGCGGCGGCTGACCCGGACCCTATAGCCTCCCCTAGGCCCACGCAAAACACATGGTCGAAGGTTCCGAGATTTAGGAGGAGGAAATGACCCGGAGCGACCCCACAAGGGACTCTTCTGCGCCCTGATACCCGGCTTAGTGAACCCGGCGCTGTGGAGCCGACCGCCACCTTTGAAAACATGGATGATCTCCATCCCCGATGCAGCGGGCTTCCCCCACGGCCCATGCCCAGCTCCAAGGTACATTCCACCTATGAGTCCTTGGAGCATTTCACTCAGACTATTTATACCTTTAGCCATGTTGGCTATGCTCTGTTATACGGCCCCGTTGGCCAGGGGAGGGCCTGACCCCATAACGGGTCCCCCTCCCCCAGTTAAACCTCGGACTTCCCGTTGGCGGTCCGAGCAAAAACCCCAAAAGCAGGATGACAGATGGTCACATCTCCCACGACATAATGGCTGATTCTTCAGTAGCTCCCCCCCCCTCCACAAGTCTCATCAGCGACCCCGGGTCCCGCCCCGGACCAGCAGTTCTGGAAGTTTGTCTCTCTGAACGTCAGGGGATTGAACTCACCGTCTAAACGCAAATCAATTCTACAAAAACTTCAGAATGACTTTGCCGATGTGGCCATGCTACAGGAAACTCACCTGCTCCCGGCAGACTTCAGCCGCCTACACTCTCGCGACTTTCCAAAGCAACTCTTTGCATCTGGAAGCTCCAAGCGGGGCGGTACAGCAATCCTGTTCCGGAGGGGGCTGAATCCCCAGATTCTGGACTCCATAAGCTGCCCGGAGGGACGCTACATAGCAGTGAAATGCCTGCTAGCGGGACAGCTGTTCTCCTTGGTCTCCGTGTACGCACCGAACTCTGGCCAAGCACCCTTCTATGATTTGCTAACCGCAACCCTCTCTCCCTTTCTGGAGGGCCAGATAGTGATCGGTGGGGACTTTAATGGGGTCCCAGACCCCGTAAAAGACAAATCGCATCCACCCTCCGCCGGGGACTTCACTACGGCTTTAGCCCTCTTGCGATTATTTAGAACCCTAGGGGTGGTGGACTCATGGAGGGTACTCCACCCATCTGAAAAAGACTTCTCCTTCTATTCTTATGTTCACCGGACATTCTCTAGGATAGATCTTCTACTGATATCTCCGCAGATCTTCGCTTTCACTGAAGAGGTAACTATAGGCTCCAGAATCCTATCCGACCACGCCCCGGTAACCTTGGAAATCCGAGTCCAGGGACCTCCGGATCCCCAGCGGCGTAGATGGACTCTATTTGATCCCATCCTTAATGAGATGCCACTCAGAGACGCAATCGCAACCACGATCAACAACTTCTTTAAAGAAAACTCTAGCGGAGATACCTCCTTAGCCAACAACTGGGATGCAATGAAGGCAGTGGTGCGGGGAGAACTGATTGCCAAAGGGGTGGCCTATCATAGGCATAAACGACAGATTCGTCAGGGCCTTGAAGAAGAACTTGAGAGGGCGGAGAGGATCCATAAGGAGAAGGGCTGGACCCCTAAAACGCAGCGAGCTCTCCGAATAGCAAAAAAGAAAATTGAAGCACACTATGCTGAACATACCGCCCATCAAATGACAAAGGCTAAACAGTTCTACTATGCCAAAAACAACAAAGCAAACAAGCTACTGGTGGCTAAACTTGCCAAGACAAGAAGGAATAACACAATTGTGGGCCTTCGGGATCAGCAGGGCAAGACTCAATACTCGGATCACGACAAGCTTCAAATCGCATCGACCCACCTGACCCAGGTAATGACCGCCCCGGCCCGAGACGTCAAAGAACAGAGGGAATACTTGCAAAGGGCGGCGCTCCCCCGACTGGAAAACGCAGCTCGGGACTCGTTGGAAGCTCCAATCACTGATGAGGAAGTCGATGAGGCGATAAAATCCCTTAAATCCCGAGCCCCAGGCTCAGACGGCTATACGACGAAGTTTTATAAAGTCTTCAAACCTCAACTTCTGCCACCTCTGGTACAGCTGTTTAATTCATTCAGGAACACAGGCACTATAACCCCGTCGATGCAAGAATCAATCACAGTTTTGCTGCCCAAACCTGGCGGTGACCCGAAGAATCCTGCGTCCTACAGACCGATTGCTTTGCTCAATATAGATGCCAACATATACTCCAAAATTTTAGCGACCCGCCTGTCCCGGATTTTGCCAGAGATAATCGACGCCGACCAGAGTGGCTTCATCACACACCGCTCTACCGCTGATAACATTCGTAGAGCTCTGAACCTGGTGGAACTTGCCTCCCGAGACTCCCGAGAGCTGGTGCTTCTGGCCCTGGATGCAGTTAAGGCCTTTGACAAGGTGGACTGGAACTTCATGAGGCTTACTCTCGAGGCCTTTGGCTTTGGTCCAGAGTTCTGCGCCATGACTTTGGCTAACTATACAGAGCCCAAGACCCTTCTCAGAGTCAATGGCATCCTCTCCCCCCCTATCGACTTGACCTGTGGAACCAGACAGGGCTGTCCGTTATCGCCACTGCTTTTCGCACTAATTATGGAACCATTCGCCCAACGGATCAGGCGAAACCCGGCGATTAAGGGCTTCCAATCGAATACAACACACCATAAACTGGCCCTCTACGCAGACGACGTCCTACTAACCATCACGGAACCTCGTACTTCCCTCCCTCAGGCCCTAGCTGAGATAGAGAGCTATGGAAAGGTCACAGGCTTTGCTATCAACTTCCGGAAGTCAGCTGCCATGGGGGTGGGCCTGTCCCGAGAGGTCCGGGAGGCTCTGGCCCCATTATGTCCGATACAATGGACGACTAAGAGCATCAGTTATTTGGGTGTCCCGATCCCAGCTGACCCTGGGGAAGTCTATCGAGCAAACTTTCTCCCACTGTTCACGGACCTCGAGGCAGACTTAATGCGGTGGGCGGTACAAGAGATCTCACTGATGGGCCGCATCACGGCCTGTAAAATGAACTTGCTACCAAGGCTCCTATATGCCTGCGCTTCGCTTCCAGTACCAATTCCGGCACCTGCTCTTCAGAATCTACAAAGGAAAATGTCACGGTTTATCTGGAAAGGGAGGAAGCCCAGAATCCCTAGGTCCACGATGCTGGGCAATGCTAGACTGGGTGGCCTCGGAGTTCCAGATCTACAAAAATATCAGATGGCGGCCCAACTCGCCTGCATCCAATCATGGCAGATACTTACCAACCGCCCGAGATGGGTGGACCTCGAACAGGCGCAACTACCGCTCCCGCTACGTTTTCTCCCACACATCAATCCCTCCGAGCGCCGACAGTGGCAGAACCTCCTGATGACCACCAAACACACTATTGCTGTCTGGGATAAAGCGCTGAAACAAAAGAAAACCCCAGTGGGACTCAGCCCTTTCTCCCCGGTGTTCCTGAACCCAGCTTTCTCCCCTGGCTGGTCCACCTGGAACTTCAGATCCTGGATTGCGGGAGGCCTGGAGACCCTGGGGCAACTATTCGAAGGGGGACAACCCTGCACCTTTGGGCGTTTTAAAGAACTCTTCCAACTTCAGGAACAGGATAGATTTACGTACATTCAGCTGCGCCACTGGTGCTCCCATCCACAGACCCGCCAAGTCGCCACCCGCCCTCCCACGGCTATTGAACTGACCCTAAATTACCTCCCAACCAGGGGGAGAATCTCCACTCTATACAAACGCCTCCAAAATGACTTCCTAACCTCTAAAACCCGGTACATGGCCCAATGGGAGGTGGACCTAGGCCACCCAATCGAGGACCAGCTATGGGTTGACATTTGGTCGCGGGCGTACACTTCTTCATCTTGCATTACGAACAGAGAGGGAGCCTACAAAATCCTTATTCGCTGGTATTATCCTCCCCTAAAACTACACCATATGAACCCCACACTTAACCCGAACTGTTGGAGGCAATGCGGCCAAGTAGGGTCTGTCTTTCATATGTGGTGGTCCTGCCCGAGGGCCCAGACCTTTTGGAAACAATGCCTAGCAACAATCGCAGACATCACTCAGGTACGACTTCCCCTGGAGCCCGAGCCCATCCTCCTGGGAGCCCCGGTCCCCGGGATCTACCCTAGATCTGGCCCTATGGCCAAACTACTGTCCCAATGTCTACTGGCAGGCAAAAATGTATTAGCTCGCACTTGGAAAACCGCAGAAGGACCACTAATGCCTTTTTGGTGGATTAAAATTTGGGACATCTTAATCGCGGAGAAGGTGACGGCTGCTGGGGCAGGCCGCCTACATCGCTTCGAGAACATCTGGGGCCCGATCCTAGACTTTGATCAGAATTATCCAGCCCTGACATACAAGCCCCAATTAGCCAGGAGAACTTTACGGGACGATAATTCGCAGCTGGGACAGGTAGAGGAACATTAAGACCAGGGGGAGGGGAGGGAAGAGCAACCAACTGTATTGCTTTTGTACCATATGTCGTGATTGATCAAGTTTTGTATCATTTTATCCTGTCTGTTTAAAATAAATATTTACAAAAAAAAAAGATAAACATCTGTTGGGAGGTTCTTTAGAGCCCTGTATTTTGACTGTTAAATATAAAGATGAAACAGGGAAAATAACTATATTACTATGTTTAATTTACTGAAAATGTTCTCCAAAATCCCCTCCTTTAGGATACTACATTTTTGTAACTTTGATCTTATTGCTCCAGATGGCAATAGTGCGGGTGGGCTTACCATTGTCCATTGCACACTACCTATGACACCAGCACTCATCAGGAATCATTCTGATTCTTTGGAGTTTTTGGGATATGAACTGGATAAAGTCTGTCCCTTGACACCAAAGTTTAAGTGCTACGACCACTGAACACGTTCTTCTATTGCCTCCCCCCCACTAAAGGGTGTCCTAAAGGTTCTAATGACGATTGTAATGATATTAAAGGTTTACAATCGCTGAAAAGATTGATCCCCGGATTTGAGAAATTACAGAAATTGAATTTAATTTTCACTTGCTGGAACAATTGAGGTCATGTGCATTTTGTCCACAAAACTCAGTCTTATAATATGTTGTGTAATTCTGCCGTTTTCTTGTTTACAGAAAACATGGTTGACGGACCAGTTCTTGATAGATGGGTAAGTTGTATACCAGTCCTTTACAAAGAAAGGTCCAAAAGGGTGCCCCCATTTGGTGGGCTTCTGATAGGGGTTAAGCATGAATATATCTCTTCTTTGGTGCTGCTAGCCAAAGTATGTGAGCATGTGCTGGCTGTCGAGATCACCATTAATGTAGGACACTGTAGGCAGCGCCTGCTCATTATAAATGTATATGATCCACCTGGTGTTCTTATGACTGATATCATCCAGGAATATATTGATTCGATTATTTCTAGTTGGCTTATAAATGCCGACTTGGATATGATATTAATGGAAGGTGATTTGAATGCCAGGCGTGGAGAGCATTCCACCAATGAATTCTATTCTGAGATTAGACAGGATTGTGCATTGCTACAGAAAACGGTTAATCCCAAAGCTATTCGATGGCTTAGATTCCTGGAACTTTATAGTTTGGTGATTCTAAATGGTCGCACTTCGAGGGACACACCTGTGAAAACTATCTGGAAATGTGGCCAAAAAGAGGCCAATCTTTATCACCTATGTGGAAATTCTCTATTAATTAATATCACAAAAATATATATATATTTCCAAGAATGTATTTAGTGATCATGCAACCCTATGTTTGTGTAACGAATTTAGTACATCGTTGCAACACCAATATGCTACCCGTGACATGGTGCCCAATTAGGATGGCAACCAGGTTAAATGGTCTGAACGTAATGTTAATAAATTATGTCGAAAACTACATCTGTGTACCATCTCTGAGTCTTCAAATTTGTAATGAAATTGAATCATGGCTAAGCAGGTTGGTGCTTGATAACTTCAACGGCTGTGCTGTGCTAAAAAAAATGACCCTTTCTATTAAGAATCATATCCGCCCATTCCATATTGAAATACAAAGACAAAAGAGATCATTGCAAATTTCTCTCTGCATGCTGAACAGGGACACCTGTAGTGGTCCTGAATTAGTGGCTGAACGACGAAAACTGAAAAATTGCTGTAAACATTGGCTAATTCAAAAGGAACAATTAAGCTTGACATCTAATTGGCAAAGGATGATTTCAGTGCTTAATAGTCAAAACACAAAAGAAGTGTGGCATATCCTTGATCAAGCGAGACCTCCTACTACTAGAAATATTATTAATCCTATTTCTCAGAAAGTCTGGTATTCATATATTGAAACAAAAATGTTGTGTAATGATTTGGATGCTTCATCAGTTCCGCTTTTTAGTGTTGAGTGGGCAATAATTTTCGAATCTGATGACATGGTCACTCACCTAACTAAATTAAACAATTCACAAGCTCCAGGGCAAAATAGTCTCTCAACATCTACATTGAAAAGAAATAAGGAAATTTGGGCCATTATATTATGTGACCTTTATTCTAAAATCTGTAGGGAAAGATGAATTCCAGATTCCTGGAAAAAAAAACTATTTATATCCCAATATTCAAAGCTGGTAATCATCTCTTAACTGAAAATGACTGCCTATTGTCCCTTTTGGACAATAGGGGCAAGGTCTTTTCCGGATTCTTGTTAGTTTACTTACAAGCATGGGTCATGGAACATAACATCTTCAACGATTACCAAGCCGGTTTCAGAAAAGGATACAGCACCACTCATAACATCTGTTTGCTAGACGCTGTAATGGCTCGGGTTAAACTTAAACATGGCCCATCAGTATATATTTCCTTTATTGACTTTCGAGCCGCTTTTGATCAAGTGATTTGTTTGCTTCTTCGGAAGAAACTTCAGATTCTCAGTTGTCCCGAATGGATACTTGAGATCTTGGTGGCTCTTCACTCTGGCACCACAGCTCAGATTAGGCTTGGTGACAATGGGTTATCGAGGGGTTAAGCAGGGATGTTTATTGGCCATCCTGCTATTCAATCTCTATGAATCTGACCTTCCATCCAGACTTAGCGCATACGCTAATTGTCCATCTAAAATCGGCCAATGTGTGTGGCAGCCATGTTATACGCCCACAACCTTGTGTTGTGTGACCAGATAATAAGTGGGATGAGATCCATGTGGACTGCCCTTGCATGTTACGCTGAGGAACACAGATTATCCATTAATCTGAAAAAAACAAAATTTAGATTAGTCACTGCGCGACGTATTAAAAAATTCCCATTGATTTCTGGAGTGGGTCAAATCAAATACATCCAGTGATATAAATATCTGGGTGTGGAAATGTCTGAATGCAAAGGCTACCATGAATTGGTTTCTAGTAGAAAATTAAAAGCAAAACATATATCTTTGTTGGTACAGAGATTTATGTATCATCATGCAGGATTCTCCCTGGATGGTATACTTGTTCTTTACCGTCAATGGTTTTACCCAGTTGTTTTGTATGGCCTTGGGGGACACGAAATGCGAGATCTTGAGTCCTTAAATGTGCTTGAAGGATTCTTCTGGAGATGGGTTTTGCGACTCCCTCCCTCAAACTCCATAGAGTATATTCGTGTAGCACTTAGCCTACTGTCTCTGAAATCTATGGCTGTCAAGCAGAGAGGAGCATTCTTTCGGAAATTGAAAACATTTCCGATTCGTCCAATATTGAGCTGATCCACAAACCTTCCTAAATTTAAACTGGGAACCTGACTGTCAACGTTGTTCTAATGTAACAAAGCTGAAAGGAGCTCTCAGTCGACGTTTAAACAAGTGGGATTGTGTGAAAACTTATGACCATCTCCAATTCCTCTGAATTTAGGATCAAGTTTCATTGGTAAACAACAGGTTCATGAAACCTCAATGATGTTTTCTCCGAAGCCCTGACGTCGAAGTGCAAAGATTTAGACTGCTTCTTTGCACCAACCAACTCCCTATTAGATCTGTTTGAGGTGGGCAATGGAAGCTCTCCAGGGAGGACAGGTTTTGTAGAATCTTTGCGATCTTGGAATACTCTGAGACTGTGCTGCATGTTTTCACTGAATGCCCTAAAACGGGGCATATTTATATGACATTGCTTGGCCATTTTATTCATGAATACAATTTGATTAAATCTATTGAGTTTTGGTTTTACTGTTTAAATACTGAATGTGAAAGGTTACACATTGCATTTTATAGAGTTTGGTTTTATATCAGAAGCAAACTTGGAAATGGGAATTGAAAGATAAAATGGCTAATGTCTTTTTTTATACTCCAGTTGACAGTCCTTTTATCTTTTATTGATGCAAGGGCTTGCTGTACTTTAATAATGTTGACAATTTGCACAGATGAGTGATATTGTATTATTGATTTTATTTGAAAATTGCATTTTAGTATCAATTTTGTGTCAATTTAATGGACTTGTATTAAGTTGTAATGTATATGTCTTATGTTTCTGTATGTTTGATTGTAAGACTTTAGGTATGATTGTGAATTTGATATGTTGAATTGTATTATTAATTGATTGAATTAATTGTGTATTTATGAATTGATTTGTAAACGTTCATTATAGAACTAAATATAATAATAAATATCCAAAGTACTGCAATATCCCTTTTTTGTATATATCAATTAACTTAAGGCAACTTAAGAGCAAGCCATAAAGAGGTGTATAGCAGTTATCTATCTTATAAATGTGATACCATCTGTTTTCATTGGGTATCTTAATCCATGCTCCCATCCTACTGGAAGTTGGAAGTTGCTCTAATCTTATATTAATCACAAATCATTTAATCTCCACATTATATTCTTTAGTAATATAATTGAATGGAACCTTAACTGGAAATCTTGTTTTACATAGTCGCAGTACTTCCTTCTTAGACCAAGAGTGACCATATTATTATTTCTGTCCCAGACATCGGCCTTTTGTTTAATTTCCTTAATAGCAAATCCCAGGTTGATAGGATATGTAATATTGAAACCTATTTCCCGCAAAAAGTATCTATATCCTTCCACAAAGGTTAAATTGCATCCATAGAAAAACAGAAAAAGATTGTCCAGAGAAAAATCGATTTGAAAAAATGTGTATCTGTTCTGTCTTGATGGTCATGCAGATATATGGAACCTCCGCCCCCAAGTACCACACGAGAAGAGGTGAAACCACTACCCGTGCAATCTTTGAGGCCACAGGTGTAGAGTGCCGTCAGCCTGGAACCTGGAACGCCGGAAGAACCCCTCGGCCACTGTAAAGCAAGGAATGGTTATGTTACACACAGTGACAAATGTGAGGTACACAAGATGATCAAGGTTAGAACCAGGGGCTTACCTAATGGAGATGGAGGGGCAGTCTGAGTAGAAAAGTGAAGTAGGAGTTTTTAATTAGCCGGCGGCAGCAGCAGTCTGATAGAGATCTGGTAGCACTCTGGGAAGCACCTGAGTCGCTGCGCAGAACAGCGTGGTTAATCCTTAGGCAGTCCAGTACACAACCCAAGGTCGAGAGCCAGGAAAATGACAAAGCCAAGGGAGTCCAGTTTCAGTCCAGGTAGCAGTGCAGAAGGTTGAATTCCAGAAGACAGGTTGGTATGGAGGAATCCAGGGGAAAAACAAAGGCAGTCCGTGAGTATCAGGAAATCCAAGAGAGTTCAAGACGCCAAACAGAGCTCTGAAGAATCAGCTGTGAAGTGTTTCTTCTGCGTTCTCCTGTTCTATTTGAATGCGAAGCACGGTCACATGACGCGGGTCACGAGACCGCAAGCTAAACGTCACGTGACTCGTGATGTAAACAGAGGCTGCTTACTGACCACGAGACGCGGGGAGCTCTGCGCGCCCGTGTAATGCCGATAGCCATGGGGAAAATGCCACAGCAGGTGCCAATGAAGAAAAGGACACAAAGACCCTGGTTTACCAGCTGGGATACCCCATTTTCTGGCGAGCCGCTACCGCCACCGTCGGATATGTGAGTGGGAACGGGCAATGCAAGGAGCTTAGTGGGCGGGTGATTTGGGTGCAAACATGACAGAGCCCCCCCCAAAGGCCCACGACCCCATGGGCTCGATGGGTGATCGAGATGAAAGCGGGCAACCAACCGTGGAGTATTAACATCCCGGGAGGGAACCATGAGCGGTCCTCAGGACCGTAACCCAACCAGTCCACAAGATACTGCAGGCTACCCCTATGGATGCTAGAACCCAGAATGGCACTAATCTCAAACACATCAGGAGATGATACAGAAACAGGGGCAGGAGGGGAAACAATACGAGTGGGACAGTGGGCAGGGCTTAAGCAGCGAGGTATGAAACACAGGATGGATCCGTCAATGTGAGGGAATCGCAAGGCGCAGGGCCACAGGGTTCAGAATCTTGGCAACCCAATAGGGACCAACAAATCGAGGGAGCAATTTACGGCAACCCGGAATGTGCAAGTGGTGTGACGATAACCATACCCTATCCCCCACCCGATAGGTAGGCGCCGACACCCGCTTCCTATCAGCAGCAGCCTTCATCGAAGCCTGCCCTTCACATAGGTGGACAAGAGTCTGGGCAATGAGCGTGATCAGATTGCGAGCACAAGCAGTTGCAGCAGGGCTGTTGGATGAAGCAAAATCCGGGAGAGGAAGGGTGCGGGGATGCTGGCCATAAAGGGAGTTGAAGGGTGAAAAACCGGTGGATGAATATAGGGTATTGTTGTAAGCAAACTCTCCAAGGTGCAGTAAATTGAGCCATGTACCCTGATATTGGAGGGTCAGACAGTGCAAGTATTGCTCCAAAGCCTGGTTCACCCTTTCCGTCTGCCCATCAGTCTCCGGATGGTAGGCAGAGGAGAACCGAGCATCAATGTCGAGTAGCTTGGTAAGGGCCTGCCAGAAATGGGACGTAAACTGTGTACCGCGATCCGATACCAAGACCTTTGGTAACCCAAAGAGACAGAATACTGACTTAAAGAAAAGCCTAGCCAATGTGGGAGCAGAGGGTATTCCTGTACATGGTACAAAGTGGGCCATCTTAGTGTAGGAATCTACCACCACCCAGATGGTGTCAAACCCCTGCGTACGAGGTAGGTCAGTGATCAGATCCATCGAGACCGTATCCCAGGTTCTTGGGTGAATAGGTAGTGGTTGGAGTAGTCCCAATGGGCGACCTCTGCGTGACTTGCACTGAGCGCACACTGAACAGGTGTTCACATAATTCTCCATGTCGCGTTTCATCGACAGCCTCCAGCACCAGCGTTTAAGCAGGTCTAGGGTGCAATGTTGTCCTGGGTGACCGTCGATGGTCGCGTCATGAGACCACTCCAGTGCTTGATTGTGCGTCTCGGTTGTAGGGAGAAAAAGTTTCCCTTGTACGAAAGGCAACCCATCTTGAAAAACCGGGTCCCATTCTGTCAATGTGTGTGGATGTTGTGAAACTCACTGGCGTATGGTGGACAACATGGGTTGTGACGACGTACAGGCACAGGCAACATGGCCCCTCTCTAACAAGGTGTCAGGAAAAGATGGGAGGGATTTGCCTCCTGGGGAACAAGACAGGGCATCCGCTTTCCCATGAACCACCCTGGGCCTGTGCTTGATCACAAAATCATACGATGCAAAGAACAGATGCCAACGTACTTGCCGACTGTTCATACATTTGAGTGAGGCGAGATCTTGCAAGTTCTTGTGATCCGAGTACACTACAGTCTGATTTCCAGTGCGTCTTTAATGGCCAGGAGCTCCTTCTCCGTGACCGTATAATGCGTTTCTGTTGACGTGAATTTACGTGAATGGTATGCTACTGGATGGAGATGACCGGTCGTTGGGCAAGGCTGGGAAAGCACTGCACTTAATGCAAAGGATGAAGCATCCGCCTCCAAAATCAATGGGAGTTCTGGATCAGGGTGTTGGAGGACTGAGGCCGCGGTGAACATTGTCTTGAGGGAATCGAATGCTGCCTGCTGTTTTATAGACCAATGAAAAGGGACATGAGGGCTGGTCAGGGCAGTGAGCGGGGCAACGATAGAGGAGAAACCAGTGATAAATCGCCAGAAAAAGTTAGCGAAACCCAAAAACGACTGTAATTGTTTCAGGTTCACCGGAGCAGGCCAATCCGTGATAGCGCAGATCTTCGATTGATTCATGGACAAACCCCCAGGCGATATGTGAAAGTCCAAGAAGTCGACTTATTTAGTGTGGAACAGAAACTTTTCTGGTTTTGCAAACAAAGCGTTCCTTTTGAGGCGAGACAATACTTCCCTAACATGAGCGATATGTTCCTCCAAAGAAGGGGAAAATACCAGGATGTCATCCAGGTATACCACCACATAGACGTCCAGAATGTCGCTGAATATGTTGTTTATGAATCGTTGGAACGTAGCTGGGGCGTTACATAGGCCAAATGGCATCACTGTATATTCGAACAACCCCTGTCAGGAACAGAAAGCCGTTTTCCACTCATCCCCACTGCGCATGTGGATCAAATTGTATGCCCCCCGGAGATCCAGTTTGGTATAAATAGAAGCATGCGTTAGTTTATCTAATAACGTGGAGATGAGAGAGATTGGGTACCGGTTCTTAATGGTGATGCCATTTAGTTGCTATAGTCCACGCAAGGGCGAAAGTCCCACCCTTCTTTTGGACGAAAAATATAGGGCTTGCTGCAGGTGAGGTAGAGGGGCGGATATGACCCAGCCACAAAGCCTGTTGGATGTACTCTTTTAAGGCCTGTTCTTCTGACTGTGTTAGTGAATAAATCCGACTCTTTGGGACTGAGGCATCAGGGACTAGGTCAATGGGGCAGTCATAAGGTCGGTGCGGCGGAAGGCCTTCTGCTGACGCTTTATCAAACACAGTCTGGAAGTCATGGTATGCAGAGGGAATACCAGCTAGGACCTCTCCCACCGTATGAGGAATGGTAGATGTGGATTTGTTCTCTTCAATGGGTAAGGAAGTTATCCCGCCGAGGGCACTTGCAGGATTGGATACCACGTCAGACTCTACCAGGCAGTAATGCTGACAGACCTCAGACTCAAAGAAGACTTGATCTGTACCCCAGTTAATTAACAGGTTGTGTTGCCTCAGCCAGGGAATGCCTAGAATGATCCCAAATTGTAGTGTGGAGATTAGATCGAAGGACAGTGTCTCCTTGTGGGTACCCTGAATCACCACCTCTGAGGGGGCGGTTTGTTGTTTGATTGGGCCAGAATCAAGGGAAGTACCATCCACAGCCTGTACTGGTTCTGGGTATTTTTTCTTTATCAACGGTAGATTTAGTGTGTTGGCTAGCGTAATGTCTATGAAGCAACCAGTAGCCCACAGTCGATCACTATGTGTACTGAATGTATACAATCCCTGGTGGGTTTCAACAGAGCATGGACCACCACAGGTCTGATAGGCCCAATAGCGGCCTCAGAGGGATTTTGAGAAGGACCCGCCCTTACCCCCGATCTCAAGGGCGAGTGTTCTGAAAAACCGAATTCCTGTTTTTTGGATGGCGTGGACACTCCTTGACATAATGGCCGTTGAGACCGCAGTAGAAACAGGCATTATCGTTTCTTCTCCGTTCCCGTTCAGCATGAGTTATGGGGCTACTGATTCCCCTTATTTGCATGGGTTCACTGGTTGTCTCTGGTGAAGGGGAGGTCTGATGATGAGAAGGATCGATTTCCGCCCTGCGCTCAGTTCTCTGGGCGTCTACCTGCAGAGTCAGATCAACCAGGTCAGAGTAAACTGCGGGCAGAGTTGGTACAACCGACAGGGCGTCTTTCAAGGCACTAAATAGACCTTTGTAAAACACAACTGCCTTTTTGTTCTCGGGCCATGAAGTCTCGGAGGACAGTTGGTTGAACCGGGTTATGTATTCGATGAGTGTCTGCCTGCCCTGAGTGAGTTCTAATAGCTCTAAGTCTCGGGACTGTGCCTTGTACCTAGTATCAAATACTTAGGCCATCTCGCTTACTAAGAGATTGAAGTCATAGAGGGCAGGGTGATCGCTTTCAAGCAAAGGATTTGCCCAAGTGGCTGCCACACCTGACAAATGGGAGAGCAGAAAGGCCGCTTTGGTGACGGAGTCAGGGAATGCTTGGGGCCGGCACAACAAATGGAGTTTATACTGATTAAGGAATGTGTGATACTTTCTAGGATCGCCCTGGTATCTTTCTGGAGCGGCAAGAGGGAAAGGAGTTGGGAGAACCACAAGAGTAGCTGGCGTAGGCGGAGGTGTGGGAGGAACCGGGTCTTGGGGTGTGGCATCCCCGAACTCGGAATCTGTGGGTAAGGGGTGGCGGGCACTTTGCAGAGTGTCGAGGTGGTGGTGAATTGCGGTAGTGGCAGCAGCCATATCTGTCCTAAGGGCTGTGACTGCTTTCATTAAAGCTGCCACGGGGTCCCCATCTGAGGTATCCATGATCTGGATGACCAGTAAGGCTTCACAGTCTATTCTGTCTTGATGGTTGTGCAGATATATGGAACCTGCGTCCCCAAGTACCACACGAGAAGAAGTGAAACCACTACCCATGCAATCTTTGAGGCCACAGGTGTAGAGTGCTGTCAGCTTGGAACCGGGAACAATGTAAGAACCCCTCGACCACTGTAAAGCAAGGAATGGTTATGTTACACACAGTGACAAATGAGAGGTACACAGGATGATCAAGGTTAGAACCAGGGGCTTACCTAATGGAGATGGAGGGGCAGTCTGAGTAGAAAAGTGAAGCAGGAGCTTCTAATTAGCCGGCGGCAGCAGCAGGCTGATAGAGATCTGGTAGCACTCTGGGAAGCACCTGAGTCGCTGCGCAGAACAGCGTGGTTGATCCTTAGGCAGTCCAGTACACAAACCAAGGTCGAGAGAAAGGAAAATGACAAAGCCAAGGGAGTCCAGTTTCAGTCCAAGTAGCAGTGCAAAAGGTCGAATTCCAGAAGACAGGTTGGTATGGAGGAATCCAGGGGAAAAACAAAGACAGTCCGTGAAACGTTCCGTGGTCATGAGTATCAGGAAATCCAAGAGAGTTCACGACGCCAAACAGAGCTCCGAAGAATCAGCTGTGAAGCATTTCTTCCGTGTTCTCCTGCTCTATTTGAATGCGAAGCACGGTCACATGACGCGGGTCATGAGACCGCGAGCTGAACGTCACGTGACCCGCAATGTAAACAGAGGCTTCTTCCTGACTACGTGACGTGGGGAGCTCCGCGCGTCCGTGTAATGCCGATAGCCATGGGGAAAACGCCACGGCAGGTGCCAATGAAGAAAAAGCCATAAAGACCCTGGTTTGCCAGCTGGGAAACCCCGTTTTCTGGCGAGCCGCTGCCGCCGCCGTCAGGTACGTGAGTGGGAACGGGCAATGCAAGGAGCTTGGTGGGCGGGTGATGTGGGTGCAGACATGACAGTATCAAAATGTATTGATGTATGCATTAGCATACATCAGACAGCTCACGTGATGGGAACCAATGCAATGGGGGAGGTTATTGCATTCATTCATGCCACTCTTAAGAACCACAACATAAAGATGAAATAATGTGGGAGACAAGATACATCCTTCTTTAAGTCCTATATTACTTTTAACTTTGGGCTAAGGCTTCCCTCCTGATCCATCCATAACTGCACTAAGTGTCTTCTAGAGTGATTTGATAAAGTGTAATGTCACCTGATTCAATCCCCACACTCCCTATTAGTCAGTCTACAGTATCAAAGACATTTTCATAATCAACAAACACTATATACAACACCATTCCCTTTATAGCAAGGGCTTTCCTCATCAAAAAATGTAACACCCAAAGGTTAATGGTTGTTCCAGCACATTTCCAAAGACACTGCTTGCCCGATGGTTTTCCAGAATGTTTTCACTCTTGATCCAATCATTATTTTTTTGTAATGAAGTCAATCATAGGTAATAATCATTCTTTTTCAGGGTTATCATAAGGAACTTTTTTTTATAAATGGGTATTAAAATAGATTTAGTCCAACTAATAGATACTTTTCATGTTTTTTCAGCAGCCTCAAATTATGAATATCAGTCCATATAGTCTTATCTTTCTTGATGAGAACTTTAGCTAATCCATCAGGCTGGGAGCCCTAGATGGTTTCATTCTATTAATTGCCATTTCTATGTCTTCACTAGAAAAACTAAGAGCATTTACTAGGAAGTAGTAATCATAATGACTACTCTTACCCTTTCTGTGTATTGCTTATAACACTTCCCATATATATGCTTTACCCAAAGATGTTCAGCAATAGGGTTTATCTCTTTAGTTATTCTGGGCAAGATACTGCTTAACCAGAACCAAACATATTTTTGAATCCTTAGCTCAGAGGGTTCTAAACATCAATACCCAGTGTATATTGTTAACATTTTCCTTATGTATTTTAAGCCAATTTGAATTCCTGGTCATAAGTCTTATAACAGTACGCTCTTTCTGCAGAGCAGTGTTATCTTCCCTTGTTATCATTTTTATGGTTTTCTTAAGCAATCGTTTGCTTAACTATGGCAATATTATTAAAACACTTATGATCACCTTTTAATAAATATATATTTCTGTCTATTGGTAGCACACTGTAAATCACTCTATATCAAAGTTTCATATTGATAAATATACTTGAAACTGGAGAATCAATCTCTTAAGAACTTACTTAAAACATAATAATTATATTAAATTCAGACCAACAAACTCAATTAGCCATAGCCCAAAAATATAACTACCGTTTAACCTGTTTAAACACTATTTTGCATTTCTCTCTTAAATCAAAGTAAAACAGAACATGATCACTAAGGTGCGTGTAAAAATGTCTAAGTGCACACAAGAAGTCATGCATTACATTAGACACCAGAAAATAGCCCAACTATGAATGCTAATCACCATTGTACCAAGTATAAAACAGGGATTGGGCTCTACCAATCTGATTAATAGGTTGACTTAAATCAAATGTAGAAATCAGTCAACCAATTTGCAGACACGCTAAATCACTCCTCTTTACTGGGAACCCCCAAAGTGACTCCATGCTGATTTTACAAACACCTAGATATATTGTAAACCACAATATTCTTATCTGTGAATCTCTGGAAATTAAGATCTCGCACAAGTATATATCTTCCTTCAATATTGTCTAATGTTCATTTATCTATTAGCATTTCAACCTTGGCCATAATTTCATCAGACATAATATCTCTAGGAGGATTATACACATTCATAACAATGATCTTATTAGTCTATTTAATAACCATGAGGGAGATAGTAACCCCCAAGAATATTAGGATTTTCAATACCACAGTCATAATCTTCCTGAGGAACATGATGCTTGATACCAAAGATCATGCCACTAGATGGTCTTCCAACCCACAATGTCTGGCCTTTCTCTGATATATATTATAACCATCTAACCAGAAATGCGAAAACATCAAAGTCTCTTGCAAAAAAAAAAATATGTCAGTGGAGAGCAAAATACCCAGACCTTGTTATTCCTTGTAAATGAAGCATATCCTCTGGTATTCCGGCTAAGGCATCTAATATTTGGATTCATTACTGAGTACATTCATGTTAGGGAGAATTCTCATTGATGGCTAATTTCCCTCACCTAGTGAGTCCCCCAGCAGCTTTGCTGGACTTCTGGAGTTTATTTTTTTCCACTTGGTAAGAGTGTGAGCTTTTCCCCCACTTTTACCTGTTTTTTGCCATGTGTATTTCCTCTGTTTTTGTGATTGTGGACTCTGGAGTACACCACTTCAGTAGCCCCCTTCTGCTGTGTGTCACACAGCGCCTTCAGTGTAGTGGCACAGGGTTGTCTTTGAAACTTCCCACCGACTCCATTTCTGAGGTTGACTAATGTCCCCGAGAAAAGGGTAAAGTTGCCATTAACTTTACTTAGTCAATCTACCAGAGATCCAGTACACCCCATCTTCCATGGAGTACTGGAAAGGGTTACTTTGTATCCCTTTGTATCTGTACCTCTTAGTGCATTGTTTTACTCTTTTAACATTTGGACTTGGCTGATGGCAGTGGTATCTACCCTAACTTTTCTACCGCGATTATATTAGATAAACGTTGTATTGTTTTAGGCTATTATATTAGCCTCGAACATAAAGCCGCTTGACCAAATTGTCTTTCTCCTGGTTCCAGTCGGGTTTATTCGCCATTTCTTTTTGTTAAAGTCCTTCTTGTGTTTTACTTTGCGTGGCAAACCAGCTTTGTCTTCTTTGTTCACCGTCTTTTGGCAGGCTTCTGCAGAGAAGCCCTCCCCTTGGCGCCTAGGTGTCTAGATGGGCTGAATGTGAGGGATGGATGTAGTCACCCCCTGCACATGGTATCCTAGGAAACCATAGTCACACTTTGCCATGATTGGCTGAGGTGGTTGTCCAGGCTGGACAACCCCCCTGCTGGGTGTTTAACAGCAAGGCTGTGTGAATGGGGGTTTTGCGTATAAAAGACAGGTCTCTTGGGCTAGAAGTCAGAGTCGCCCCTGGAACTACAAGGAACTGAAGAGAAGCAGAGAGAGAACGACGACTGCTGCAACCATCCCATCCTGGTGAAGTCCTGCTGCAGTCCTGAGCTATCTACCCTTCGTCAACCAGAGAAGATCCAGTCAGGAGTCTTCTTCCCTTGAGCTTGGTGGGGATAACCAGCTCATCATCCACAGCCAGAGGATCCTCTTCCTTGGTTGAATTCGCTACACATTGCCGTAGTGGTCTGGATAGCCATTTGAAGAGCCTCTCCTGTTTTTAAGGAGCACACCTTTTATTCACTGTCGCTGCTGCCGGCCTCATCCCTGGGTGGTGCAGACCCCTTCAGATGTCCTCTTTCACCTCGAAGCTCCTGGAACCATGGGTCTGCGGGAAACCATCAGGAACAACTGCCAGGGCACCAGCTACACTATTGGAATAAGGTACTGTGTTCTGCTTGAGGAAACAGGGTGAACCCCTTTTCTTCATCTCCAAGGCTTGCCCTTGTCTTCCCTCCTTCTTATAACTTTTGCTTATGTACATTGACAATATCAAAGTACTCTTGACTACGTTGAATCGTGAACTGTCTGACTGTGTGATCCTCGACAACAGGCCCCGGTGTCACTTGAACCTGGCTCTGGCCCTCTGACTCTTGCACTCCTGTCAACGAGTGATTCTCGATTCTGTCTGCCTAACTATAATATTTCCTGTGATTTTTGCCTCCAACTCCCTCTGGGTATCTCAGGTGCTAAGTGTGTTTTTCCCCTGGTAGCATTTCATGTTACGGATACGCGTTTATTCAGTAGACCGAACTGTCAAAAAGGTATCGCAATTGTATTCACGTGTTTTGTTGATAACACCGGTCCATTCAAACACAGGGTACTTACCTTGAGACGTCCTGTACAAAGTGAATTGGTTAGTTGTAGTATATTTTTCGTGTGGTTTTAAATTTAATAGAAGTGTCGTGTTTATAACAAATGTTTTAAAAATAAATGTACTTATATTTTTCTACCTGAAACCTTGAGTCAGTGTTTGCTTGAGTCACAGTAATTGTGGTCTATTTGTGTAATCTCTGCTACTGCTCATATACTCTTGAGATAAGCCTGGCTGCTCCGCCACTGCTACCACTCTGACATAGTAGTACATGCTTGTACCAAAGGTAAAACTTGTATTTCCCCTGTAGTCTTAATTGTGACCTAAGGGCACTGCACAGGATTCTGCCTAAAAATTCATGCAGCCGAGTCCATAGGATCTTCCTCCAAGAATTGTTGGCCTATATGTAAATGTTGCCCATAGCAGCCCAAACACTTCCTACAACCATATCAATATCCACCTGAGGTATAATAGTAGATGTGACAGCCTTACTCTTTGACATGCTCCATTTCCTCTGAGCCACGTCTTGTTGTCTCGCCACAATGGACCCAATGGCCTTCAATTCATTAGCATGACTCATAAGCATCTCCAGCAGTATGGGTGTTACCATATGGAGCAATACCCAGATATTGTACAGAACAGATTCCAGAACTTCCACCAATTTAATATCCTTCGTAGTAATGACGCTAAGTTCATCAATGATGTGAAGAATAGTCAGTACATTGTTACGATTAAGGAAGGGACTACCTTAGTACCAACTGGTTCCAAAATTCTGATTTTTTTTCTGCCAGATATTTGGTTCCCCACTCATCTTCCACCCTAATCCTCAGACCTTAGTTTACAGTGGAGGATGTAAACTCCATCTGTAGATTATTAATGGGTGAAACATATGTTGGATATTCTTCCTCATCCTCAACTACTAATCCATGTATATCCCTCTCATTCTCTTTGTCTCCAGACTGAATTATGTTCACACCAGTTTTCATTCCTAATCATGATTCAAGATTTTGCGGGTTACACAACCTTTTACTTCCCTCATTAATTAAAGGTCATGGCTTAGTGAAAAGTATCATTTGAGTAGGCAATATGTGATTTTTTCTCAATTCAAATTGAGATGCTGTTTTTAGCCAGATAACATCACTAGCCTCAGTATTTGACAACAATTGACAAACCTTAGATGGTAATCCATTTGTGTCTTCATATATGACACAATGCTTTTGAAACAGTCTTTTAGCCTTATCTCACCCCCTTTTACAGTAATTCCTCCATTCAACCTCAGGTGATTCCAAGACTATGGGCCTCATCACAAGTTTGGCGGTAACCTGTAAATGCGGCGGTAACGCTATTACCACCGCATTTAAGGGTCCACCAAATCACGGCCTTGGCGGATTTCCCCCCAGCTCTGAGCTGGGGGCAAATCCGCCACAATTGTGTTGATTTTCGGCGCTAATACTGCCGGCGGGAAATCCGCCGGCGGTAATAGCATGAAAGCTCCCCATTGGGCCCAATGGGGAATGGGAAATTCCCAAATGGGCCCAATGGGGAATGGGCACTAACCGTTCGGCCAAACCTGTGATCCGGCGCTAATAGCGCCAGGGGGTTTGCGCTAATAGCGCTGGCGGTAATACCGCCGGCATTACTGCCAAACTCGTGATGAGGCCCTATATCCTTAGCCAAATTCGCCATATACCATCCATTTCAATCTCTTTGTCTTGGTCCAGATCTTTATTATTACACACCTTATCATATGTGCTTTGTGTCTTTATTGCAATGCACTGATCTCCAATTTCTACCAGGGGTTCAATGGATGACATATCTGACAACAACCCCTCCTTCATTATGTCCTGTTCAGGATGGAGATTATTACACATGTCAATCTAGCTTTGATCATAATAGGCATTGCAGGTTCTCTGTGCACCTCCTCTTCACATGATTCATGTGAGAAGGAAGGGCTAAGGGCCGGTGAAGATGCACAAACACTTTCAGCAATCTTAACCAAGTCAGGTGATTTAGACAGTTTAACCATCGTATCAGGTATACTGGCTACCTCACCAATTTTGAGGTCGGCACAATGTGTTTCCCTTATATTGGATGAGACATTCTGTAATCCAAGCCAGAGCTTTAGTAAAGAGCTGTTATCAATGGGGAGAGTACTCTGTGAATCAGGATTCCTTAATTCATTAGTTTATTCATATTCCATAATCTTCTCTTTGTGACTGTGACCTTCGACATTATGAACTACCACTCTGAGATAATCAGTTATTTTATTCAGAGACATTTCCGATAAACCTCTCTTGTCATTCACAGTTAATAATCCCAACTGCACCGCCTTTTCCCAGCATTCTGCTGCCTGGGATTTTCATATAACTGTGTCTCCTTTGAACGCTCTGCTACACGCAGCACGCATCGAGCTGCAGCATAGTTGATATTTTCTTCCCATTGGAGGCATACTCAGCAGAGATTATCCTTAAATTAAGATCAATGTGTTAATGTCTCCGAATAATAATGATCAAAATGTCTGTTCGCCGCCTGCACCCCCACCACGATTGGTTTTACTCTATGATAGTTACGGTCAGTGAATACAAATATAGTTAACTCATGACTTTGACGGTCAAGCTCACAGGTCTGAAAACATATTTCTTCCTTGTACCAATCCGCTTCATCAGTTGGTCAAAAGTTATGCAGCGCAGCCTGCTGTGCATAATTCAAAGTCAGCTGTCACAAACTAACGAAACCATAACCGCCATTCAACGTCCACGGCAACAGCGAAACAGCAGCACACTCAGCTGCGCACTCCCACGGTTACCTTTCTGTAGTGCAGTTTTAATGTCCTATGTGAGGGGAGCATTTATGAGGCAGTCTTTCGGTATTGCAGAGGTGGTGTCCTTTGTGAGGTCCTTTCCTCTTCCTGCAGTATAGGACGCCTTTCATGATTATAGTGATGTTTTTCAGACCTGTACAAAGGGAACACCTCACATGCCTGCAGTTTTGGTCGCCTTTCAGTATTGGTGCACTCTGGTGTGAGTACCATTTGTTTTAGTCATGTAGCTAACGCAATCCTTCATAGCTGAACTGTGATGCACTGTTTGATTTATACTTATATTAGCCAAGAAGCCAGCATCAACTTTCAATATTCAAATCTTTGTCTATCATCCATTGCAATGATACAGTCGGTTTATAGTCATAATGTAGAAAAAAAAATGTCGACTTACAAAAATGTAGAAAAAAAAATGTAGAAAACAATAATGTCTAAAACCTATACATATAATGAAAAGTGTCAATTTTTAGGAAACAAAATGTCAAAAAAAATGTCAGTTAGCACTATCAATGAATAAATAAACAAGAAGAGTATCATTTACTAGGGGGGGGTCCCCCCTCCCAACACCCCTCACCCAACACCCCCCGGAAACCCCCCGACCCCACCACCACCCTCTCACCCCTCATACTCAAAACATTTTAATTATATATATATTTATTTATTTTTTCCGAAAACATTCTAAAAAATGTAGAAAAAATTTGACATTATTGTTTTTCGACATTATTGTTTTCTAAAAAAAAAAATCGACATTTTGACTTTCTACATTATTGCATTCTACATTATGACTGACCACCGATACAGTCATGTTCAGCTTTTAGAGTTGATGTCATATCTGTAAGAGATACCAATCCATCTGCTTTGCAGTGAATGCCTTTTTCATTTCAGTGCTGGTCTCAAGTCTGAATTACACGTATTTCAGTCCTGCGGAGAGGATCACATGTCTTGCTGCATTTGTAGTGATCTATCATGATTGTGGTGCACTTGTTAAAATTCCACAGTAAGGTTTTCCTTTTGTTTATGCAGGAGTGCAGTACTATTCCACTGAATGTGCACGTGTGCAAGATTTGCTTTCTTTGCACTCAGGCTTTATTTTCTCTCTTGCCCTCTTCTTTTTTCAGTCGCACAAACAAAAGTGCTCAGTCACTTGAAGTGATGGCATGATTCAACTTTTTTGGAGATTGTTGCTTTCTCTCCAAG
The DNA here is from genome assembly GCF_040938575.1 of Ambystoma mexicanum. Taxonomy (NCBI): domain Eukaryota; kingdom Metazoa; phylum Chordata; class Amphibia; order Caudata; family Ambystomatidae; genus Ambystoma; species Ambystoma mexicanum. Next base: position 151,372,572 of record NC_090928.1, read on the forward strand.
ATCCCTACCTGGCCCAGTGTTCTTGTTTCACTTCTAACTTTACAGTTGTTGTTTTGCTGTAGCCTCGTGGAAACCCACCTCTCCCTCTTCAGCAACTTGGTAGAAGCCACCTTTTTCTCAGGAGTTACTCTTCCCAAGACACCCCCGCTGCCTCGCCACCATGGCATGGATCTCCGATTTATCTTCGTTTATCTCCTTTTCAACATATTGTGACGGGCCCAATGGCGTCATTGTCTGCTCAAGATGGGCGTCTTCCATCTCATGGGTTAACTACTAGATTGAAAAATATCCATGGTCAAAACATTGGGTTCTGAGCACAGGGGTGCACAGTTATGTAACATTTCCCAAGGACTCCAAAAACTGAAAAATGCCTGAACGATCTAGTTCACTAGGGAAAGTTGTTGCATGCCTTGTGTTCAATAGGCCACCATTTCACTAGCTTGTTCCTGATGTACCTGCACTAGAAGTGACTCTTGCTTTGCTGATGGGTGCTATTGTTTCATTTTATGCACTGTATCCCTAACTCTCTTTTTTCCTCTGTTCCCTTTTCAGCCAATTTTAGCATGGTTGTTAATAGCACAGGAATGACCTTTTGGGCATCATAATGTATGTGTTGTCTTGGGGGTCATACTCCATTGCATATTTAACAGTTTTGCCTTTACTTCTGGGTGTGTTCAGCTTTTGTTTATTTCTCTAGGAAAATTAATTGTGGGCATTGTTATATTTCTTTCTTGTCAAGACTCATCAAGGCGTGGCTCGTCGAAAACGGGCACAGGGAACCGACGTGCCAGTGCGGCGCCCATTCTGGATGAGCCAAGACACCCCTGTGTAAACCCTCAGCACTCCCTCAGCTGCTTGCCCCTTTTGACAGTTTATGTTCCACAGCGCACATTTCCAATGGACCATGCAAGGGAGTGGGGATATTGGTTCCCCAGCCTTGCATTGCCTATTGGGGATGCAGGCTGGTGAACAGAATGTCTGCATGTTCATAGGGGCGCTCCTGCATCTCCCCCCACATTTCAAAGGCCTGGGGCATTGTAGATGGAGCACTCTGGTTCCTCAGCACATGTGCAGGTACCTGGAAGAGCTCTATGCTTCCTGGTCCCTGTTCTTGTCACGTGGGAACAGAAGGGACTTTGTGGAAGGCAGTGAAGAGTTCAGACTGGGTCTGAAGGTAAGGAAATAACTATTTATGAATGTATTGGATGTGTGTATGCATGCATGTGTGAATGAGACTGTATGAAGTATGGGTGGCTTGGTGTGCATGTGCATGAGCGAGTGTATGGTGTATGGCTGCGCGTGTGAATGAGCGAGTGAATGCTGAGTGAATGTGGGTGTGAACGCATGAATAATTGTTGTTTAAATGTGTGTGTTCTTATGTTTGTGCCGGGCACACGGCACTGATTTCAGCCAGCAGTATCACTATGGTATCACTATGGTATGGCATTTCTTACTGAGCATCTATGGTAAAGCAAGCATGATAAGTGCTATTACGTGAATAGACTGGCATATCACCCATATAAATGAGGAGCAAATGTGTGTGTCAATTGGTGTTTTCAATTTTGGCCTGTGCCACATAACATACATTGGCCATTATGGATTATTTTAAATGCATCCTATATTCAGCTGGATGCAGTGAGCAGTTCTTTCTTTGTTTTGGATTTCCGAGCCCCTGGTTGTGTCACACTCTTGAAGTCAGTGCCTGAGCCACTCTTTCTGACGAACAACACACACCTTAGCAGCATGGGTCCCTAGATAGCAACTGTCTCTTTTGCTTGTGCCTCTTTTGCTGGATGCATAATAGATCATTTTACATTTTGAGTGATACTCCATTGTGAGGTAAAGTATGTGTGTTCTGTGTGCTTATAAAGAACTCATACTCGAGGGCTGTTTCACTTTCTGGGCCTCGGTCTTCTGTATACGGGAACAGATGGACCTAGGCGCTGCACATCACATTTGCATAAACTGTGCATTGTTTTAGTGTATCACATGGTCATGCCATTCATGTAGCGTTTCCCATTGAATTGCACAGAAGAATAAAGGATGCTCTGCATTTTGGAGCTTGGTCTGTGACATGGCTGACTAATACATCACAGGAGCACTCGGGTGGTTTTGCTTGTGTCTGAAAATGTAATCCACTGTCTTTCAGTTAGCATTAAGAAGGTCACACATGAGAAATATCACTTTCTCTTGCAACACTAATGAAAGTACCCCCTCGCCCCTGCTCTGCACATTCCAATGCAACCTGCTTCAGGTTTTTTGTTGGTGTGCCTCAGTTCATAATTAATTTATTTTCTGGCTAACCTTTGTGAAATGTAATAATTGCATGTTTAATCATTGTCAGCTTGCTTGAAAACAATGTGTTTCTAGCATTGGATGTGGAGCAGCTTGATAAACAATTTGTATTTGCTGAACTTTGCTCACTAACACATTGTATAAGCAAACAGCTGTCTTAAAATGCAATAGAACATTAGTCACTTGATGACACCCTAACAGTGTGTTTCTTCAGGGTTGGCATTTTTCCACCACGCTCCGTTGAAATGCCTTGAAATCAGGGAAATAAACAGGGCCGCTAATGTAACTCTAGCCAAACCTTTGAGCAGGAACTGCAAGCGTATCCTTTACCCAGGCTCCCTTTATTAGCTTAATTTGAAAAAGGTTAATTAGGGAATGCACTGCAGTTAAGGACAGTGTTTCAGCAAGCGCTTCATTATTTCCTACATGCCAACATGTCCTACTTCATTCGGGTGATACAGTCCATGTCTGGGTCTTTTCTTTTCGTTGTCGAATTTGATTTCCCCATTATAAATCCAGGACCACAGGTTCCACAATTCAAAGAAAAAAACATAACGTGGCTGATGCCTCTCGATTGGACATGGGAACGTTGCCATGAAGGTTATTTGAATACATCCTAGATGATTTTGTGATATTTTTTGCAATCAAGGAGCGATATATCGAATGTGCTTCCTGTTGTGTATGCTATCTGCCGCAACACTCAATGAGTACCGAATATCTGGAAGAGTACAAGGGGAGACAATATAAGGAATGTCTGCGCATTTGTTGTCAGCAACAACAATCAAAGCGCCCAGCGGCGGTCCTCCCATCTCTTGCACGTTTGAACTAAAATTCATTAGCTACGCCATGTAATGGATAGGAAGACACAAAGAAAACTTTGGTAATCAGAACCTACGTTTTTAGTTAAAATCAAAAGACATTTGTCAATTGTGTGGTGTATTCCCAAAATATGGGCACTTGTCTTTTACCGAATGGCAGACATTTTGAACAGATGTAGCTTTTGAGTAGCAACCTTGGAGATGACATTGGAGTCTGGGGGAGCGGCACTACCTTTTCAGCGGTGCTCCGGAACCCCAATTCCTTTATCCACACTACCTTTCTCCCTCTTTTGCCACTCCACAGTCCCTCACATCCCGCCGCCGACTTGGACCACAGGCCCGCTCTCACCTGTCCACCGGTGTCTCCTCTCTCTGTTCCCACAAGGCCTCAGAAATAGTAAAATGACGGATGTCCTTGCTTTCTAGTATTTTTAATTGAAATCGGGGAAGTGCAATATGCATCGTCGATTTCCTTAAAAAAAAGACCTATCAGCACCCCTGGACAAAAGCCTGAGGGCATATAATAGCAATAAGGGCCCTGTACTGGGGCAAAGTGGGTCGGTAACAGCCCTGAGCGCTCTATATTGGCTCAAGCCCAGACCGCCCCTATTCAAATACATTAACGTTGTATTAATCATGCATACAAACATGAATCTGCTTGTTGGAGCTTTCATGTAAGGCGAGGCCTGTGCAGTGATTTTATTTTCCTCCTTTGTCTGCTATTATACAGATGGACCACCTGCACCCCTAGCTTCGGTACAGGCAAGGACCCTCCAGAATTGCCTTCTTTACCCATCCCCACAATCCTGAGTAATTCTGCAATGTGGTAAAAAAAGGGCAGCCCCAGAAAAGACACTGGCTGTTTTATTTTTCTGCAGTAACAGCACTATTGGTGCGGGGCAGCACCTGCTAAATTTATTTTTTGTGGCACCCCCAATCCAAATCCCAACAACTCCTCAACCCCTCTTCCTCTCACTATCTACTAGCAGAGGCACACAGCCGACTTTGTGTAATAATTCTGTTCAGTTTCTTTCGTTTCCAGTTATAATTATGTTTCCCTATAAACATGCACCCACTGACCTGATCCTGTAGCCTGGACGGGTGGAATTTGAGAAGCCCCCCCGGGGGAATCCCCTCCTATCCCGTGATAGTTTTCACCAGGAAGGAGTGAACTCCCCAGGGAAACCCTCTGGGGAAGAAAACCCTGTCCGCCTCAGTTGTTGGAAGTCTTCTCTGTGAGCAGGTAAGGGCAAGTCTTTAACACATTTCCAGGTGACTGGATGCAGGTTCCGTAAAGAAAAATAAGAAAGGCACAGATTAGAGAAAGGTAAGTATGTGCTTAACACAGAGTAGGAGCGGATGTCAGTAGCCTAATAGTTACCAGTATAAAGAGGATAGAGATCTATATTGCCTCAAGATTGCATCTGTCCGGATTTCATCTGTGGAACGTTGAGAGTGATGACTCGTGGATAACGCGATGTAACTTCGGGAGCCTAATATATATAAAAGGAAACGTGAGGAGACTAGAAGAGAGGAAGGGCGGGCAGGTAGTTCTAAATAACGAGAAGAGAAGGAGAGAAGGGTACCTGGCAGCAGATTTGAATCGAAGCAAAAGCCTTATGAACAATGCGGCTGGGAAATGAGTGAAACAGCTGACTCGAATCAAGGTGTGTAAACGGTCCAACCTGGTGTGAATGGAAGCGGTTGTCGAAGAAAGGAGAGGGATCTGTTTTGATCAGCACTTGAACTCGTAAATAGAGTTTAGGAAGCGGAATCTCTGTCTTTGGAGTGCAACAAGAAGGCTTCTATACAAACAGAGACAGAAGAAGGTTTAGTAAGAAGTAAATGAGAATACAAATAGTGGTAAGCCTAGGGACGAACTTACGAAGCGCTGACTGGGAAGAGTAGCAACGCACTCGAGCGTTGTGCCTGCCGCAAGATATCCGGATCTCTGCTGAGGAGGAGGAGCCTCCACAGCCCGCAACTCTTGCAAGACTGGAACACCTCCCTCGGACGGCGGCGCCATCTTGGAATAAAAAATGGCCGCCACCCGTGATTGGGACCAACGGCGCCACAATGACCATCTCCTTCTATGGAATATGACAGTATGCCCCCTCCAAAGGGCTGACGTACCCGGTTTGCCTGGATGAGAACGATGAAAGCGGCGAACCAGTTGTGGAGCATGAACGGCAGAAGCCGGTTCCCAGGACCGTTCAGCCGGCGAATACCCCCGCCAATCCACCAAGTACTGAAGACGGCCCCGGTGGTAACGGGAATCGCAAATGCCGGCAACTTCAAACTCCGGCCCCGAAGGAGTCGAAACAGGAGGAGGATGAGCCAACCGATGACGGGAAAAGCGATCCGCCACGTCCTGTTTAAGCTGAGAAACATGAAATACCGGGTGAATCCTGGACCAAGAAGGAGGAAGACGTAGACGATAGGCTGCCTCCCCCAGACGTTGAAGCACAGGAAACGGACCAAAATACTTAGGAGAAAGTTTAGAAGGCACCAGGTGTCGAGGAAGAAAACGAGAGGCCAACCACACCCTGTCCCCGGGTGCAAAAACCGGAGCTGGAGAGCGTCTGCGATCAGCAAAACGTTTGATTCGTTCCTGAGCGTTCTGAAGAGAAGATAGAGCCTTCTGGTGACCCTGCTGGATATCCTGCAGCAGACAGACTACATCCGGGAAAGAAGACGCAGACGACACCTCCACAGGGAAGCAGGTAGGATGGAATCCATAGGAACAGTGAAAAGGACTGGATCCCAAGGATGTGTGATGCGCATTATTATAAGCAAATTCGGCCAACGACAATAACTCCGTCCAATTGTCTTGAGATGCTGAAACATAGCATCTAAGGTAGCCCTCAAGGGTCTGATTCAATCGTTCCGTTTGTCCATTGGTTTGCGGATGGAAACCCGAGCTCAAGGCGCGGGTAACACCAAGCATTTTGCACAGTTGCTGCCAATATCTAGACGTGTACTGGGGACCTCTGTCCGAAACGATAGTATCCGGCAAGCCATGAACAGAAAAGATATGAGTAATAAAGATCCTTGCCATCTGTGCTGAGGTAGGTACTCGAGGCAAGACCACGAAGTGGGCCATTTTAGTGAAATAGTCAATAGTGACCATAATGGTCGTACATCCTGCTGAATTAGGAAGGTCCACTACAAAGTCCGTGGAAATGATCTGCCATGGACGAATCGGCACGGGCATTCTCGTGAGTAGACCTAAGGGGGAACCTCGAGGTGCCTTTGATTGTAAACAGACGGTACAGGCAGCCACATATTGTTTAACATCTTCCACAAGACTAGGCCACCAAAAGTTGCGACGGACCAGTTCCACAGTATTGTTGACTCCTCGATGACCAGCTATGAGTGAGTCATGACACATTGTAAGAACAGATTTTTGGAGTTCCGCTGAGGGTAAAAACAGTTTCTGATATCGGTAAGCACAGTCTTGAAATACCGTGAGTCCCAAGGCCCGAAACAGGTCAGGGTTAGCCTGTTGGAAAACGGATGTAGCTCTTGCTACGGACTGAAGAAAACTGGATATCACATGCACAAAACGAGCATTGGGAAATAAAGGTTCGGGCCGGAAATGAGCCCACTCAGTAGATTCCTTCCTAGATAAGGCATCAGCCTTTAGATTACTTTTGCCAGGAATGAAAGTAAAGACGATCTCATATGGAGAGAAAAAATGAGCCCAACGGGCTTGTCTGCTATTGCGAGTTTGTGCATTCTGAAGGGCTCGAAGATTGTGGTGGTCAGTCCGAACCTCAACCGGAAATTGGGCTCCTAGCAGTAAATGTCGCCATTCCTCAAAAGCCCGTTTGATGGCAAGTAACTCCTTCTCAAGGACCGTATAGTTCAGTTCTGAAGGAGAAAGGGTCTTGGACATATACGCCACGGGACACTCCACCCCCTGATCATCTTCTTGAAGAAGGATAGCTCCAAGGGCAAAGTGGGAGGCATCCGATTCTACAATAAATCGTTTTCCCTGATCAGGAGAGAGTAGAATAGGCCCGGTCATGAAACAGTCTTTCAGGGAGGTGAAAGCTTCTTCTGCTTGTTTGGACCAATGGAATGGAACCCCTTTCTTGAGGAGAGCCGTTAACGGTAAGATGATCTCAGAGAATCTGGGAATAAATCGCTGATAGAAGTTGGCAAACCCCAGGAAACGTTGGATATCCTTCACGCAATTTGGAGAAGCCCAGTCTCGGATAGCAGAAACTTTCCGGGGATCCATAGAAACCCCCTGAGCGGATAGAATGAAGCCCAAATATGCCACACTGTCTTGATGAAACTCACACTTGTCCAGCTTACAGAACAAATGATTGTCTAGAAGGCGCTGTAGAACATCCGTAACATGACCAATGTGTTCAGTGGGAGTATTAGAAAAAACCAAAATATCATCGAGATATACAATAACTGAATGCAGGAGAATGTCAGAGAATAAATGGTCCATAAAGCGCTGAAAAACTGCCGGAGCATTGGATAATCCAAAAGGCATCACGCGATACTCATAATGACCAAATGGCGTCCGAAAAGCCGTCTTCCATTCATCACCTGATTTGATGCGGATGAGATGGTAGGCTCCTCGCAGATCTAGCTTGGTAAAAATCCTGGCTCCTTTTATGGCTTCAAGGATGTCAGCTATTAGGGGCATTGGATAACGATCAGGAACCGTAATCCTGTTCAATCCGCGAAAGTCTATGTAAGGTCGGAGTTCAGCAGAGTCTTTTTTGGGAATAAAAAATAAGGAAGCCCCCGCAGGGGAGGTGGATTCGGCAATGAGACCATTGTGCATGTTCTTGCGAAGATACTCTTTAAGAACCTCCTTTTCTCTTGCGGATAGCACGTACAAGCGACCAAATGGGATAGGGAGGTCCGGAAGTAGATCAATGGCACAATCATCCCTGCGATGAGGTGGCAGTTCAGCATATTCAGTATTAGAAAATACTTTATGGAAAGATTGATAAGGTTCAGGAATCCCCTGAATCTGATTTAGCACAGTGGTTCTTAATCCTTCTCCTTCGCGTGACGAGGCAGAAAGTAGTTCACCAGTACCACAAATAAAACAATGAGCTTGACAGTGAACAGAACCCAGAAAAAATGTTCCCGCTGACCAATTGATGTAGGGGTTGTGCACTCTAAGCCAAGGTAAACCCAATATCACCGGATAATGGGCAGTCCGGATAATGTCTAACGTGATGGTTTCCCTATGATTACCTATAGACATCTGTAAAGGAACTGTCTGCTCCTTAATGGGACCTGAGACCAACGGACTCCCATCAACTGATTCAACGGGAATAGCCATAGATTTGGAAGAACGGGGAATTCTAAATTGGGTCGCCCAAACGTCATCAATAAAGTTGCCTGCTGCCCCGCAGTCCACCAATGCGGGAACCTCAACCAAACCCAAAGAATCACAAGAAAAAGTAACCTTTAGAACCAACATAGAGGTGTCAGGGACGTCAGTACCATTGGATGAAATGGAGGAAGAAGGGGAACCGCTCACTGATTCCCTAACCGCGGTTCCCCTGACGGTCGGGTTCGAGCGTTTCCCTGCTTCCGGGAGAGAATTATCGGACAATTTTGTAAAGAATGCTCCTTGGAACCACAGTACATACATAGCCCTAAGGTGCGACGTCGAAGCCGCTCCACAGTGGACAAAGGACCCCGAGCAGCTCCTATTTGCATTGGTTCGTCAGATAAGTGTCCCTGAGGGGAGTTCACTGACCTTTCAGGCTGAGACCTAAAATTCTTTTGCCGTCTTTTTTCCTGACGTCTTTCCAAAATTCTATAGTCCATCTGCATAACCATGGATATTAATTCGGCCAAATTAGGGGGGCGAGGAACTCTAGAGACCTCATCCTTTAGTTCCTCATTCAAGCCCCGTCTAAAAAGCGTAATCAAGGCGTCATCTGCCCAAGCCGTGCCTGCCGCTAATTGTTTGAAACGGGTAATATACACCAAGAGATCCAAAGAACCCTGACGGAAGTCCAATAGTTGTTCTTGAGCTGATACTGTGACCTCCTGCCTCCCGAACATGGTCTTAAGACTATTCACAAAGGCGGGATATGAATCTAATATTGGATTATTTGAAGTGACTAAAGGGGTAGCCCAGGCTAGAGCGGGACCGGTAAGGTGAGCAATCATGTGTCCCACCTTATCCCTATCAGTGTGAAAGAATGCCGTCTTAAACGTAAACTGCACTGTGCAAGATTCTAAAAACTCTCTCAGCTTATGCGGGTCTCCATCAAAGCGTCCCCCTGGTAAAGGTCTAGGAGGTAGCTCGGAACAACTAGGGGACCTCCCCATGTGTTGCCGTAACACTGCATTCTCTTGTTTAAGTGCCTGGACTTCGGCCGTTAGTGACTGGACCGCCGCCAATAATTGCTGTTGTTGAGCCGGATCCATCTCAGTGTGAGCGTAAGGGGAAGAACAATTATGCCTGGAAACCGAATGGAAGTAAAAAAGAAAAAAGAGACTAAGATAATCTCTATATGTATATTTTCTTTCTTGGGCGTTGCTAACTGTAATAATTCTGTTCAGTTTCTTTCGTTTCCAGTTATAATTATGTTTCCCTATAAACATGCACCCACTGACCTGATCCTGTAGCCTGGACGGGTGGAATTTGAGAAGCCCCCCCGGGGGAATCCCCTCCTATCCCGTGATAGTTTACACCAGGAAGGAGTGAACTCCCCAGGGAAACCCTCTGGGGAAGAAAACCCTGTCCGCCTCAGTTGTTGGAAGTCTTCTCTGTGAGCAGGTAAGGGCAAGTCTTTAACACATTTCCAGGTGACTGGATGCAGGTTCCGTAAAGAAAAATAAGAAAGGCACAGATTAGAGAAAGGTAAGTATGTGCTTAACACAGAGTAGGAGCGGATGTCAGTAGCCTAATAGTTACCAGTATAAAGAGGATAGAGATCTATATTGCCTCAAGATTGCATCTGTCCGGATTTCATCTGTGGAACGTTGAGCGTGATGACTCGTGGATAACGCGATGTAACTTCGGGAGCCTAATATATATAAAAGGAAACGTGAGGAGACTAGAAGAGAGGAAGGGCGGGCAGGTAGTTCTAAATAACGAGAAGAGAAGGAGAGAAGGGTACCTGGCAGCAGATTTGAATCGAAGCAAAAGCCTTATGAACAATGCGGCTGGGAAATGAGTGAAACAGCTGACTCGAATCAAGGTGTGTAAACGGTCCAACCTGGTGTGAATGGAAGCGGTTGTCGAAGAAAGGAGAGGGATCTGTTTTGATCAGCACTTGAACTCGTAAATAGAGTTTAGGAAGCGGAATCTCTGTCTTTGGAGTGCAACAAGAAGGCTTCTATACAAACAGAGACAGAAGAAGGTTTAGTAAGAAGTAAATGAGAATACAAATAGTGGTAAGCCTAGGGACGAACTTACGAAGCGCTGACTGGGAAGAGTAGCAACGCACTCGAGCGTTGTGCCTGCCGCAAGATATCCGGATCTCTGCTGAGGAGGAGGAGCCTCCACAGCCCGCAACTCTTGCAAGACTGGAACACCTCCCTCGGACGGCGCCGCCATCTTGGAATAAAAAATGGCCGCCACCCGTGATTGGGACCAACGGCGCCACAATGACCATCTCCTTCTATGGAATATGACACTTTGCTTGTTTTGGTTGTCTACCTGTCAGCTAACTTAATTCACCCCAGCCAATGCCAGCCCACATCACCATCCACACACTGCCATGACACTTTCCCACATAACTGAACTACAGCACCACACCATCCCACCACTACAAACACACCTCCACATCAAAGACTCATAGCACACCATTACCAAAATCCACACCACCATTTAACACCAACATTATTCACCATCACTCCCCATCACCCCGTGCATCTCTACTCCACTACTACACCCCATGTCCCTACAGCACCACAACTCCATGCTGCCACACCCTGACACCACAACTCAATACTATCATACCACCACACCACCACTTCACATCACCATTTTGCACCACCACACAATTTCATATCACCACTCTACATTCCCACTTAACACCACCCTGCATTCCATAAAACCACTGTCACCACCACAATACACTACCCCAACAATACCCCAACAATACTCCATGCACTACCCCACACCTATCCACCACTCCAGTCCACCCAGCCCACCACTCCACCCTACTGCACCACTATACCTCCTGCCCCACTCCAAACACCTCTTTTTAACCCACCCTCCTCTAACGCCAACCCCATTCTACCATTCACAACACACATTCTATTCCCTGCTACCCTCACTCTATCCCACACTCCCTCTCTACTCCTTGCCCAAATCTACCCTTATACCTATCAAGTCCCCACTCCATCCACACACACCCATCTCCACCACTGTTCCACCCTTCTCTACCTTCACCAACCCTTTCCACTCCTCTTTACCACCTAACTCCTTTCATCCATGCACCATACTTTATCACTCCCTAGCCTAAACAACCATCCAAACTCCTCTACCCCAACCCACCCTTCCTCACACCCTTATACTCCCAACCACTCTTCCTCACTGTCCTCTTCCCAACACCCTCTTCCTCACCCCACTCCTGCCCCATCCACCAACACTGCCTCACTCCTCCATATGACTACTAACCCTTCCTCACACCTGTATCCAAAGCCACTCTTATTCAACCATCTCTACACCATACACACCCACACTTTCTCACCCCTGGATGTATATATTGTAGAGGTGATGCTAAATGTGTTAGACCCCACCCCCTCAAAGTGAATGTAGATAACTTGTCGGGTTGATCAATAATTCCAGTATTGCGAAAAACAGAATTGTAGTGCCTTATAGGTCAAAACAAGTACATTATAGGGCAACATATATTTTTGGGGTCAGAATGACTTGTGCAGTGGAGGGCATGTTGGGTAGCACATATGTATCATAGTTATTAAAAATATATGAAACAACTGTGTATGGGTAACCGGGCATCAGAGCGCTCAGTGCAGATAATAGTTCCTCCTACTCTAACAGTTAAGAAAGGACTGCTGCTATCTCATTGGATCGTAGGTCACCCCTGACCTATAAATAGAATGACACATAACAATCTTGTGATCCGTAGAGAAAGCACTGTCCTTGAGAATATTGATAGACACTAATTTAGAAATTTTAAGGCAACATATGTTGTGTCTGAGAAAAATGTATAATTCATCATTGAAGGCCTGTACTGTGCCAACATGTGTTTCAACCACTTAGGTCCTTATCAAGGCGGGCCTGCATATTATGGATCCAGTCAAGGTGGATGGGTCAAGATCCGACCGAAAAACAAACGTTGCTATAAACATCTGACATCTGGGAAATCTAGATATGGACTTTGCTTCTCACATTGGGGTGATGAGGACAGCATGATCACTAATGGCATCATTTCAATTTGTGCTCCATAACCCCCCTTTTTGGCTCTCCCCTTCTTAGGTTATTTTTTTGCGTAGTCATGTAGTTACCCTATGTGCACGCATTGTTCATGCTTTCACTTTGGACACAACACTTAAGACATCTGTAGTATGCCGGTGAATGGAGTTGTCCATTTTTTTTAGGACTGACACATATAGCATATTATATGAACATGTCAGCAGGACAGTTGTTTCTAATGAGTTGTCTTTTGTTTCTGTTTTCTCTTTTTTCTTTCTTTGTCTCTTTTTTCTTGTTCACTTGATTCATCATTTGTTTCTGTTGCAATATTTGTGATTCTGTTTTGTGATTTTGTCTTATGAAGATTTATGTTTTCAATTTTGCCACATACTAATGGATCACTTGATTATTGTATTTTCCTTAATCATGTTTGATCTAACAATATGTTAATGTGCATTGTTCATATATATTTATAACAACATGTGTTTTTCAATCTGATCTTGACCCATCCACCTTGACTGGATCCATAATATGCAGGCCACGCCTTGATAAGGACCTAAGTGGTCGAAACACGTGTTGGCACAGCATGGCCTTCAATGACGAATTATTAAATATTTTCCAGACACAATATATGTTGCCTTACAATTTCTAAATTATTGTCTATCAATATTCTCAAGCACAGCGCTTTCTCTCCAGATCACAAGATTGTTATGTATCAAAAATATAGGCTTAGAACTGAACAAGAACTAAGTTCTGAACAAAATTAGATTGGGCAACCATTTTGTAAGAACCAGGCATTCAGAATAAGACATGGTCAGGCAGATTCTAAAATGGTGGAATCTTGCAAGTCAATTAAATAATTATCTCATAGCAGTTCATTAAAAGTTCCCTGAACTAGGACATGGATGGGACTTAATGTCTGTACTTCTTGGTAACAATTCGGACAGTGATGGACCAGGAAGATAGCAATTAGAGCAGATAGCTGTTAATAAAGCAGCAAGTGTACTGGGTTCATGTGCAGTGCACATAGCTGCTGCCCATACTTGGAATCCTTTGACAGGAAAGCATGGTGCTGCCTGACAAAAAGACCTCGAGAAGTCTGCCACAATTGTCTAGTCTGTCTCTAGACATCAAAGGTTTCATATTAAAGGTCAAGAGCTTCTCACAAAACTGAAATTAGCCTGTATGCCAATTGATGTCATAGGGGCCTGTGAGTGGCAGTCAAGCCAGCAAATTACAGGCACATGAGTGCTTGTCTTTAATTATAAGGACCAATAGAAATGTTGTGTGTATTAATTTTAAAATTACACCAGCTTTGGAACAGTATAAAAAAAGCTGAATTCAGAGCTCAGGTTGATTGTTGGTGGTGTTCCTGGTGTATGCCTTCTGCTGTCTCCTGGTGTGTTGTGAAATATAAAGATGACTTTGAAATTTAGCCTGAGTCTCTGCCTGACCTCCTGCTTCATCACCAGCAGCCTTCCCTGATCCAGGCATGCCAGAAGCCCAGAGAGGGGGTTGGAACACTCTCTTCAATATGTATGGGATTTGTAAAGTGCAAGTCTAGCTGGGAAGTTAACTGAACACTGTGCAAAGGGAATGTACCCAGGAGATACACAGATGGTGGAGGGGTAGCAGAGGAGCTTGATTGGGTAGGAGGATCAGTGAAGGGGGCTCCAGAGGTGCGAAAGGGTTGAGTGGAGGGATCAGTGATTGCTGAAATCGTCTTTAAAGAGTAGGTTATTCAGGTCTTTCCTGTAGTACAGGATGGTGGTGGCTAGTCTCATCTGCTTTGGTAACCTTTTCCACGGAGTTCATGTAGTAAAAGGCCTCTTTCCTGTTGCTTTCCCTTTTGCAGTTCTTTTTTTCAAGCCTGGAAATATGGCTTCTAGTGGTGCATGGACTTTGTAAGGATATTTGGCGTGTTACAGCACAGAGTACAGCACTACTGCACAGGTAGCAATTTTTTTTTTTTTTGATGCAGCACCACCACATTGGTGTGGTGCATTGCTATATGTGTTGCCAGATTAACATGGACATATAAGTAAAGACAGGCTATTCAGTCAAAAACGATTTTAACATATAAGATGCAAATCTATTTTTACAGTTAAAAGCACATGTGCACATTCAAAAATGCACACTATTTTTCACTTGAAATGCCTATGGTACAAGAGACACATTTGGAAATTAATAACTAACCTTATTAATAACTAACCTGACTAATAAAACTGCATTTAACATAACCCACTAATAAAAATGTGTCTCCAATGCAGAATTAGGCCTACTCTGAAAGTGAACTTTTAAACGCACATTCATTTTTTTTCTTTTTTTCTGCTGCTCTGTCCGCATAACTACAGGAAGCAAAGGGCTCGAAGGAACAGGAAATCAGTGGTTACAAATGGTTACTGTAGAAATGAGCCATTGTGTAGTGAGGGAGGAGATGGCATGATTGATTCTGATTGGAGCAGCGTCATAGCAAGTATCATGCTAGAGGCAGTGATTAGAGTTTTGCTGGGGGAGCTTGAGGAGAGGGGGAGGACAATCGAGATTTGGCAGAGCTGGGAGAAGGACCTGTTTCCTGGCTGAAGCATTCCTGCTGCAAAAGCTGAGAATTCCAGGCAATAACCCCGGTTTGAGAACGAAAGACGCTTGTTTTCACTGGGGATAATCTTCAAGGGAGCCAAATTCAGAAAGAGAACAGCTGAAGAAAACTCATGCTGAACAGATAAGGTAATTACAGAAGTGTGGGGGCTGAGTGTGTATGAGAATATTCAGTCAGTGTAGGAAAGGAGATTCCTGTGCTTTACTCACATGTTTAATGTTGCAAATTGAGTTCTTGTCTCTGCCACTCTCTTTTCAGTGTATCACAGACAATGCTGTTACTGTGCTATTTTATTTATTTCTGTAAAGAGTGAGATTGTGTTTAAATGCAACTTTTATAATACACAAAAATATTTGAAAGCAGACGGGTGGTGTGTTTTATATTTACCAATACAGTGCTGATAATGTGGGGAGATGTTTAGACAGTGCAATTGTCATTTTCAAGGTAGCTAAACGTCAAATTTGCTGCAGCCGTGTGCACAATGTAATTCAGTATGAGCAATTATAACTAACTGTGTGTGTTGTAGTTTGTCGGAGGTCTATGAGTCAGCAAAAAGGGAGGCCCGGGACATAGTTTACTACCGTATATAAGATAGTGAAAATACCACATGATAGCTCGCTGCCGTAGATAAGACAGAGAGAAATTGCCCATGGTGGCACACTAAAAATGAAAATATGGTGTTCCTGAAATGCAAGCCTGAGGTCTCTCTAGTGATTACACGAAACATCTAAACAAAAATAAGGGGTTCTGGATATTGGGGCCACACATAAAACAAGGGAATTATGCTCACCAAAATACCACCAACCACGCATACCAACCACGCATACCAAATACGCATGTCTGTGTGCTGAAATAATGCATGTCCACTGTATTATTGTTGTACATGGCCCAATCTGAATACAAGGAGTGATTGTTGCTAAGTTATTTTTCGGCGGTAAGAAAATACCGTCAGTCCCCAAATCTTCATAAAATACCCTACAACTTTCTGAGATGGTTATTTCTCATCCTCGTACAGTGGTGTTATAGTTATGACTGTTTTGGCGGGGACACAGGCAATTTTTAATGTAATGCATGCTTGAAGGGGTAGCTAGTGCATCTATATGAAGATTGTGATGGTATGGTTACATTGTCTTCGTGCTGAGATATGGTGTACTGCAGCATGCTGATGGCCTCCAGAGTGGCCTATGTCACATTTGGTAGTACTACGCATAAAGCTTTGACATCATCCAGGTGGAAGATGACCAGGCCTTGAACAACTGTTCTGAAACTGGAACAGGGATAAAAGTCTTGACTTTCCAGAGGATCGCAAGGAGGTACCATGCTGCTTGGCTCTTCTCTTCTTCCACTGTTAACCTTCATTCATAACTCACTCCCCTCTGCTCACCTGCCTTACCTCACTCTTCTGTGCGATAATACTGTCTACTCCCACCAACCAACTCCTCCCCTCCAACCCACCAATCCCACCACGCCCACTCTATCCCACACCACCCCACACTACCTCACTCCACTGATAACCCCCTTTTCTGATCTCACCATCAGCCACCACCCTATCATACCAACCATGAACCAACTCACCCTACCTAATCCCTGCCTATCTCCACCAACACACCCACCCTAGTTCACCCATGTCTACCCACAGTCATTCAAGTTCATCGATTTCTGCCATGCTCACCCCTATCTATTGCCTCATACATCAGCTCAAATCAGTCCATCTCTGCTTACTCCTACCCCACCACCATAGATCACCAAAACATGAACAGTGTTTACCTTGACAGTTCCAAACATGTATGCAAATGTGTGTGTGCTGAACCAGAATCACACAGTAATTAAGACTGTTGTACATCGCATTGAAGAGACCTTACTACTATATCTATTCGCAAACTCTAACTTACAGACATGTTTGAAGGGCTTGGGTAAGTAGTACACGTTTTAACTGCATTCTTACCTACACATGTAAAATGCAATAAACAACCGCAGATGCCCAAACTATTGTTTTGCCAGTGCTTGTTTTATGAATACTATCAAGTGGCTTTTCAGGATATAGAAATACTTTAGTCAGTTTCAATTTATTTTGGCAACTGTCATGAAATTACAATCAACACTTCATCATTATTACAAAAATGTCCACAGATCCAAGCATAACATACAAAATATATTAAGAAAGCCTTAGAAAATACTCTCTGTCCTATACATGAATGCTATAAGCATGAAAACATAAAACATTCCAATTACTCATATATCCTTTCAGTGTAATTATAAACAAAGAAAAACTCTAGAGTGTATTTTGTGTATTCATTATCCCGCTTAACTTCTGACTCCTATATCAAAGGCAGCCAATTTTCAACCTCTCATTCCTGCTGTTATGTTAATGTTCTCTGACAAATCTTTATAGGAATCGGATGTTTTCAAAATAATTGCTGATTTGGCAAGCATTGGTGGCAAGCAACATCTCATTTTAAGGACAGGAAACAACTGCCTAAATAAAAATCATGTGATTGGATTCCTACATTTCAAATACATATCTATGGCTAAAATGTACTACTACACAAAATAAAATATCATCAATACATTACCAAAATTCACTTGTCTCCTGGGATTACTCACATTAAGATGATTTACCTTGTCTAATCCTCAGAGCCTGTTTTGTGTACATGGCTAATTGGTTGGGTGAATTTAAAAGAAATGTGAGTCCCTCCAAATATCAGGATAATCCAGTTTTCTGCAACTCGATGTGTGATATGAAGAACAATGGAATGTTAATTCTGTCTTCTTTCATTGGTCTGCCACGTGGGCATATCATTGAATGCTGATGGCAATTCGTCAAATTAGCTCTATATTGCAACAGAGACAATTGGGCCAGCCTCAGCTTTGAGATTGAAGTCCTGTCCCTTTTTTTTGCATAAAATCTGTATAAGATGGGAATCCTACCAAAACCCCAACGTGTGGAAATCCTTGGAGAAATGTTTTAGCAAGAGAGTTGCACCATCTTTCTTCCCTTTTTATCAAATGTTAGAGTGGACTTCACATATTCCTAGGCATTTGATGGCATTGAACCCGGCAGGTATTACTGGGATTGCTCAGACACATCTGTCAAATTTTCATTTCTGTTTCCTAATTGCTTTATGTTCGCTTTTTGAGGACAGCGTGCTACCTCTGTCACTGATCCATGCCAAAGTGTGGATTTATCTGTTTGCCAACTCTAGACCCACAAAATGTCTACATTACATAACAACCCATCTCTGATCCAAGACGTCCTTGTTTGTCTGTGTATAATACCATTTGCAAGAGCCTTATTTACTTTGATAAATGGCTTCTGTCTACCAAGGTTATCCCTGGACTTGGATTTTGCTTCAAACTATTTAGAGGCTGTCATAACCAATCTCCTTCCATGTTTTTGCAAAAGAACCACACAATCTATCCCATCAACACTTTTTGAGACTTCATTTGGTCAGTCCAACAAAGGTTTGATGAGAAGCAAATACTCAAATAGTTCTAGGGTTTCACTAGTTGTAGAGGTCCACGCTTCATCAAAATCTTTAGCATTGAATGTCACTGCTGGCCTACTACCATGACCTTTGATCCTAAGGAAATATTTAGGGATCTGGAGGAAAAACAACAATACTGATTTAGACGATGACACGTTGATGACGTGGGCCCAAAACACCAGGCACATTTACTTTGCTCTTTTTTTGGCATTATCAGACATATTTGACTACATATTAAATAAGGCTCATCGTATGAATGGTCAGCACCTTTTACTGTCCTGAAGAATGTTTTTTTTTTGTTTACTAGAACTTGATGTAGCCTGGGTGTGACTTTGCTAGCAATCATTTCTAGTTCTTTGGAATTGAAATGAAGTTTGAAAGTATGTTTAAAAAAAAGGGAGCTAAAAATACAGTGAAAATTGGTGTTGACTTTACTATTTAAGAGGGGTGACAGATAACCTAGTTTGGCACATGTTAGGGAGAATTCTCATAGATGTGCTAATTCCCTTCACCTTAGAGACCCCCAGCAACTTTGGTGGATTTTGAAGACTTGATTTTTATTTACCTGGAGAGAGTGTGAGCCTTTTTTCCCACTCTCTCATGTATTGTGATGTGTGTTTTACTCTTGTGTTTTTTGATTATGGAGTTTTAGACAACTCCATAGACATAATTTTTTAATTTGTGTCACACAGCACCCTCAGTGCAGTGACACAGGGAAGCCTTTTAGGCTGTCCCAAGGTTTAAATACCTTCTCTGGGATAAACCACCATGCTGCCTCCCATAACGTGCCCGTGTCCGGTCTCGTTCAATGGGGACTTACCAGTGTAGTCCGACCCTGGCGGGACCGGTAAATCCCCATTGAAAATGCCATTCCCATTGAGCCCATATAGGGCTCAATGGGAATGGGGAGGGAGATAATAACGGGCTAACGAATGGCAACCCCGTTATTAGCGCCCTAGTCCCTTAGCGGGACCCGTAAGGGATGTGTGGGCAGACCACACGTTCCTTACGGTTCCCTCCAAGGGACATCAGAATTGGGCAGTAAGGGATTACCGGCACCGGTCTCCTTACCGTTGCCCAGTATCCCTTACTGCCCGACTCGTAATGACCCTCTTTGTATCTGCGTGCCAAACCATGTTTGTTGCCTTTGTTCCTATGCCTTTAGCAGGCTTCAGGACTGAAGAACGCCTCTGGCGCCATAGTGTCTGGGGTGGGCAGGAAGTGAGGGAGGTGCCCAAAACTCCCTGTGCTTAGTCTCCTTGGAGACCCAAATGCACTCTACTGTGATTGGCTGGCTGACTGTCCGGCAAGCAAAACAGAAAGGTGATGGCTGGAAGGTTTTGAATAAATCAAAAACCACTGGCAAAGCTCTGGGCAACCCTCCAGACCATCGTTTTTCAGCCTGCCAAGCCATTACAGAAGGGGAAAAACCATATGCAAATCAGGCTTGGTCCTACCCCAAAAGGGGCAGTCCAGCCCGAACTGCTAGGTCACATCCCTTCTGCACGAGACCACAAGCATCCCCAGACATGTTTCAGCCTTGTTGGGCGTCATCAGTGAGGAGTAGCTTGGGTCTCTAGGCCCGGCAGACTCGGGACCCACGTCTGGGCATACCCGTCCCACTCGGGGTGACTTTAGCAAAACAGAAAGGTGATGGCTGGAAGGTTTTGAATAAATCAAAAACCACTGGCAAAGCTCTGGGCAACCCTCCAGACCATCGTTTTTCAGCCTGCCAAGGCATTACAGAAGGGGAAAAACCATATGCAAATCAGGCTTGGTCCTACCCCAAAAGGGGCAGTCCAGCCCGAACTGCTAGGTCACATCCCTTCTGCACGAGACCACAAGCATCCCCAGACATGTTTCAGCCTTGTTGGGCGTCATCAGTGAGGAGTAGCTTGGGTCTCTAGGCCCGGCAGACTCGGGACCCACGTCTGGGCATACCCGTCCCACTCGGGGTGACTTTAGCAAAACAGAAAGGTGATGGCTGGAAGGTTTTGAATAAATCAAAAACCACTGGCAAAGCTCTGGGCAACCCTCCAGACCATCGTTTTTCAGCCTGCCAAGCCATTACAGAAGGGGAAAAACCATATGCAAATCAGGCTTGGTCCTACCCCAAAAGGGGCAGTCCAGCCCGAACTGCTAGGTCACATCGCTTCTGCACGAGACCACAAGCATCCCCAGACATGTTTCAGCCTTGTTGGGCGTCATCAGTGAGGAGTAGCTTGGGTCTCTAGGCCCGGCAGACTCGGGACCCACGTCTGGGCATACCCGTCCCACTCGGGGTGACTTTAGCAAAACAGAAAGGTGATGGCTGGAAGGTTTTGAATAAATCAAAAACCACTGGCAAAGCTCTGGGCAACCCTCCAGACCATCGTTTTTCAGCCTGCCAAGCCATTACAGAAGGGGAAAAACCATATGCAAATCAGGCTTGGTCCTACCCCAAAAGGGGCAGTCCAGCCCGAACTGCTAGGTCACATCCCTTCTGCACGAGACCACAAGCATCCCCAGACATGTTTCAGCCTTGTTGGGCGTCATCAGTGAGGAGTAGCTTGGGTCTCTAGGCCCGGCAGACTCGGGACCCACGTCTGGGCATTGTGTTGGTGGGACCAATAAACTCGACACTAAGCCACCTGGATATCATTCTCGGAGCTGTTTGTATTTTCCTTGGAGTGCTGCAGGAAACCGAATAACCAGGGAGAGGGACACCAGTTTGTGTGCCTGACTACAGCTACCGGAATTGAAGATTTGCCATTTTCCAGCTTTGCGACCAGTCCCAGTGTAGTGCAAGAGTTCCCCGACGTCCTCCCTCTTGTCCCCATGACTGAGGCTCAGGAACAGCGAGATCTGCAGGAACTTCCAGGAATAGATGTCTTCAGCTGCATCTTTTTCTTCATTGTAAGGTACTGTGAAAACGTGACCAAGACAACTTACCTCTCACTGCGAAAGTGCTTGAAACCTTGGCAACTTGCAGGCCTAGTCAGGTCTAGTCAGCTTGTGACCCAACATATGAATCATTCTTTTACAAACTACTCATGAGAACTATGGCAAAGACTTTTCCATTTAACAACCATAACTGCTCTATCCTATACAAGACTTTAGCCCATTGACTTTGGCCTAATCTTTTGCATTGAGTTGACTCCTCTGGTGAACTCAAACTATTTGCACTGTTTAAGAGTAACTGTAATCTTCTTTTTATTAACCTATGCCTTTTTGCTCCTACTTCAAATGCTCTGAATGCCATTTTGCCCCTCCTTCAAAGTAGTCTAAATGTCTAAGAACCTGATAGTGTGAAGTACTGAAGTATATTTTTGTGTGATATAGATTGCCTCCTTCTAGTGAATGTTTTATAACTGACTGTGAAATAAATTAATAAGTGTGTTACCAAGAAACCTTGAGTGTAAGAGTTTGTTTGAATACTTGTAATTCTAGACCTGTGTGTAAAATCATTACAGCTCACATTCCCCTCTTGAGATAAGCCTGGCTGCTCAGCAACGCTACCAAAACTGTGTTGTACAGACTGATACCAAAGATTGGTTTTGCTTACACCTGTAGTGGTCCTAAAGGGTACTGCATACAAACTTTGCCTAACAGCACACGTTGTACTCTCGAGTGAAACCACAATACAAATATGCAGAATTAGGGTCCACAATTAACTCCATGTTCCCTATGTGAAAAGCTGTGGACTGGTGGATGTTGGGCTCCAATGGTTAGGGCAGAATGTATTCATGTTTACACAGCATTTCTTTACTGAACCAATGATGTACACGTACAGGCAACCACCATGTAAACTCTAGTCTTGAGTCCTCTAGCCAAACATCGTCCATATGGTAGTGTTTGTATTTCACACTGATATGGCCATATATTGTCATACGATTGCTGGCCTTGTAGTTTCAGGTCTACAGTGGCCATGATCAGATAAGGAGACCATTTTGTGAAAGTTGTAGATATCCACTGTTGAACCCACACCTGGAGAATTCACTCTGTAAAAACCCTGCACATGCTAAATGTGGCATAGTGCATTATTTTGGAATCTAACAAATGCGAGTAGGGTGTGCCTCAGTAGCTCATAGAACATTCGGGTACAACCATTCACAGGGAACATGTAAACCTGCATAGCAATTGTAAAGAAGTGCTTCTTGAAGCTGAAACCTACCATGAAACTCCTAATGTCAATGCTCTATCTGGCAAAAGTGGACATTGTATTTCCTTCTAGCAGAGTGACACAAGGGGCAATTGTCATGCCCATCAACTCAGTGGGAGAAGTAGTTTCACAGGCCTTGACACCTGTACCCCCTGGATACAATCAGGAGACTGATACTGATCACAAAGAGTTGAGAAAGCCAGCAACGAGGCGCAATGGTAGCTTTACAGAGCCTGATAGATGCAGCTGCCCAAAGATTAACTCCAATGAACATACTTTGCTTCTCTGTCCCACATACTGACTCCCATCCCTCATCTGGCTTGACGTCTCTCGTGCCCACTTGCACCCATCCACCATTCTAGCTGTGTCTCCACCAGACAGACCAGAATGGTCTTCCATGTCACCGATCTTCTGACAAACTGTCTCCTGCAACCCAAAGCTGCTCGCTTATCAAAAGAGTCATCTGCAGCTGACGCAAATGCAGAATTAACCTCATGCACCCGTCCCGAAATTGCTGAAGCTCCTAACCCTAATCGGAGCAAAGAACCTGACAGCACCAACTGTGAATCCTCAAAGTACCCTGTCAGTGATGTAACATCAGCATCTCTAGCTTGCTATGGAGCTGCTAATCTCTGCTCTTCTAGACCAAATGGCTGCTTTGAGTAGCTAGTCCTGAAAAGGGGACTGAGAGACACTCATCATAAGTGTTTGGGCCGCCTGTAACATGTGGTAGCCCAAAAACAATCACATGCAATTCTGATAGCCTTCGTTGGTACTAGCTCAGCATCAGCACAATCCTTACACAACTAATCTGCCTTTGAGGGTGGTCCTTGAATTACATCTGAAAGGACTCACAGAAATGCAAATGTTTTCCCAACTTTGTTTTTGTCAATCTTACATTTAATGTCACACACTGTAAAATTAAATGAGATCACCTTTTATAATTTAAAGCATGTGTAGGTTGTATGTACTATTAGCACCCAGGGCGGGGGGAGCAGACACTCAGGTTCCATGAAACACAGGCTGAAATGGCTAATCTCAACCCAGGAAGCGTCAGGCTGCATCCCCCACCGCAGTCTGCCATTTGTGGCGTCCCGTGCTGCTTTTGTAACCAGCGTGGTAACAGCATTAATACCCTGTTCCAAAGCCTGGAATGGGGCTAACGGCCTGGAGCCCTCGTTATAGGCCTGAGCAATGCGGGTATATATAACTCGGGCTGCCAGACCGTTACCCCCGCCCTTTTTCAGCCCTTGTTAACGCATTAACACAAAGTGAGAGTGATACCTATGTAACTAACCTCGATGGCCAGCAATAAGAAAGAAAAAAAGTCACCCTTGCAATCTAGCATGCTGCATTTGTTCCTATTTGCAGGTTTTGAACAAAAATGTCAAGGCAGTGTAGATTGTCAACATATGCAAGACAATATGAGCAGTGTAGCCATAGCAGAATAGCTATGTTTAACGTAGCTGCAATTTTTTAATAATACTCTCCGTTTCTGTTTTCAGGTACGAGGGATGGAAATAATTTGGCTGCGTTCAAAATAAGGCCCATTATAAAAGGCCAGTTTTTCTAACCACTCCAGGTGTCGACCATTCCATTACTTATAACTTTGACAGCACATTTAAAGTATATAAATACCGTACAAGTAGGCCAATCTTCAATAAGTACATTTATCTGGTTTGACATACAGCCTAATTAGCCCAGACAGCATTGCATCTAGACCTCATGTGCAGCCTTGACCTGGTTCACTTCCCGCCTTCCTTCTGCTTCTCCCATGGGTTGACTACGATAGTTGTCACCTGTCTATGGTCTTCTCTTCAGAGTCACACTCAGCCTTAAAGTCATTATGGACCATTCATGACTGAGTTCTCCTTCCAGAATCGAGGCCAACAGAGACTCCTGCAACTCGACTGGTCAAAATCATGGTGTATACATGACCTGTGATAGTACCGGGCACCCAATGGATACGCTATACGTTACCTTTAAAGCAGAATATTTGTATGACATGCACTACTTAATGACTTTTATTTTCGTTTTTTTAAATATCGATGACCTCCTAGTTATAAGTAAACATTGTCAGCTTTAAAACCAAGGCTTTTAATTCTTATGGGGAAATATTAGGAGGCAGCCATGACATTTAAACCATCAGTATTGCTACTTGGTCCCAAATTGAATAAGCTGTTCACTTAGAAAGACAAAGCAATACGGGGCCTGGTTTGTAAAATGTGTATACTTTTGGCGCCAACATATACACAGTGAACCCTTCTCTGGGCCTACCATTGGGGTTCCAAAAATTCGAGTTCGAATAAGCACTGATGTCATCTCTTTTTATGCCTTTGTTTTGGCAAATGTCGGATGCCTGGGAAAAAACCCAAGCATGTTGGATAGGATGGGAAGCTCACTCATTAAGTGCACCTTCTGACATGGGGCACACTGCCCATCGCAATTTTGAATCCCAGCAGGGCTGGCACAGCCCTTCCACCTACCTGTGGTCGATAAAGTGAATGCCATACAAATTGGGCAACACATATATCCATAATTACAGCGCTTAGAAGTGGGAAGGAACCTGGACTCAAGTATATAATATATATATATATAGTGGTGTGATC
Source organism: Ambystoma mexicanum (assembly GCF_040938575.1). NCBI lineage: Eukaryota > Metazoa > Chordata > Amphibia > Caudata > Ambystomatidae > Ambystoma > Ambystoma mexicanum. Next base: position 151,397,901 of record NC_090928.1, read on the forward strand.
CCACATCAATAGACCTATGTGAACTTACACGCCTTTTGCTATGTCATTTCTAGGTATCTTCATCTGGGACAGCTGATTTGGTTCGCCTCTCATGGAATACATGTTTACCTATTTATTCTCATACTGTCTTACATAAGCAGAGTGGCACACACTTTCAAGATGAGTAGAAACTGATTAGTGGAAGCTAAGTGTTGCAGTTGGCAGTGGCCCGCCTTGTTGTCCTGCTATTTGTGTGCTATTGACTTAGAACATGTCGAAGTGAAAGAACATTCACAGCGTTAGAAAAAACATCAAGCGATGCTTTCTCTCAATGCCTCTGGGGACACTGTGAGAGTGGATGGGCTCCAACCCCAGCTCCCTGCTAAAACACATCTGTGCTGCGAAGCGGGTGCAAAGTGGAAGCTAAGTGTTGCAGTTGGAAGTTTGCGGCTCGCAAGGAGCACCAGCGCCAATGCCTACTGGATGAACGACTGCTGCAATATTATATTCCTTTTCAACCTGAGGCCAGTCTAGTTCACAAAACCATGAGTATAAAACTTAACCTCGAGAGACTACTAAAATCGATACTGATATTCCATTGACGGAGCTGTGATACTAGCTTGCAGCTTGCGGATGAAAGCTTGAAAAACTGCAAATTGCAAGTTTCTGTTGGCCCCAGGTGCTGCTATGGGTGCTGCGAGCACTGCCGGGAGACTGCAGGCGTTTCTCCCTGTGATCCCGGCAGTGTCAACAGAAGCGGGTCAGTTAATCAGTTTCAAGTACTAGCCGAAGAAACGGATAGGAAGCCGTTCATTGAAGCTGTGGATCATGGGGGATAACCCTTGCATGAAACGTCGGAGAAGTTGATTGCCAAGCAGGGATATTAGGGACTCCTCTTGAACCTGGCTTTCAGCTCTGGTTGTTGATGCACAGGGGATGTGAGTAGTTAAGACGTCCTGTGCTGGCCAGACCGTTCACAGAACTCCGACAGCCACAAAAAGAAAGCTGGAAGCTTGGAAAATGTACCTGAAATCTCCTCTATTATGCAGGAGGATCCTGCACGCAGGACCAAGAGTGTGGAGGTGTAGTCATTTTCCCTGGGAAAGGATCATGCAAAAGGAGGGGAGAGAGGCACAGTGGTGGAGCCATCATAGGGGCCTGAACTAGAGGTGTGAAGGGGGCACACATTACTGGACCGTTGTCCTAATGATATTAGGGTTAAATCAAGGGCGAACCAGGTCAAAGTGACCCAGGAGGACATCGTTGGAGCTTCAAGCCCACTAAGAATAAACACACAGGGGGAGGAAGCGTGGTAAGACTCAGGAGACACTGCGTGTGCCACCCACAGAACCTACCCCAGTGGTGTATAGATTTGGAAATTCCAACTCCAGTTTTCGACCAGCTGTAAAATAAATTAGCATATTCCACAAGTAAAACACAGTGGAAGCCTCCCTCCCTTACTTCCGAAATGTTACTCTCCAAACAGAGATTTTATTTCCGGAAGGCTGATAATAAGACCGCACAGCCAGAAGCTGAGTCCCAAGTGCACTTGAAAGCTACCCACAGTGCAGAACTGACGGCTAAACCAAAAAATTAATTTGCCATTAATAAACACGAAGGCCCCATAGACCAGACTCCTAAGACTGGAGGTGGGGGTGTGGGGAGGCCCACCAATCCAGTCTGGATGAGCCGTTTAAACAAAATATGCCCATGGAGGAGCCCCGGACCTTGACTAAAATCATTATTGAGGAGTTCCATGGAGAATCAGATGTACCACCCTCGGATGAGGATCTCCTAATTGCCATGGAAATGGCCCAAATCGATGAGCAGACCAAGAAAAAAACCTGTCATCGACGCAGAGTTAATAGCAGCTCCAACCCTAAGGCTAATGCCCTACATGAAATTGCATGAGACATTAAATGATCAGAATAGAGACCAATCTATTATCTTAGCCATGCTGCATTCAAAGATGTTTTTTCTAGAAGGCTTCGTTACAACAATTCAAAAAAATCTGGAGAAGAATACGGAACTGATTACAGGAATTCTGCATAATATAATTGCTCCGATTATCCAAGAAAAGAATAAAAGAAGAGCTGACTTGGAGAGACTCATATGAAAGTATCAGTCAAGCTGAGGGTAAAGACCCTCGAGTCATGCCAACTATAATTGGGTTATATCAGGTGACAAAGGCGGTTGACTCGACTCAAAAATCTGCAAGTGATAAGAATTGGTTGTCTGCTCCGCTAGGGGACTCTGTGAAGGAGCCACTATTGGTGAGTCGTGATACCTCCAACGCAGAAGGGGATGTTCAGGCTAAAAAAAAATGACAGGGGCCATCTGAGGAGGCCAGAGACGCAGCCCCAATACCTCCCAAATACCTCCCCAGAAACAAGATAAAAAGGATAATATATAACATAGTAAATTGAAACTACCCTCCAAAGTTCAGAGCTCGCTCTATTTGGTAAGCCATACAACCACTTTAGTGAGAGGGGCTGCATCAAGACAAGTGGAAATGGCAGATCTATGCCCCTCAGAAAGACAAAGGGTTGAGAATGGGTTAAAAGACCAGGAGGTTATCCAGCCCAACTTTAATCATCACCTAAGGAAATAAAGCAGCAAGATCAGATGGAGGACCTTATGGATTTATCTACCTACACAATTAGAGGGTGAAGAATCTGGACCAGATCGTGATATGAGGGGACCCAGGCAGCAGGGTAGGGAAGATGGAAATGAAGATTATAGTGAATCAGACGATGATGAGTGTATACTAACTGTGGCCGTACCATCAAGCCAGATCAAAGAACCTCTAAATAGAAAACTATTCAAATACAAAAACATCCGGTTACATGGGTGGAAAAAAGAAAACAGGGGCATCCGGAGAGAGGGATAACGAAGAAGAAGATCACATCAGACAATGTGTTCCCCTAAAAATTCCAAATGGTTCAAAAAGACAAATTCCAAAACAATCAATTATACCAGCTAAAAAAAGAAAACAGGGGGTCACCATGAGGGAGGAAGAATTGATTTCTCAATTTGTTCCTCTGAAAATTAAAAACAGTTTAAAAAGAAACATTGGCACATTTCAGACCTTGTAGGAGAAAAGAGCAAAGATTCATAATCAGTCTATAAAGAACAAAGATGGATCCAGACTCCCTGATAATGAAGGGTGGAATTTGTACACTGTAGGACGCAAGTCCCATGAAGAAAAGGATACTAGTACATATTGTTTACTGTTGGAATTAATCTTTCTGAGAAGGGCCGATTTCGGTTTAAATAGGGCAAACATCTTACGTCTTCTGCACTGCATCCCAGTGCTCAGAGGCATTGTATCGAGCAATTTTCACCTAATTGAGTTTTCAGAGGAGGAAGACTGGTCAAAGTGATCATTTATGTGGCTACCCAGGGGAAGAAGAATGTGCTGATGCAAGCGGCTGGAAGATTATTACCCATGGGCTTTGCATTATCCAATTATGACGGAGAAGTTAAGTCTAGGGATAAATCCAAAGACAGATACTGTGTTACACCCGTGGATAGTAGGCCCAGAAGATCAAAGCGAACATGGCCGAAAATATCAAAAAGTAATAAGAAGGTGGGTCGGAGTGCCCAAGATATATGGTATCTAGATATCCACGACAAAAAATATGAGCTTTCGAATTACAGTGGAGAACCAGAGAAAATGGAAGCCTAGAACTCAATGTAAAGATGCTATGAATGTTGGAAGTAAGGAGGAAAATTGGTCTTGGCTGGCTGGAGCCCTTACTGGGGAGAACTTTTCAACATAGCGATCAAAACCAGGGTTAGATGCTCAGTCAGAGGGTCAGGACAAGCAACGTTTTCAGTCTCAAGGAATACTCGAGGCTTTGTCACCTCTTTGGAGTCGGAGATCTAAGATTCGAGGAGTATGATATTATATATTTCCAGGAGACATGTCTGTGAGACGTAACACTATTCGAAAGTTACTCAGTTTATTTAAATCCAGCTACTAAGGGGCGGAGCGGCCGTCCTATGGCGGGCATATGCTTGGCATTAAAATTCACCACAAATGTCCATGTAATTAGGGAATATTGTCCTTCACCCTTGATACAAGCATTATTAGTTTGTTCAGGGCCTATGGATAAACAAGATCAGAAGAACCTCCTTATCCAGAATTCATACAGGAATGTTGCCACGTCAACTGCTGAGGGTTTTGTAAAAGCAGTCTTGTATTTAAATGAGGAAGCCATGGAGTCAAGGGCAATTTGAGTATCTTAATTTGTGGAGATCTGAACATTTATTGCTTCGATGATAGAGCGGCTCTAATAGCAGACCACTACATATTTAAGAAGGGTGATAGGTCTAATCCATGCAACTATAAGCCTATCGCCCTTCTAGATGTAATGGGTAAGATTTTTGGTGCGCTGGTTCTGAAGGCCCTTAACATCTGGAAAGAGAATAAGGGCCGGTATGACAAATGGCAAGTGGGATTCGAGAAAGGCATAGGGACTTCCCTAAACCTGTTTCTAAGCAATCTAATAAAATCAAGAGTGAAATTGAAGGGGAAGGGAAAAGTATACCTATCCTCAATCGATCTCACCCAGGCGTTTGATACCATAGAAAGAGCCAAACTCTGGAAGAAGTTGAAAGGATGGAATTGCCCGAAGGACATGAGAGAAGCTCCCACTGCATTATACACGAACACTAATTTACTAATTTACCATGTACAAAATATTCACTAAGCCCCTTGTCAACGATCTTGATGGTCTTGGTATCGTGTACACTAACTATGCAGTTGATACCCAGATCCTCATACCGCTGAAGGGAGATTACAACAAGGATTTGGAGTTGGTGAATAGGGTGTACCTCATCATCCAGACTTGAATGGCCACTCACGGTCTATGCCTGAATGATGACAAAGCTGAGCTCATCATCCTCTGCAATACCCCCAATCTTAATAAACTCGGACAAAAATACACCACCTTTAACATTGATGGCAATACCATCAAAGTTGCTAAAGAAGTTAAAACATTGGGCTTCTACTTAGGCGCCACCCTCTTCTTCACCAAACAGGTCAACTCCATGGCCTCCGCCACTGCTTCCACCTGTAAGCAAATCAGAGCCACCAAGCCCTTTCTCTCCACGTACAGCTGCATTACCTTGGCCAGAGCCCTAATACTATCGAAACTGGTCTATTGCAAGTCCCTATATCTGGGAGCCAACAAGCACATTAGTAAAAAAAAATCCAGATCCTACAAAACAACGCGCTTAGAGCAGCGCTAGGTATAGCAAAAAAAGTTCACATCTCAGAGACACAGAGAATGAACAACTGGCTCACCACCAATGACAAAATCCTGCTTAAAACGGCCTCGCTCACACATAAGTGCCTAAACAATGCCGCCCCATGCTAGCTTATAGAAAGATTCAAGAGACAATCATCCAACCGTCCAACAAGAACTGCCAAAACTAACCTCCTGACCATACCTAGGTTTCAACGCTTACAAAACTGGAGGGTGTAGCTTCCCTCAGCTGTGGAACTCCCTACCCCCTGCCTTAAGGGTAGACCAGACATACCCGCACTTCAGACACTATATAATTAACTGGATTAAAGAAAATCACTGCTAAATCACAAGTGCCCCTACCGGCCCCACTCTATTATCCCACACTGTACATAATGATGCCTCTTTGCAACATACTGCCTGATAGCCCACCTCTAACTCCTGTATACATCTTCTAAGTTCTGCCACAACATTCTGCTACTCTTGTCGACCATATTTTCTGTTTATATATAATTTCTCAATGTTTTTGACCTTTTGACTTTTCTAAACGTGTTGACTTTTATCCTTGTTGTATACACCTATTGACTAAATCCTTATTGTATGTACTTGTAACAGCACTGTAACCAAGCTGAAAACTATTACATATATTATTGTATATACTTGTACAGCACTGTAACAAAGCTGAAAATATCCTTGTCTCTCTCTGCGCCCTGATACCCTCAGGTCTGACACGCATTATAAATAATAAAACAAACAAACAAGTGAGGCTAGACTAAAGCAGTCACCGGTCAGACCCCATAAAAACATCTAAAGGGCTGAAACAGTGGTGTGCACTGGCCCGGCTAATGTTCAATCATTTTATTTCAGACATATCCAATGCATTAGATGACATTAGAATCTTTTCCCCAAGAATAGCCGTAGAAACGGTGGGACGTCTGCTTTATGCGGACAAACTAAGCCTTTTGCATCAGATGCAAGTGGGGCTGCAAAGACAGCTAAATGCCTGGCTATCTGTGTTGATAAGAATGGATTAAAAGTAAACATGGCAAAATCAAGAATTTTTACAATGGGGGAAAAATTGGTGAAAAGATCCCTAAAAAACAGGGCTGTACCTAAATGGAGCAAAGATCATGGAAGTTCCTAATATCATCTACCTAGGAGTATGTGTAAACAATAGTGCAGTGGATGCACCTTGTGAGGTCAGCTTAAGAAGCAAGATCAGAAACCTGGCCTCGCAAGCACATTTAATTCAACGCAAGCACTGCAAATTTACAATTCGTCCTGTGATTGACTTTTACACAATGAAAGTGGCCCCAATAATCACATATGGATCAGGGACCTCATTTTTTTTTACCAGCTTCGATATGGCCGAAATTGGAAAGTATATTTTGGAGACAGGTACTCGCACTGCCAACATGCTTCCATACCCAATTAATAAGAGAAGAATTGGGTTTGGTCTCTTTATATTCAGTTACCCAATACAAAACTTTAGCCTTCTTTTGAAAGTGCCTTTTGGGAACACCAGAGGACGGTTTTTAAGTGATAAATAAAGCTTTACAACAGAATACGGCAATGGCACTATTGGCGTGGAAAATGCCTGATTAAAGACTGTGTATGACTTGAGCTCCTCAGAAGAGACCTTCATGAGTAATCCGGCCAAGGTAACACGTAATCTATTTGATCAAGACTGGATCAACACCAGGGAAAAGGTGAGATAACTGAATCTCTATGGTCATAAGGGGTTGGAGCATAGACCCAGAGGGAAACCATTACGATATTTGGAAAATTCCCAAGCGCACATTTGAGAAGACAATTTTTGCGCTTCCAACTGAACTTCATGCCCACTCGAGAAATCACAGAAGTAAGAAAAGCAAAGAGTCTCAGAAATTATAAATGAAGACTATGGAAAGGACAACGGGAAACAATGTTCCATCTGACATTAGTTTACCTAGAGTTAAATCAGCAAACAGTAAGGTGGCTGGGAATTTTCTTTTTTGCAATATACTACGCTGACCGTGGAGGAATGGTGGGCTGTTTTGCTCCAAGGCAAACACATTTCGTTAACACAGCCTTTATTGGCATTCCTGAGGGAAGTGTTTTCGATATTGGACAAAAAGTAACCCAGCCAAAGCATTTAATTATATATTGCTTTCTTGATTTCATAATCTTTTTCATAGAATTCATTAAGGGGGGCAAGACCCCCTCTGAAGTTGCGGATTCATTTTTCTTTACATGAATTTGTTTTCAAGTGTATTTCTGTATGCTTATGTTTTTGACTCGTATACTGGTATGATAAACAGCTGTAAGGTTTATTTTCTTTTTTAAACCAAAAGCTAATAATAAAAGTAAAATAAAAAAGTAACTGATTTCTAATCCTGATTGGCCAAGTACTGGCCCAATGTGATTTGGTTCTGATACACATTTGCCTTTCACACAAGCCCACTGTAAACCTTTCACTATGAGGGGATTTTCTCCTTCAATAGGGTGGATGGGTGTTCCACTCTCTCCTCTAAATTGTATAGTTTAAGAGCTTGGTCTGAGAGACCCTGACCCTTCCGCAACCAGGTTTTTCAAAGGCAATGTGAGCAACATGCAGGCATTGAAGAACGAGTCTAGGTTCATGCAGTATAGCGGTGCCTGCCAAAGGTCAGCTAATGGAAGTGCAAACCCCTGCTTATCTTCCCTAGCCCGTTTTGTGTCTTATATCTAACGTGTGTGTGGGTATTGCAAGAGGGATCTTGCCTTTTTTAACCTCCATGCAATGGGTGGTTCTGCCAATATACATAATTGGAGTGCATTTCCATAGCAATCCTAGTGCTAAGAGGCTAATTAGTAAACTCATTAATGTGTCCCTCTAAACATATAAGTGAGTCTAGCTCACAAGTCTTTTACACCACTGATTTCTATTGAACTCGGGAGGGTCTTTGAAGTGGCAATTGCATCTACTAGGTCTTTTGATGACATTCAGACCAGATACTTGGCACCATTTTTTTTCGATAGGGTTTTGATCCTACTCTGAGCTGCAAATCCCTTTTACTCAAGGTTAATGCATAATTTCATATTAACTGGGAGATCTAGCTACATTACAGCATATTTCCCTAAATCCTTCATCTGAGTGCGGGAGGTTCCTGTTTAATCTGGATGGAATGTCAGGCCTTTTCACTATTTCAGGGGGAACAAGAAACTGGGAGATTCTGGTGTTTATGTCACAGTGACAACATTTTCACTGCCTTATTTACCACATGAAGCAATGTTGGAAAAAAAGGAAAATATATATAGGTAAGCTAGATGGTTTGGGTGTGTGTATGAGTGTGCTTCACCCTGCATGCTAAAAGAGTGAGCAGAGTGCTCTCACAGGAGCATAGGTCTCTGGTGTATAAAAACCAGTGACACAAGCTACATGCAAAAAGTGACAATATTTATGTTCTTAATCGGTTCTCTAAAAATGTACTAAACCTAGGGTTGTCCACAGTCAGCCCGAAGTGTATCATATTTATAAAGAGGGTATGTTTGTCTTATCACAGGGCTGTATTAATGAAGGTATACTCACCACTAAAATTATCACAAAAATAAGATACCACTAAAATTACCACAAAAATAAGATACCACTAAAACTACCACCCAAAATGAGGTAAGGCCAATTTACCACCAAAATACCACAATACTAAAATACCGCTTAATCAGGTAATAGCCCCAAAGACAACCTCCAACAAGACAATGCAATCCTTGCCAACAGACTAGAAGAAATGACATGTTGTAAAAGCACTGTTGCTTGGATAAGATATTTCTTGAATCCCTGCTCCTCTATAGTGGCAATAGGCAATTTTCAAGCACAGCCAAGTTCCACCTCCAGCAGTATGCCTCAGGGATCTTGCCTCTCACCTACACCTTTTAATATAAATACCAGACCTATTTGATCTTTTGGATAGTTTAGGCGTGCGGAATACAAAGTACGCTGATGAAACACATATCCTTCTTGAGCTATTGGGAGACTACTCTTGAGAAGCAGAGTCCATCAATAGAAAGTATTCATCATTTCAATCATGGATGGCCATAAATTCTCTATCTTTTAATGATAACAAAACTGACAGAAAAAAGTGGACTCATGATATAGCCATTTTACAATTGCTGACTGCACCATCACTGTGGCAAAACATGTAAAGAACCTTGGGGTGTATGTTGAGTCCCAGCACTCAATTGAGGTACACATCTCCCAATTACGTGCATCATGCACATATGTTGCAAGGCTGCTGAAACAGATTAAACCTTTCCTCTCTAAGGAAAAAGATCTGTTGTAGCTACAGCTCTTGTTAACTCAAGATTGGATTATTGTAAATATTTGCTGGCAGGTACGACCCAAACGAACCTGCATGTTCTCAAACCATCCAGATTGGAGCAGTGATGGCCATCTGTGGCTTTTCTAAGCAGGATCATGTCACGTCTGCTAGACGTTCCTTGCATTGGTTGACTGTTGAACACAGGATCTCTCACACACTCCTCTCACTGACCTAGTAATATCAATCAGGCATGGTACCTAGATACTTGAAGGATCGACTGAAGCCTGTTACACCGACAAGGTCTTTGCACTCTAATAAGGCCATGAAGATCATCCAGCCACGTTTTAAGATTCAATAATTCTGTGGCACTAGCTTTGAAGTTTATGCCCCTAGAGCCTGTGGAATTGTCTACCATCCTTCCTTCAGGTCGTGCTCTCTCTGACCCCTTTCAAGAGAGCAATTAAAACATACTCCAATCACTGTTTTTCTAATGTTCGGTTTTGTCTCTGGCCTGCCACTTATGTGGTTGTGTATGCCCTGACGGCTATGGGCGTGTGGCACCATAAAATAAATAAATATTATTAATAATAATAATAGCATAATTATAATGATAATACTACATATTAAAAGGATAGATGTATGTTTTTTCTGAAGCCAGTCTGCCCATTTTGCCTATTATCTCTGCTAGAGCGAGCTGTTGCCTTACGCATACAACAGTAAGACTTTGAGTTCATCTTCCAGGCAAACAAAATGTGTATTTCAACAATAATAAATTACAATTAGCTGCAGGAAAGGCCCAAGACAGGGATAGCACTTTAAAAGCATACTTCAAGTTGCATACACTAAAAACACATAAACAGAAATTCATTTGATTACGCACTTTTTCTCTAACAAAAGAAATCATTTTTTTCACTGTACTTATGTATTATGTAAGTATTTATTGTAATATTTCTTGTTATGAATTGGTATATCTCCCCTGCCTTAAAACTGTATAGGGCCCAAGCCTAGGGAGCAACTTCGTATGGAGCCGAATTATAGGGCCACTGTGAATATGTTCCGCTTAATGTGGCTGATAACACATTCCTGAGGGCCCTACTTATGCAACCAAAGGGCACCCCAATGGATAGGCTCCATTGGGAATACAACCTATTTCTGAGGTTTAAGCAAACAAGCCCCTGACATACTGGTCCAGATTATGGAGGACACCAGGACTTGCAAAAAATATAAAGAAGCACTAATAAGCTTGCAGAATTTCTCTGGCTCAGATCCTCTCCCTTGGTTTAAGTTTACACGCAAATGTTTGGAGGATCTGGACCTGACCCTTTTTTGGTCTAGTGCTGCGGTGTTACTACCCATTTCCAGGGAACTGGTTAATATGAAGTGTAAATAGGTGAACAGAAGAAGTAGGAAAAGGCCATGTGCCACTCTGTAAACGGATCCTTCTATTTAATGGCTAAACAGGAAGAGGGGTCGGAGACCTACTTAGATTGCATGGCACTGTGCTATGCCCGAACACTATACCTTCAACTGCGTACCAGCACCCTAAAGGTGGCTGCTTTTACTGCAAAATGGTCTAATCCCCTAAATATCTGCTGTAAAGTTTGTGAATGGATTAGTAATTTCCTATTATTTTGCCCCGGGTACTCAGGCTTGAGGAAATGCTACTTCCTGCCACTGTTTCGCCAGAGAGGGATTAGACAGAATGCTGTAGCTGTGACATTCTGTAAAAGAACCAAGGATTTTAATGCAGTTTATTTTATCTCAAAGTTTTTTCACAGTCACCTCCTCTTTTAATATACATTTCCATTCCACTACCATGCATTCTTTAATGTTTTAAACAGCTCTTTCGCTTTTTACTCCTTTACAAGTTGAAGTCCTGCATATATTCCTATATAAGTATAGGTCCTGCATATTATGTTTATATAGTCCTATATAAGTCATGTGTAAGTCGTACTTATGATAATTTTCCCTATCGTGATCTATTTTGTATATTTTACTAAGTTGTAACACCTTTATGTCTGTCTTCACACTTTATTTGCACTCCACCTCCAAAATCCACTGGGTTATAAGCCAATAAAACCAATTGGGCCTCATTACGAGTTTGGAGGCAGCCATGGTGCTATTAGCACCATGGCTGCCTCCAAACCAGGCTCCATTACCGTGTTCCTGCAATGGGGACTTACCGGGTCATTCGACATAGGAGGACCCGGTAATTACTCCTTGCAAGAACCATTCTCCATTCCCATTTGAGCCCCCATAGGGCTCAATGGGAATGGGGAGGGAGGTAATAACGGGCACATTACAAGTGGCCCGTTATAACCTCCCTCTTCCCCTCGCGGGACCTGGAAAAGACGTCTGGTAACGTCTGATCCGGGTCCCGCAAAGGAAACCTCGTAATCGGCGCTCCCGTAATGAAGGGGGCTGGTCCCGTACCGGCCCCCTTCATTACGGGAGCGCCAGGGTTATAATGAGGCCCATTGACTCCTAAAGAATGCACCACTTTTTTGCACCTGCTAAAACCAATTGGATTTCAAAAGAATCTTTTGGGAATGCTGCCTGAGATGTGTAACTTGCACTTTGTAGTGCACATGACTAAACTGTATCTACCCTCATGGTCCAGGATTGACATATCATCCCAGTTCAATTGGCCATTGACCCCTTTACTGCCCCAGAGCCTGTTATACCCACACAGCATCCTGGCATGATGCACAGGAAATGATCATCACTATTGTGTTTTGTTAAAGGCCCTCACTCCTTTTACTGCATGTAATTCGTTTTCAGCTTCTATCTTGTTTCCTACTGCTTCGCTTGCTTCAATATTTGTCTCCAGACCCTTCAGCAAAAGTAATTTTTGAGGAGTCTCTGATAGCATATACATTATTCTGACTGAACTGCCCATGGTCATGGAAACCTAGAGGTGAGCTACATCCTCCAATCATGCAGCAGATGCTCCCATATTGTCTTCACTCCTTATTCCCCAACAAATTGCTCTTTGGCGAGACACTTTTCCATTTTAAGATGGCAGGTTGCCGAGCATTCTCAAGTTCCTTTACTGCTTTTTGGTGCTGTTTTTGTTGTGACATCCTCATAGGTCTTTTTTTGTGCCACTGCTGGGCACTCAACAATGCAGCTTCATTGTTTTTAATCTTCCAAACATTCAATTTCTTTCAGTTCTTAGGTTTTCAGTTTGATTTTCTTTTATTCGTTTATTCTTCTAGTCAATTTGGTATTTACATTTCTTATCCATTATTCAGCCTGCGTTTGTTGTTGTATCTGGTATTGCCAAACACAGTTCTTTGTTAATGAATGTTTCCTAAGACTTGTAGTTTTCATGAACTCTTTCCCTCTACTTCCTTTTTATTGTATGCCCTGTTTTCCTGCTGTTGTCCAGTGAGCATTGCCGCAGTTTCTGCATTGCAGTGACTTATCTGCCCTTTATGTGCCCATATAGTGAGTGTCTTCGCTACAGAAGGAAATGATGCAATTAGATTCTTAATTACAGAACTTTGACTCAGTTCTAATTTTTCATTTTCTTTTTCATCTTTTTGATTCCTTTTATTTGGGATTTACTGTTCCATTTTACACTCTTTTTAGTGCTCCATTGTCCCATATTCACATGCCCTAATATTGAGAAATAGTCTCAGTGTCCTTGGTATTTTCTTTAAGTTCTTTGTAAGTTAATTCCCTGTTTTGCTCAGAATACATATTTTCTGCACTGCTTCTCTGCTTATTTATTTAGACATTTATATAGCACGCCAAACCCAAAGGCATCTGGGTGCTTTCTTACAACAAATAAGGTTACAATGGTTACAAAGGATGTACAAAACAGACACAGACAGGGTAAGAGATTGACAGTTAGCATGGCAATGGTGACAACAAGATAACATACAAATTAGCATGCAGTGTTTTCCGGTCCTATGGGGAGGTCTGATTACTTGGACTTTGGTTAACGAGGTTTGTTTTTAGTTGTTTCCTAAATGACCAGAATGAGACTTGAGCTCTGAGTGTGGGAGGCAGTGAGTTACAGAGTTTGTTAGCGAACGTGGGGAAGCTGCTGCAGCCTGCCTTTAGAAGCTTAAATCAGGGAGTGGCTAGGCGGTGCAGATAGTCTAGAACATAGTGTCGGCGTGATGCAGTTGGACAGGTAGGCTGGGACCAGCTGGTGGATGCATCTGTGTGTGAGGGAGAGTGATTTGAACATAATACGTTCCTGTATTGGACCCCAGTGCTGTTGGGATCTAATGTGTGAGATGTGTGCAGAACTGGGGATGCTAAGTGCAGCCCTTAGAGCATTATTTTGTAGGACCTGTAGATTGCAGAAGTTCTGAGTCTTCGTCCCAGCGTATAGCATGTTGAAATAGTCGAGGCGTGTGAGGACTAGTGCTCTGGCAAGCGTGAGACAACTGTCTGGTGTGAGGAATTTTCTGCAGGCGCTGATGAATCTGCATATGTAGGCGGTGGCTGACGTGGTGGCATTTACTTGTTTGTTGAGGTTGAGTGAGAAGTTTAGATAAAAGCCCAGCGTTTTAACCTCATTGTCGACTTTAATGGTGTGTCCATCACTGATGAATGACTTGAAGAGGTGGTTAAGTTTGTCGATTTTAAGTTGAGAGCTGACTATAAGCAACTCAGTCTTGTCGTCATTTAAACATAGACCGTGATGTGCCATCCAGTCTTGGATGGATCGGTATATAGTGTTGAGGGTGGCCGTGTCGGTGTTGTAGTCTCCAGTGATGGGTATGAGAACCTGGGTGTTATCTACGTAGTTGGTATAGATGACACTCAAGTTGTTGAGGCGGTCAAACAGAGGTTTAGTGAAAAGGTTATACAAGGTGGGGGCCACACAGGAGCCTTGTGGCACTCCACAGGTGACTGGGGTGGGGCTTCTTCGGCTTTGGGGGAGAAGACTTTCATCGTTCTGTCACTGAGGAAGGAATTAATCCAGCGAGTAGCGTCGGGGAGAAGTTAGCTGCTGATGTTGGATGCTCACATAGAATGTTGTAGTCCACCAGATCAAATGCAGCAGAGAGGTCTAGTAGAAGAAGCATAGTCCAGTCCTCGTCTTTGTTACAGCTTTCAAGTGGTGGGATAGGAGTTTCTAGTTCTCTAAGAATTAAGAAGAGTTCCTTGGTGTTAGAGTTTGCTTTGGCTATTCTGTAATTATAAAGCTTCCGTTTGGTGAGCAAGACTTTTTTTTTTGTTTATCCCTGGAAGCAGTGTCGAAGAGAATTTTGTATGCAGTTAGTTTTCTGCTTTTCTTTTTGTTAGTCTAAGCATTTCTAACTCGGGGGTGAACCACGCATTCAGGTGGACAGGTGTTTTTAATTTGCGAAGCACGAGCAGTGCTATTTTGTTGATAGCAGACAGCATAGTGTTGTTGTAAAGAGTAGTCAAGGTGGGGCCGTCTTTATTGTTCATGGGGGATGCTATGATGGGTTGTAGAAGAGGAAGCAGGTTGTTGGCAGTGATGTTCTTTTTGTTCCTTGAGGAAGCCTCTGGGGCAACAGTAGGAGGGAGGGTTGGGCTGATCATGGTATTTAAGTTGAAGGTGATCAGATGGTGATCAGTGCGGAGGCAGGGAGAGTTCGATAGAATGGTGGCCTTGTAGATGAAATCTGCAAGCCAGTTGAGAGTATGCCCTTTCGAGTGTGTGTCGTTCTGGATTCTTTGCTCGAAGCCTAGTGCTGATATTGTGTTGGCCAGGGATAGTGTATTGGAGTCTAGTGGGTCTTTCAATCCTAGGTTGAACTCACCTATCAAGATGGTTTGAGATTTGGGTTTTGCGTTAGAAAAGATGAGCTGAATGATATCCTTTTCGAAGGCATGAGTGGGCCCAGGGGGATGGTAGACGAGCTAGGCATTGAGTAACGATGTAGTCGAGAGGGACAGCTTCTGTGGCTTAACTGTGTTGCAGTTTCTACTTGATTTTTATAATTGCAGCTGTTGGAGTGGCTATTGAAGATATACTGCATAATGCCAGATTCTATGATTTTCCAGTTACAGAAGTAGTGACACTCCTTTAGTCATTAGATACCAATGTGTTGGCAGTTGTATATAGACCCCCAGATTTCTGTTTTTAGTAATTTTCACACATAAATAAACCTCATCATTAGCCCTCTCCCCAATTACCCCATGTACATACTGACTAGCACAGGTGATCAGATTGAACTTGTATGGCTCCTGGCCAAAGGCAGACTTTTCCAGCTCACTTTTACATGTTAAAAACTAGCTTCTTGAAACAAACAATTTTCCAGTAGTCTGCCCTCAATAGCAATAGTTTTTTTTAAAGATTTAAATCAGAACATCATCAAAGCTAATATGTCAAATGCAGATTATAAGTCCAATATCAGGAACAAACATCTGCATTATAAGATTAGCAGTCAATAGACAACATCAGCAGCTGCAGTGGAAAAGTGCTGCCAAACCCCTATATGTAATAGTAAAATATTTCAAATGCTAATGCCAAAGGAAAACAACTCTTTGTGCAATAATGTAAATATTACTAGCAGTAGAAGTACAATAATGAAAAGGCCTGCAGTAGCAGAAAGAAATGGCAAGCACGCCAACGTAAATGTGATGCTTATCATCGCTTAGGACTAGATGCAGTGGAAAATATTCGTCATCCTGAACACTTGAACAGTTGGTACTCCGACATCAGTGCAATGGGATGACGAACGACTAATGGGAGTTGCTACATTTGTTCCTTAATAACGCACGCAGCTGGGGCACCCAGGGTCTTAGTTCTGCAACAAGTACCCATGATAGACACCCAATGCTTAATTCATCTTGTGCTATGTAGGCAAAGGCACTTTCCATGCATGCAACGTTCATCCAGAAGTCATCAAACCTGACCCCTGAAAATGCAAAACGATTTCCCATAACCCCAACTAGCTCAAAGAACCTCATCTAGCAATTGAAGGCGCGATATTTGTCAACAATGAGTGTCAAGAAACAACACATGCTTGCAGGGCCAAAAGACTTCTAAGGCTGTCTGAGAAAATTGCAACACTCGTGGAGCAAACATGCAAGCAATCATGGGCAGAACATATCACAACGCTAACTAGGATTGTGGCCCTGGAGAGACCAGTAAAAGTGCACCAACAGAAATCATACACACTTTGTTTTTTCAGCAAAGGGACAGTGGCTGTCGGGTCAACCCGAACAATGCAACCCAACTGTCATAGCACCCGACCTCAAGAAAGGTACAGCCACGCTGATGTATTATTATTGGAGTTGCGGCCAGCAAGCGCACTTGCACCTCCCGCCTTCTTGGAGGGGCTACTGTTTGCTAGCAATGCTGCACTCTGCCCTGCTGATAGTACCAGAAGAGCCCCTGAAGGGGAGACTCCTACTCAAAGCTCCCACCATACCCCCAACCATAGAAGCTCGACACACAGTGTCACCACCAAACCTTCACATCCTCCCTGAAAACGAGCCCTATGACCAACTACATAGAAGGAAAAAAGCATTGAATTACATATCCAATGACTTGTCTGTACTGCTTGCACAAAAACCTGAAGAATATAAGCACTACAATTCAGCAGAGACATTTTGTGCATCCTTAGAACCCTGCATCCAGACAAGGGCCAATGCAAAATGGCCCCAGATAGTTTGATGAGAGCTGATCCAGATGGCTAATGATACAGAGCATGCATTCAATGTCATAAAGGTGGAACTAAGGCCCTCAGACTAATGACAGTCCAGTACCGCTACGTATTAGATCTCCTGACAGCCATAGAGGGAGGTGTTGCAAAAAAAGTGGGAGTTCATGTTGCACATTTGTACCTACTAAAGACTCTGAAAATGGGACATTGGGCCTCATTACGAGTTTGGAGGTAGCCATGCAGTTCTTAGCGGCATGGCTGCCTCCAAACTCGTGTCCGGGTCCCAAAAAAAGGGAATTACTGGGCCATTCCGACTTTTGCAGGCCCGGTAATTCCCTTTTCTCGGTACACGGACCCAGTACATCCCCATTAAAATCCAGCCCCCATAAGGCTCAATGGGAATGGGGAGGATGCTAACAACAAACCCGTTAATGACGGGTCTGTTGTTAGCATCCTGGTCTGCTCGCGGGTGGCGGTATGCACGTCTGGTCTGGCCCAGACGTGCATACCGCCACCCGCGAGCAAACTCGTAATGTGGTGGCCCGGAATGAACAGTGCTGGTACCTTACCGGCACCGTTCATTCCATGGCCGGCAGCCTCGTAACGAGGCCCATTGTCACACGTCATTGCAGCAGTACATGAACTAGGGGTGAAAATGAAGAAAGAATCTGGGGTCCAAGAAGAAGCCTTCAGCTGAGTCCCATCATGGCTTGGAATATTGGTGAAAATGATGGTCCTTATCATCGTGGTTACCCTGGTGATCTTCTGCACGTGTCAACTGGGTCTCCAATGTGTACCAAAGCTGTGCCTAATAGCGCGATGATGATGGTTATTATTGGGAATACTATGGTACCTCGTGATACAAAAGAGGCAGAGATACATCTGCAGAGAGGGGCCCTTGTGCGATAATCCGCTTTTCTCTCACACCTCTGTGCCGCAGATATCTTCGATGTCCAGCCCAAATCATAAAAGACGCCGCCCGTGAACTCTCACCCTTCATTACTAAACTCATAAATGCTTCTTTCACATCAGGTACCATACCCAGCAACTTGAAACAATCCTGGGTCCTCCCCCTCCTCAAAAAGCAAACCTTGGACCCCTCCATCCCAACCAACTACCGCCCCATAACCAGCGTGCCGTTCCTACTGAAAATCCTAGACAAAGTAGCTTACCTACAAATTCAGCACCACCTAGAACTAAAGCATCTCCTCGGAGCTCGATAGTCCGGCTTCAGACCACAGCATGGGACTGAGACTGCACTCCTAGACCTTAAGGCCCACATAGATACAACAAGAGATAAAGGTACGACCGCACTCCTACTACTCCTTGACCTCTCTGCCGCATTCGACCTGGTAGACCATGCAATACTTTGCAATCACCTGGTCACAGCAGCCTGCTTCTCCCATGAAGCGGTTGCATGGATCCAGTCCTTCTTAGATAACAGGACAATGCGAGTCTTCTCTCCTCTAGCAGCTGCAGACCCCGCACCTATTTCATGCTGCGTACCCCAAGGATCATGTGTATCCCCTACCCTTTACAATATTTTCACAAAGCCCCTTTTCGATGATCTAGACGATCTAGGTATCACCTACACTAACTAAGCGGATGATACACAGATCCTCATCCCGTTGACAGGAGATTATGACAAGGATTTGGCCTTTGTGAACAGAATCTACCTCATCATCCAGGCATGGATGGCCTCCCACGGTCTATGCCTGAATGATGACAAAACTGAACTCCTTATTCTAGGCACCTCCTCTAACATCAAAAAACTAGGTCCCAACTATGATTCCTTCATAATTGACAACAACACCATCACGGTGGCCAAAGTAGTTAAAACCCTCGGCTTCTATATAGACTCCACGCTCACCTTTGGTAAACAAGTGAGGGCCATGGCCACAGCCACTTCCTACACCTGCAAGTTAATCAGAGCAGCCAAGCCCTTCCTCTCTCCTAATAACTGCGTCATACTAGCAAGAGCACTAATCCTGTCGAAACTTGATTACTGCAACGCCCTCTACGTAGGTAGCAACAAATACATCACCGCCAAAATACAGACTCTTCAAAATAATGCTCTTAGAGCCACCCTAAACTTCCCTAAAAACGCCCATATATCAGACCTCAGGAGATCTACTAACTGGCTTTCCACTAAAGACAAAATCCTCCTCAAAACAGCATGCCTTACACACAAATGCCTTAACCAAGCAGCCCCACAATACCTTATAGACAGATTCACCAGACAAACAGCCTCTCGCCCCTCAAGAAAAGCCAACTCCAACCTGTTACTAGTACCCAGATTCAAACTCACTAAATCTGGTGGGAGCACCTTCGCTGTTAAAGCAGCACAATATTGGAACTCCCTTCCCCCTGCTCTAAGGGAAGATCTCCCCTACCAGCAATTCAGATCCAGTCTGATTCAACTGCTAAAAGAACATGATGCCTAACTTCACCCCAATGTCATCTGGGATCTCATGTATATTTTGTATATTTGACCTGCTTTATTTATATGTTACACCTGTATTCTTGTAAACTTACTGTATATATTTCTGTGACTCCTTGTCTACAGCATTGTAACCATAGCTGTACCACTATGTCCAATCTACAACCTGTAACCTAAGCTGAACAACCCTCTTGCTGCCTTCGCGCCCGAATACCCTTGGGTCTGGTGCGCTATATAAATAATAAAACAAACAAACAAACAAAGCTGATCCTAGCCTCGCCGCATGGATGGCTTCCCCGGCACCCTGATCTGATTCATCCCGCCCTCCCTGCTCTCTCTGCTGTCCCACCTACTGTGCCACTAAACAAACTCCTGTGCCAAATCACTACATTAAGGACCGATTGTGGGCCTCATATTTGGATGGTACCTCACCACCCTATTGAAGCCTTGCTCCACCATTCTTATCACTACCACCTCATACACGACTTGCTGCATTATCCGATTCAAGCTGCAATTCGCTGATCTGTACATCCAGATCACTCTCTCAGTTCACACACTGCTTTCGTATGCCTGTATATATTCGCAATCCGGTCGCTTCACTAGTCGATGCATTTACCGTATTTCCTTTAGTCATGCACTCATTCTGTTGACCTGCACTTCTGAAGTATCCCCTATCCCCAGGTGCAACTTTCCCAGAATGTGTAGCTTCACCAAGTTTGTCATGCTTGTTCTCTTTTTGACCTGAAGTAACCCCTTTGCACATCTGGGTAGCCTCTCCACTGCTTCATATCACTTCCATTCGGACCTTGCACTTCTGCAATATTTTACTGTTGTACCTATCATGACCCTATATGCTAACTGATGAATCTACGCGCAACAAGACAAGTAGCTTTTCCTAATATGCATTAATGTACCTATCATGACCCTGTATGCTAACTGATGTAGCTCTCCACAACATGAGCAGTAGCTTTTCCTAATATGCATAATCGTACCTATCATGACCCTGTATGCTAACTGATGTTGCTCTCCGCAAATTGGGGAGTAGTGTTTCCTAATATGCATAATTGTGCCTATCATGACCCTGTATGCTAACTAATGTAGCTCCCCACAACATGAGGGTTAGCTTTTCTAGTATGCATAGCTGTACCTATCATGACCTTGTTTGCTAGCTGATGCAGCTTCCCGTTACATGAGGAGTACTTTTTCTCCAGCCTGCTTACCTGCAAATCCTTGTACTATGTATGCACTTTCTGTAACTAGCGCCTTGATACCTGAGGGTTTAGTGCGCTGTAATGAATGAAAAATAAATAAATAAATAAATAAAATACAGACTGATCAAAATGACCACCCCATTCAAATGGTGCCAATTCCTATGGAGATGTAGCTGATAACTTTTATCAGACAACCATTGTTCCTCCTCCAGACCCAGAAAATTATAACGAGGTATGGGTGGATCTGGCGGGCAGAGGAGGGTTTATCTATATGACATTTACTCCTGAACAGCAGTTACAAAGGGGAGAGAGTTGACGACACGTGTGTAGAGCTTGGATGCCGATTCCAGCATGGGACGAAGTGGAAAGGCGCACAACTGAGTGTAAATATGGGGGAGGAGAATTTGTTACTGTAGAAGTAATTAAAGGGGGAATGTTGGGATGGAAATGAGTATATCCCACCACCCTAGGTGAGTTCATGTGAGCTGGACCCCATATGAAGTGATGTAGTGTACAAGGGGGGGACCACACCCTAAAACACAATATAGAAGCCATGTAACACTAATAGTAGCTGGGTGGCACTAGAGAACATAGAACTGAACTCAATTTCATAGCAGGCCAAAAAGCACAGGCTTGTATCATTGAGCCGCACCCGCTAAACTCCATGAACCCAGTATGCCAGGACTCCTCGGAGCCAGTTCTCACGGAAGTTCACTTCCCCCTTGTCCCTTCACTGTTACAAACATTTAGTATCTTTAAGAGGAATGTGCCCTGCAAGAGCGTGAGACAACTCCAGGATCTGTGATGCATCCATTCATCTCCACTAAACTGCCAGCAGGCCTCTAACTCCCACCCAGTCAGTCCGGAGCCAGCCCCACCCCACTGACCCCACCTCCACACCTTTGCATTCCCTGATAAGCAAGCAACCCTCCCGTCCTAACACAAATCCACAAGTCCACAGAATATCTAAGCATGCACGGCTGTATTTCTTTGAGCATGAAAACACATCTCTTGTAACACAAGGTACAGGGAGGGATACATTAAAGATCAAAAACCCAGGTGGAGACCTTGAGTGCAGGAACTGCGGTATCAATGAAGCCCTGAATGTGTGGGTCAGCGTGACTGTATTTTATGCTCCCTTCCCCCTGTCACCTCTTCCCGGGATGCCAAGGTGCATGCCATAATGTTATAGTAACCAGGCTCAGCATGTTTAGTTTAAAAAGAAACAATGTAGTATATGTGTACCCAACCTTCACTACAAGGATGAGGCCAGCTGACCGATGTGGACCCTGATCAATGGGAAAGAACCAACTAATTGAAGCTTGGCATCCCTATGAAGCAGGCCCAAGTGTAAGGTTCAACTAATCAGTGGCACCAGTTAGTAATGTATGTGAAGAAATTGTTTGGGCTTTTAAGCTCTTGTTTGTATCAGGACAAGTCAGAGCGCTCTCGAGCAGCAGAGTACTTTGGTGATATTTGCATTCTGTACAATTAAACCTTGTTATCCTTGCAACACTATTTCCTGGCCTATTTCCGTAGAGGGTTGCCCTCATTCTGGAGTGTGCGCAAAAAGGGACTTGCCTTAAGTGTATGGGTGCTTAACAATATCCCATAACATAACATAATCCATGTAAGGGTAATGAAATTCATAGGAGGATGTTTGAGCATCTTAAGAAAAATCAAATAGATTTTCAAGGGAAAATAAAGTCAATGCTGTGCACCTCTTCTGGATCGGAAAGTTCTCCAGCATACACCAGCTCTTACAATGTCAGTAGCTTCCAGATACTCTTTTGGCTTTCAGAGCCACCTGCGGTTAGCATCTATGTCACAGGAGCCCAGAGACCCGCATAGCATAGTCCTTGATGACGCTGACCCTTTGAGTGGGGAAAAAACACATCCAACAAATAACGTTGGCTTGTCTACGTTTTACATAACATCACACTGAACATTCTAAAATGACTTAACCTTACAGCGTTATGAAAAGTGCCATTTTGTGGAATTTGCTTTCATTTCATGTGATACCTGTATTACCCTATATTTTTTTCACTCACCGCCTGAGAGCTTTACCCCCACTATGTGAGCAGATGGAAAACGATCAAACCCTGCATCGTCTATATGGGAAACATATCCAACCCCTAAACATAGAGCCAGGACTAAACTCCCAAATGGTAATAACACACACTGGAGAACTGTGCAAAAGGTCTGTGCTTCATGCAGCTTGTGTAATATGGCACCTGCACTGTGCCACAATAGCTAAACTATGCTGCAGAGTCAAACTCCACCGACATTCAGTTTAATCCTGGTATTCAAATGTTATGAATCTCCTAGATAGTTATATTTCTTAAAATGCCGCCTACTCACCACAAAGAGATTCATTTATGGATTAAAATCAGCTGAACTAGATTCTTGAGTGCATTACATATTATCAATAAAATGTCACAGGCCATAGCCATAGATCTTATTAATGTAATTCTAAATTATGCATCCAAGATTGACCTATCTTTTGATGGATGGGAAGCAAGGTTTGGATTGTTAAACAGTACAGAGAGACCGAAGGCTTTGTTACACATATTATTGAAACTGGAACCTCGGCCTCTTGCTAATCCAGCAACAAATGGATCTTAAGAGCCCGATTTAGAAACCGTTTTTCCATGGGATTGTGTCATTGTAAAACACGTTTGCAAATCAGGCCCTAAATGTATTTTGTATCCTTTGATTTCTTTTTAGAAAATGTAGATTTGTATACAATGAATGCTTTTCTGTTCAAATATGAATTAGTTAAATGGCAGCAGTGATTTTTATAGTTCTGCATTTCAATTCCTAGCTAATGAATAGAGAAATCGAGTATCCAGTCATAGATTTTGAAGGACAAAAGTGACAAAACCTACTTATTTGAAGAAATCTTGTGGCCATAGGTCATTCATGTATGTGACCCTATTGATTAAGTAGGAGGGCTGGGCTGGGAGGGGACGTGTTATGCAGTCCAGTTTCCGTTGCCTATCTGGTCCCCACCCTATGCCGTCATAGCCATTGTCTCCTTGCAAGTGGGTGAATGGTTGAGGGTACACAACCACCAATGCCTGGTGCACATTTCAGTTGGAAAGGCCTTTTTGTATTTCAGCCACTATTTTATGGGTGGAAATTCATATCATGAAAAGATAGACAGTTATTGCATCGTAAAGAAGTGCCTCTAAATGTAAATATCTGCTTGGCACTTTCCATGCACCTGGCCGGGAAGATATGGCGCAGAAAAAAATTGATGCATGCTCTGCATCAACTAAATGCACAATATTATTTGCACAGGCATGTATTTGCTTTTGAGAATAGTAAAACATGCAAAATGCTTTCTGTTTCCCTTTTTGTTTCCTAACTCGAATGGTCAATTGGCTCAGGCAAGAAGGCAAAGTGTTTGCAAATTGTCACCATCTTCAGTACTCACTGAAATTGCAGATAATCTTTCTCAGCATGATGAAGGTGTTCAGTTAGATTGACTGTTACGTTTGAACATGGTATGGGATGCAGAAATTAATCTGGGAGAGTAAAATGAAAAATAGAGCTCCTGTGTGTATGATATCTGGATATTTGTACCCCCCGCTGTGGTCATACCACATTGCTTATAAAACTGTAGGTTAAAATGCAGGCTTTTATATACTGCAGACACAAATTGCAAAATGTGCTTTTCATTTTGGATTTCATAATGAAGAAATGTGTAATAAATAGGTTTAAAGATGTTTACACACTTGCGAATATATGTTACTACCTGGGGTACCCGGTGTTGCCCGTGTCCTGATCAAGTGGTGCCTCACGTGCCCTGGAGGATGTTGCTCTTGTCCTCATGTCAGCAAGTCTTGCTTCAGTTTTCTCTGGCATCTCATTTGCCCTGGAAAACGTTGCTCTTGTCCTCTGGTCGTCAAGTCATGCTGCTGTCTGTTGTTGTGTTTCAGAAGCTCTTTATATATATTTTTGCTTTGCATCAGATGGAGCTTTTCCAAGTGATGTGTGTTTTTTGTGCGCCATGTTTCAGTCACTCAATGGCTTCAGCACATTTCATAAAATGTCCAAGAAAAGTTTATTGGTTGCACACTCTTCTCGTGAATGAACTTAA
The DNA here is from genome assembly GCF_040938575.1 of Ambystoma mexicanum. NCBI lineage: Eukaryota > Metazoa > Chordata > Amphibia > Caudata > Ambystomatidae > Ambystoma > Ambystoma mexicanum. The sequence goes on from NC_090928.1 coordinate 151,422,769, forward strand.
GAAAACTGTAACCTTGCAGTTTCTCATATTTGATGTGACATGATAATTCCCTTTAAAAATGCTTTAAAAAATATTTTCAAACTGTATACAGTAGTAATACATTTCAAAGGAATAACCAACACATCAAACATTTTGCTCCAGACACTTTTTCAAATGTTGCCTCCTTCTAGTACCTACTGTAGTGAATCGGGGTGAGCATTAGAAAATGAGGGTCTATATGCACTAGAATCTTGCCCCAGACAAATGAGGAATCCATGCAAAATGTGGTAGCAGTGGGTTCAACTGTGTGGATTTGTATAGCTGGACAAACATACATACACACAACCAAAAAATGTTTTTGCATATAAGATTTGTGCATCCAACCATACACTACGCTCTTGCCCCAGACAAAAGAGGAATACATGCAAAATTTGCTAGACGTGGGTTCAACGTTGTGGATTTGTATAGGCAGACAAATACACATACACACACACATACATACATTCAGATTTATATATAAATGTGAGGATATGTACCTTAGTTTCGACACCAAACTACATTATAATTGTTATAAAAAGTTGAGCAAGGTATTTATGTGAGGGCCTCAAACTGAGCCTCCGTCAGGGCTCCTATTAGATATAGAGCACGAAACTGGTTTACGTGTCTTCCCTCAGACTGACTGTGTGCTATTTGCAAAGGGGGGTACTTGCGTCTATTAACAACAACAAAAAATGCTTAGATATTATCAGGTGAACTTGATACTCTGTTCAATGTGTGTGTGGGAGGTCAGTACTACTCTTAAGGGGGTGCAACAGGCACCACTCAATCATCAGTGTGACAGGTGTTTGCACATATACCGTCAGCATTACGCCAGCCACACTGATAGTATCTGCACAAGTGCAACCCCAGCCTTCTTTCTGATGGTAAACATTGTCACACTGCCAGATGTGATGGTTCCCGGTAAGTCTCTCGGAGACTCTGAGAAGTACCAAGGGTTCAAATTGCACCATGGCAGTGTTAACGGTGAATGTGTGTGATCTACATCCCCCAAATGCCTCATTTCCCACCTTTTGAAGCAAGCTCTTTCTAACCTATTCAAACTGACAATCACTTAATGATATCAAAGAAGGTTGCAGACCAAACTTGACACACAACTGCAAAAGCAGGATTGATGATGTGCACTGGTGCCTGCTATAGTAGTCTCATAATTACAAGCGCGTTTGGAAAAAGACTGTCATGTTTGTAGGAAACTCTAGCACTGGTGGGAACGATGTCATTAGTGAGCCTAACACCAACCATTGGAATGGATTTTATCAGGGCACAAGTGATGTTATGTTATGCTATGTTATTACATTTCTAAAGCGTACATTCACCTGAGGCATCTTGGCACTAGTTATCTGATTAAAGAGGTGATGCAAGGAGGCGACTAAAGTAAAAGAGTTTTTAACACACGCCTGAACAAAAGATGGTTATCAAGGACTCTAAGATCGCATGGCGAAGAGACCCACAGCTTGGTGGCCCCTACTGACAAAGCGCAGTCGCCAGTTTTAACAAGTTTATACTGTGGGACAACAAGGAGAAAGCCATCATGCAAACAAAATGCCCGGCTAGGGACATAAACCTGAAATTTGGCTCAAAGTAATTCCGCTTCCTGAACATAAACAGCCCAATGAACCTCACAGAGAACTGAATGTGTTTCCTCACTGGGAGCCAATGAATAGTGCGCAAAATGGGCGTAAGATGCGTACCATAAGGAGACGCTGTTAGGGAGAGTTCTCCAGAATGGCTAATTTCCCTTACCTACTGAGTCCCTCAACAGCTTTGCTGGATTTCTAGGATTTATTTGTTTCACCTGGTAAGAGTGTGAGCCTTTTTTCTCACTCTTACATGTTTTTTGCTGTGTGTGTTTAACATTTTTTGTGTTCATAGACTGTGGAGCCTCACCCACTCCATAGGCATCATCTTTTTACTGTGTGTTACACAGCACCTTCAGTGCAGTGGCGCAGGGTTGTCTTTTTGTCTTCCGAACTCTGACTCCATTTTCTGGGGCTGACTACTGTCTCGCAGAACATATAAAGCTGCCATTGATTTTATTAGTCTCTTTTAAAACTCACAGACCCAGTACAAACTATCATAAATAGAGTTCTGGAAAGAGTTACTACTTATCCCTTTTTGTCTGTTTCTCTTGGAACATTGTTTCACTCCCTTTTCTTTAATACTTGGCTGGTGACAGTGGTAACTACCCTATTTTTCCTACCGCGATTATCTTAAAAAGCACTGGTATTGTTTTAGGCTATCTTGGTAGCCTCAAACTTAAACTCGCTAGACCATATACGTTTTTATACAGATTCGACTGGGTTTATTCACCATTTCTTTTTGTAAAAGTATTTCTCGTGTTTTTCTCTGCGTGCCAAACCAGGTTTGGTTCCTTTGTTCACCGTCCTTTCGCGGGCTTCTACACAGAAGCCCTCCTTAGGCGTCTTTATGTCTGGGGAGGAAAGGATGTAAGGGAGGGGTTTAGGACTCCCTGCACAGGGTCTCCTTGGAGACCCATATCGCACTCTGATCTGATTGGCTGTGGTGACTGTCCCGGCGGGGCAGCCACCCTGCTGTGTGATTGACAGCCAGGCTGTGTGAATGGTGGAGAACGGCCTAAAAAGCAGGTCTCCGTGTCTGGAAAGGCAGAGTCACCACTGCAACGAAAGAACCGAAGAGGAGCTGACAGAAGAGGACCCCTACAATGACTGAACCACCCGGTCAAGCCCTGCTGCAGGTCCTCTTCATACTTCAATGACAGGGAAGATCTTCAAGGAATCTTCTCCCCTTGAGCTGGTGGGAACAACCAGTTTGCCAAACTGCTCGTCAGGTCTCCCTTCTCTGGTCAAATTTGCTGTACAGAGCTACGGTGAACCGAATAGCCAGGAGGAAAGGACCTTGCATTTAAAGGAGCGCACCTTTTATTTGTTGCTTTGCTCTGCTGCTGGTTTCTTCCCTGGGCAGTGCAGGACCCTCCAGTCTTCCTACTTCGTGTCAGTCTGACAGTCGCTTCAGGAACCGTGAGCCTGCAGGACCTGCCAGGAATGTCCCACTTAGCTACAGCCTTCTTCTTTGTTTAAGGTACGGTTTAAATCCAGTTGTCCGTTTCGTTCAGCCACGGTAAAAGGGTGTGAAACCTTTTGCCAATCCGAGGGCTTGTCCTTCTCCATTCTTTAAACTAACTTTTCTGCTGACCAACTTCGTCTCAAACTCTTAGCAAATACTTAACCGCAAAGTACCCTGAACTGTGTGATCTTGAGCAAAAGACTCTGGGCCTCATTACGAATCTGGCGGTAACCTGCCTGTTTTTCCCGCTCGGTTACCACTGGACTTGTATTACCATTCCACCTCCATGATTCCCGGAATTACCGGGGCATTACAACCCCAGTGACCCGGGAATTCCAGAGGCGGAATTCGGTAAGTCCCCATTCCCATTGAGTCCCATAGGACTCAATGGGAATGGGGACCATGGAAACAAAGGCACCATCTCGTGATGGTGCCGGTGTTTCCATGTCCGCCTGCAGGCGGGCGGTGTTAAACCTGCCAGGTCAGACCTGGTGGGAATGGCACCTCCGCCTGCAGGACTCGAGATCACCCGGTATGGAAACAACGGTGGCGGCGGGTTTTCCGCCACCGTTATTTCCATACTGGGTGACTCGTAATGAGGCCCTCTGACTTTGACTTTGGGCCAGGCCTTGTTTGAATCTGATTTCTTCACTGTAGTTCCTTTTTCTAGATTGCTCGGCTTATTTACTTGTTGGTGTAGTTCAATTATTGCCTAAACTTTGTCTTTACCTCCCTTTTAAATTGCTGGAGTGCCATTTTGCTCACACTTCATTTTGAACCTAACTTGTCCAGAATCTATTGGGTGTGGTGTAGTTTATCAAGAGTGTGATTTTTCCACTGCTTTACTTTAGTGAAATGTTTTATAACTGATGTGTAAATAAATGTATATTCTTTTACTCAGAAACCTTGAGTCAGTGTTTGTTTGAATCATAGTAATTGCTGTCCTTTGTGTAACTATTGATACTGCTCACTTGCTCTTGAGATAAGTCTGGCTCCTCAGCCATTGCTACCACTTTACTGAGTAGTACAGGCTTGTACCAAAGTTGAATTTGTACTGTCACTTGTAGTCTTAATTGTGTGTGGTGTTCCCAAAAGGCACTGCATATAATTCTGCCTAACATACGCAGTGGCGACTCGAGCTGCCAGATTTTGCAGTCGCTATAGACGAGGAATTAAATACAAAGGCAGAGCCAGATACAATGAGTTGCAATTATCAAGGCCACTCACAACCAGTGAGGCAAAAACCGCGTCACGAAAATGCTTAGGAAGAAAAATAAGGACCTAATGCAATATTTTCAACTTGATAGGTGGCTCCAATTTGAGCTGTCCCAAGTCTACAGTAAACTCTTATATATAAAGAAGGAAAAGCATAATTTGGGTAAAGCAATACAAGAAATCCATAACATCACTCCACTAACATAGATGTTAACACTCACCTGTCATGCTCCCCTACTTCCTGAAAGCAACAACCAAACAGCCGTACAAGACACCGCAAACCCAATGGTCACCTCAATTGCCATTAAAGTGCACACACACCCACACACACACACACACACACACACACATATTCACAAAGCAATCACTCTATCATTCATACGAGCAGCCATTACCATACAATCACTCATAACACAAGTATACATGCATCCATACACATATTTAAATAAAAAATAAATGAACATAAACCTACCTTCTGCATGGCCCTGTGCATAGGTGCTAAAATGCCCCACATTCCAGGTTACTCTGTCCGTATGTGCGAGGAGGCGCAGGAGCTCCCCGTCACATTTACAGACATGCAGTAATCCAGCCAGCATTTTCAATGAGCTATGCAAGACTAGCGACGAAAAACAGCCCCAGCGTTGCATGGCTCAGTGAGCATGGGCAGCTGGGGAACTGAACTGTCAAAGGGAAACAGTGTTTCCCTTTGACAGTTCAGCCAGCCCAGGAGCACTCCATCAGCTGGAAAAAACAGCTGAGGGAATACTCAGTGTTTCAGTGGGCTGGCTCCTCAGCTCCTCCATAAAGGATGAGGGGTCCACTGGACGCCAGGCTCAGACTTGCTTATAGGGCAATAGGGCGATGTCCGTACCAAAAATGGTAAATGCTAGTCTAGGCCAGTCAAAAAGGGGCATTTTTTCTGGCCAATGTGGGCCAGTGTCATGAGTTACTTCACTATGCAGCTAATAGTTTTGACCATTGTTGCTGAATAAATAGTCTTTAAATATCACAATTTGCTTGCATTTTAACAACAAAAAAATGGTGTTCTATTCAAACAGTCTATGACTAAATGAATGAATATCCATTTGCAACTGTCAGCCACCCCATCCCATGTTCTCCAATCTAAAAATACAAATATATTTATATTTTTCTTCTAACATTTCATGCTGGGCTCTGCCACCCTCCATGGGATGCGGCTGCACCCCCCTGGAGAGCGCGCCCCACAGTTTGAAGACCTCTGTGCTAGAGAGACACACGTGTGAGGTCTCTAGCCCTGAGCCCCCGACAGGGTGTAAAATCACACTGCGATTGGTCAGGTCACAGAGGCAATGTTCATTCCCAGGCTCTGAATGAGTAGCAGTGACTTAATTAGGTGTTTCAACTTTGCAAAGAGCACATGAAGAAGGGTGTAAGAGATTCACAGGGGATGGGCTAGAAGCAGAAGTGCATCAGGTCCCCAGGCCTGGAGTAAATGAAACATGTAACAAGGAATATGCCTGTTCAGTGCTTTAGAAACTAGCATGACGAAGTCACAGCAGCAGAGAATATGGAAGTGAACAGAAGGATTCAATAGACAAGTTGATTAGGGAGAAGACACATGCTGCAACCTGTAGGAAAACATTCACATAGGAGTGGAATTTCAAATACAGAACAACGTCAGCAACCCAGCCAAGGAAGAGATCAGTATTTAAGACCAAGAGAAGCCAAGCGGACCATGCACCTAATAGGGAATATATTAGGTAATACAAATTCATTCCTGACATCCCCAAAATTATAGGTATTCATAAGTAATAGGGCCATTCACATTCACGCATGCACCAATACACTATGTAGACATGCACATGAACCCGGAGCAAGTGGCCAAGAAACATGCCCCATGAAGTCATGCAGACTCATCATGAGAAAGGAAGTAGAAGAGTAACATGTTTCCAACTAGAAGTCATAATATTAGCTGTTCATTGAACAGTCACAGGGGCGAGAACGGTAAGCCAGTGCCAACCTTTGAGTCCCTTGAGAAAGGATGTGAAGTGTTCTTTTTTGTTGCCAAACTGTGTACACCTCACAATACGATTGGCTAATTATGATGGAAGCGACCTACCCCAGAATGTTCAAAGATACATAGCCAATAAGCAACCAAGTTGTATGTGAACAATTTAACATGCCAACTGTCCAATCCAAACTGTGTGAAACTAGATGACCCCAGCATGAGGTCAGTACCATGAGGTAGTCATTAGAATGGTCACAAAGGATACGATGGGCCAATAGGGCTAGGCATTGTATAGAATCACCTTTAGCACAACCGAGACTGTCCAATAAGTGAATCTGAATTTACATGCATCTTGAAACATTGTGTAAGAACTCCACTTATCTTTATATAAATTGCCATTTAATGATGTTTGTTTTTCTTGCTTTCATGCACTTTATTAGCTCATTGGACTATTTTTTCAATACTGATTTTTGGGGCCTACCTTAAATAAGAACATGTTCTAATCTGAGAAAGCTGGCAGATTATTGGTGCAGCCAGCATGGAGCTGTATGGGCGCACAGCCGGCATGAAAATGTTTTTATTGTGGCATATATATTTTGTGGGAAAGGGCATCAAAATGCTTCTGTGCACCGTTCGTGACTTGCATCTATTGGATGTTTTCATGAGTTACACAATCAAAAGCAATTGCAAAGTGTGTGCATATTTGGTGGGAAACATTTATGCCCCTGCAATTAAAAAAATCACTAGCCTCCACTGCCTGTGACCAGCTAGTTTTTGGGCAGATGCTCAACCCACTGAACTATCCCACGAAGGAAGATCAATGTTATCCAGGTCAACCAAGTCTCGAAAGTGAGCATCATCTCAGGCTTACTTTGCCTCAGCCCTAAATCAACCATCCAACGAAGGAGTGAACACACGCTGACATGTATACAATGTCCCTGTAAATACTGTTTTAAAAAATCCAAAATAAAACTGTTTTAAAACAGAACTTCTAATTGTATATAAATGAACTTGAACAATTATTCTGCTATCTGTAAGCAGTGAGTCAGTGACGTGTTGCAACATAGGTAATGCAGAAATAACTTACCCAGTGCTGCTCAGATAATGTCTGCAGTACCAATCTTGTGAGTGCATAATAGTTTTTAAAGGCTAAAAACGTGACAAAATTAAGTGTGTCCACTGTGGGCAAACGGGCAGCGGAGTGAATAGCCCTGCCACTCTCCAGGCATCTGCATTTTTTTTTTTAAGAATTCACTTTTATCACAGAAACTTGTAAATAGAAAATGAGGCCACAGCCCTCCAAATTATAATGGCAGACACACAAAAACTCAGTGGCTGGCACTGAATTCAATTAACAGATAGCAATCACCCTTGGGTGACTGTGTTAGGTGGAAATATACGGGCATGCTAATAAGAGGTATCTTAAAGGCTGAGCGTTTATCAGGCAGCAGCCAGGCACGGGCATGCGAGTGGGCAGGCAGCGGTGTTCTCAGGATACCTATTAAAACTCCTGTGCTTCATTTAAGGCTTTGGGTTTAATCATTACAGAAAATGTGTGTGCCCAGCAAACTTTCCAAATGGAACTGCTTAGGTCAGAGAAAATGAACCACAACAACTGATACTGCGGGATACTGCTGCTCAGTAAAATTCTAAAAAAAATTGAGAAAAAGCAGAAGAAAAAGCGAAAACCGGAGTCCCAACCAAACCCTGATTTTCTTGACGAATTTCAGTTGACATGGAGAGTTTTCAAGCTTCCGGTGTACGGGCATGGGGGCGAGGGAGTGTGTTGGTGTGCTTGTGTATGTCTGCGTTTCAGTGTGTGTCGCATAATGTGAAAGTGGTAGGAATAATGCACCGATAATTGTACATGCATAACTTATTTAAAAAAAACACTCTACGCTGCGTTGCCTAAAAATGAATATCTATTTTTTCGAGAATGCCTTACTATAAATTTCTAATACACGGCTTGTGTTCATGCAGGGTCGGATTGTCATGAATATGGACAATCTGGCTGTATGGAAGGAACCTTTTGGAATCAGAGGGAATCATTTTAGAGAGTGAGGTGTTTTTGCCTGAGTTTTGTGTTGCACTGATTGATCACATAGGCTCAGTGCGAGATCACAGCCAGGGTTCAGGGAAGTGATTTATTTTCATTGGCCACATTCCGCTTCGCCAGAGGACCCTTTGCACAATCTTAGGCAGTTGCCACCAAAACAAAGCTCCCTGGGACTACAGTACCGAGGAGTCTGCTTGCAAGTGAGGCAGACATGTGGACGACTATGATGGCTCTTGTGACACAATACCTCCATTATTCAGTCTCACCTGAGCATCAGGTGTTGTCATCTGCAGCCATGGCCCAAAAAGCAAAGGGTAGCTCCCTGTTTGGGCCTGTAAGGGCGGAAAAGGGCCTAGGGCTACATTCCCTGTTCAAGCCAGGATGTTTCCTTTTTCCTGAGATCTGCCTCCACGCTTAAGGATCCTTCCACCCATTGACTATCCATAAAAAGCAGAGCTTTAGTTACTCCACAGGACCACAGAACATTGCCATTTTGGGCTTTTTAACTGTCCTTTGGTTACCTATAGCCACATCCTAGCCTAACTCAGTACTTAAACCTACCTTTTCTCAGAAAACCACCCACCCCTTCCCTTTGCCTTCACCCACCTATCCTCTCCCTCTCTTAGGCTGCACCTTTCAGCATAGCCTCCACTCCCCTATTTTGTCTACCCTTCATTATGCATCCTGCCTCTCCCAGAGTCCCCCTTCTACTCAGGTCTCCCCTTCCTTTCTATCATAAACGTCAGCCTCAACTTAGTGTAACATTTGCATCACTCTCCAGCCTCCACATCTCTATCATTCCCCCCTGCAACAGCACCTGTCAAATAAGATGCACCTGTGCCGCCAGGAACTCTAACCTCATCTATCACCTTTGCCCACCACACAACACCTGCTCCTCCACCTCCTATCCTCTTTCTCTTGGCCTATGGAATGCACAATCCCTCTGCGTCACATCATCCTACATCACAAACCACTTCAACTCTTAACACCCTCAACTTTAACTTCTTGCTTTCAGAGAAAACTGGATCTCCCCTTATGACTCTGCTACATAGCTCCTCCCCACACTGATTCATTTATCTTCTCCCACTCTCCCTGACCTGTTAGGTAGGACATCAGTGTGGGGTTTCTTATCAATAAATCACGCAACCCTGACCCTCTGCGCCCTCTGCTCCCATTTGGCATAAGGGTTTCATCTTTTCTATATGCCACTAGTTAACTCCTTCCTCTTACTCCTCCCACTGTTCTGGTTCTATATCCACTCCATGGTCCTTTCAACTCCTTCTTCCCAGATTAACTTCCTACCGACATCCCCATCATCATGCTGAGGGATTTTGATCCTCACCAACCCCTCTGCAGCCCTCTGCAGCGGCCTGCCTTGAACTTAACTCCCTTCTTTCTGACCATTCTCTCTACTCACTCCATGACCAGACTACCCACTCCAGTGAGAACTTTCTTGACCTTGTCTTTCTCTCTAATTAATTCTCCTTCTCTCACCTCTCCATGTATGCCTCTCTGTCTGGTCACTCCATTGTTCAATTAAATAACTTGATTCTTCCACTTCTACTCCTCATCTTCCCTCTTCAATGACTATGAGTAAATTGTAGGCAGGATTCTCTTGATCCTTACCTTCATTATGTGAGGAACTCTCCTGTGTCTCCTTCCCCTATTAATGCCTCTTCCATCGACTATGCTTTCTATGACTTTCATGGTGCACTTATAACTCCATTTTGAGCAGCACTGTCATGCTAGCACATTCTCACATTTGCATCACCGTTCTCAGCCTTCTGGTGCACATCCCTGCCCTCCCCTCTTCTTCCCGCCTGACCTTCTTCCTCCCTCACCCAAGGCTCACAATCTTGATATCCTCTTTGATAGCGACCTATGACTGCAGAAATTCTTCACTACTCCTGCTAATATTAACCTCCTCAAAAAACTTCAGACATGGAATCCTTTTCTTACAAACCACTCTACCAAAACTCTAATCTCCACTCTCATGCTCAGAAAACTTGACTACTGCTCAAACCTGGTCCTTGGCCTTCCTCGCTACTCTTTCCTCCCTTTAGACAAAGTGCTACTTTCACTCTTTACAACCAACCCAGATCCACTTCTAGCTACTGACAACATGCTAGTTGGGTCTCCACGCACAACCACATTCCTTTCAATTTCCTTCTCATAGTCTCCAAAGCTATCAATGGTCCTGCACCCCAGTAACTATGTGGCTATATCTAAAGTTTACTCACCATCGTGTTGCCTCTGATCCTCCTCTGCACTCAACCTCACTGTCCCATACCTTTCCTGTGCCTCATCTCACTTTTGCTTTTCCTCCTTACTCATCCCGCCCCACTGGAGCACACTGCCCATTAAAATCAAAGCCAGCTCAACTATTGATCTCTTCAAAGTTTGGCTTACACTTCACTTACTTGGTAAAGGGAAACTTCACCTGCCCTCAACCCTTTCCTTCCTACCTGACTCCATCACTGCTTCCAGAGATGCTTAATAATGTAATTTGTATATAATTAAATACTGCTCATCTTTAGGTTGATCACTTGCCTCGTTAGGTTCATGTTACCTTTGTATGTCACCTGTATTCTTACATATTTTATGTTCTGTTCATTTTGTTTTTCCCTTGGCAAATGTTCCACTTGTTTACACCCTCAAACTGGCTAATCACTTGTTCTCGTCTGGCTATTATACAGGCACCCTCAATGATAATGCCTCTACCATCAATACATGTGTTATTGGAAGTCATTTCTGATTGCAAAAGACATCCCTGTTCTTCAAATAAATACAAATAAAAATACATACAAAATGGTTAAATGGTGACTCAGGTCTATAGATATTATTATAAGAGAAGGATGAAATGGAGATAATGTTTGTCAAAAAGACAATGGCCCTCATTAGGACCCTGGCGGAGAGGGTTTTACGCCGGCGTAGTGCATGGCGTACCTCTCCGCCAGACTACGAGTTCCCGTAGCGCCATGGATGAATTTTTACGCCTGCTTTTTGCAGGCGGAAAAATCCATGGCGCTACGGGACTTGTTGTTAATTACGCCACCGTAATTTACGGTGGCGTAATTAACGCCTTCCCCACTCCCATTATACCCTATGGGGCAAGAATGAGAATGGGGAAGGGTAAAATGGGGATTGGGGACTTACCGCCCCGCCAAGGTCGGCATGGGGCGGTAAGTCCGCCAACCACCTTGGCGGAGTTGGCAGCTTTGCGCCATGGACCATGGTGCAAATTGCACCATGGTCCTCCGCAAAGGTCCTAATGAGGGCCAATGCCTATTATTGATGATGTAGCACTCACGAGTTTCAGTTCAGGGTTTTGCAACATGGGGCTCTCCAGTTGTGCACTATGGCTCACATGATCCCTCACCATTGACTATGCTGGAAGGGGCATTGAGGTGCTGTAGTCCAAACCATCTTGATAACCAAAAGTTGCAGACCCCAATTATGGTTTAATGCAGATATTGTTCTGATAGTTTTCATAGGCATACAAATTAGCTAGCAAAGTTGCAGAGTAATGCAGATGTTTATCTGATAGTTGGCTCCGAAAAATAGCTCTGTAACTAGCCCTGACATATGTAATTGTGATGCATGTGATGACACTTCAGAACCAGCCTGTAGCCAAAGAAATGCGACAGAGCTCAGAACATAAAGTGTACAGAGCAGCCAGGCTGTTGCTGTGGCAACAAGCATGCCTGTTGCATGTGATGGCTGAGGCACCTTGTTTCTTTGTTTTCCCACCATATTAAGCAACGAGGTTCCTTTACTAAATGTGTCCCAATCAGAGACCAGATTATCAAATATGAGGCCAGGAGTGCAAGGGGACGTAAGTGGGAGGAAGCACAAGGGGGTCTGGGAATGCCAACCAAGTGTTGGTTTGAGAACAAAAAGAGCAGAATGGACAAAGATAGACAGGAAAGAAGACATTTAATGGGGGCAAGGCATTGTATGTGCTAGAATATGATGCAGAGGAAGTGAAAGAGAATGTGGGATTGAGGGTAAGCAGGCTATAGATCATACGGTGGGTGAGGTAGAGGTACGAGGAGAAAGGCAGCAGAGTTTGTGAATAGAGGAATTAATGATAGAACACAGGGGAGCGAGATGATAGGTGGGAATTTAGACAAGCAAAGCAGAACAGTAATCAAAGCGGGAAAGGACAAGAGTAGAGATGAGCAGTTTAGTGGCTTGGAACAAGATAAAATGGCAAGTGTTATGGATATTAAAGGAGTGATAGCGGCATGAGCGGACAGTACTGAGTTGCGCTGTTTGAAGGAAAGGGAGACATCAAAGGCACCCAGGTTACAGGAGGAAGTGGAAAGGGGAAAATGTGAGGGGGTAAAGACAATGGAAGAAGGTGGAAGATAGGGAGGGAAGATAGATGATGTGAGAAAAAGTCTCAGTTTTGCAGGGCTTGGGTTGCAGGAAGTTGGCATGTGTCCACGATTGGTTTGCCAGAAGACAGGGACAGACGGTAAGATGAACTGTGTCAGAGAAAGAGGAAAGGGAGACGAAGATTTGTGAATCATCGAAGTGGGAGGAAAGACCAACGGATGAAACAATAGCAGATAGAGGGGATTTATAGATTGGAGACAGTAGAGGGCCGAAAACAGACCCCTCCAGAAAACCATGAAGAATTGGAAAGTGTGACAGATGGGCTGCCACAAAGAACCACACTGACTCCTAAAGTCAAGTTTCAAGAGTGTTTATTAAACTTATCAGAATGGATGGTTTCCTTTCCTCTTCAGGTTGTTCAGAGTCTAAAGGAATGGGAACTTTGGTGCTTGGGCCGGCCCTTTCCTCTCTCAATTTCCCGGGTTTGGCACCCACCTCTGAGCCCCAGCCGTCCCTACCAGGCTGATATTCACTACTGATCAGTAACACCTATCTGTTCTTCTAAATGTGACTGATGCTGGCTATCTGTCTCCCTAGGGAATTTCGAATTTTCACTCTCCTATCATTGGTTAGTCTCTCCAGGAATAGGGAATGGTGCCTTCTTTCACTCAGCGTCACACTCACACCTTTTACAGCCTCTCACTCCTGACCCTTTTCTTTACTGAAGCTAACTGTTCTTCTCCCTCTGCTTCATGGTCCCTCCAATCTCACACTCTGTCTTTACAGCTCGACCCTTCTTTCTTACTTCCTATCCCACTCCTTTCTTACTACCAGCTATATCTCCAAATACTCCTCTACCTCTTTTCCGCCTTCTCATCTTTCCTCGCACTCTACTTCTCCAACTGCTACTGTTCATCTAATACTAACTCATTTTTCCCACCCGCTGTTGTTCCTCATGCTACTAACATGACTATGATTCTCACTCTGCTACTACCACTACCTGCCTCTAATACCTACCCAGTTACTCAGGGATAAGGTGTCCTGCACCCCTCTCTCACTAGTATAGACCCACAAGGATATGGCGTCCTGCGCTGGCCACTCCCACCACCTACCAACTTTACTCCCAACCATTACTGCCACTGACACTACTACCCCACTCCACCACTCCTACTCTACCTCTATTGCTTATACTCCTCTCTCTATCACACAGACACTCCACAGACCTTTTCCTTAACAATATCCACTGCACTCCAGTTGTTCTCCACTCCTCTGGTGTCTTGTTCATCCTCCTCTGCTGCCGGTACTCACCCCACTACAGCCCACACAAAACAACTCCCAAGCTCTGTCTTATATATCCCTCCCCCTCTCTGGATTGGCCACATACCCTACCAATGGCTTTCCTTGCTTTCAAGGGGTGTGACAGGGGAGGGCTTCAGATATTACATAAGGGCATTAAGCCCCACCCCTTTCCTACATGGCTTTGCTGCATTAGTACATTTCTCTTGGTGAACTGACTCTTCTTTTCTTGTCTGTGGTTTTTCTTGCGAGGATGCTATGCAGCATGACACCAGGTCCTGCCATGGTACCGTCATGGCAGGTAGGGAGATGGTGGGAGGAGGCCTGTCTACACATTGGGCCTCATTACGAGGTAAGGGATAACCGGTACCAGTAAGGGCACTGGTACTGGTAATCCCTTACCGCCCTATTACGAGTTCCCTTTGCGGGTCCTCCCTCAATGCCTGGCTTTACCAGGCGTTAAGGACGGGACCCGCAAAGGGACTTTGGTGCTAATAACGGTACCGCAATTTGCGGTACCATTATTAGCGCTTTCCCCATTCCCATTGAGCCCTATGGGGGCTCAAATGGGAATGAGGAAGGGCCCTGGTGAATGGGGAATTACCGCCCCCGCCAACCTTGGAATGGGGCGGTAATAGCTCCATTCACCAGGGCGGAGTCGGTGAGGATTTGGAGGCAGCCATGGCGCTAATAGCGCTATTGTTACCTCCAAACTCCTAATGAGGCCCATTCTCTGGCACTCATGGTTGTTGGGGTCGGGCTCCCTCCCATCCTTGACAGGACTGGATCAACGGCGCTGTCACAAAAGGCAGAGGAACATTTCTCAGCCCAGGATTGGTTATGGTGTTACCAAATTGTTCAAACTGGATAGGCACTAGATACCCAGTTCATCTACTTCTATACAGATATGTGGGATAAGGTTAGGTGTTGTCTGTCCGGATCCCTTTCTGGCTCAGTTAGTAAATCCATTTGGACCCAGTCCTCCTTCAGCTCTGTTGTTTCTGCTTGAACACGTAGTTTCAAGTGCCTTATTGTTCATCGAATGCCAATTCAGCATAACAAGTACACTCTGTCCCATGCAACATAAGAATGTGAAATTAAAACTGTTTTACTCATAATATAAATCGGATAATATGTGGATCTATAATGAGATACTATTTTTGCTCAGCAATGAGCATTCTAAATGTGTAAATACATTTGCATTATCGCTTTATTTATATATAGCAGTATAGGCAAGATGTATTTTTCTTTTATTAAAGCCTCCAAGCATAGCAAGGTTTGGTTTTCTTAGAGAGACGTAAATGCTGAATTTTGTATTTACTTTGTATTGTCTGTTTTACATGTATTACCTGCTTTTTAGTCTAAACTATAATTGTGACCTAGTATTCTTTAATAGACAGCACTGCATTCAATCAGGTCATACCCTGCAAGTCCCACATCGAATAAACTGTGTTTATTTTAATTATCATAAAAAATCCAAACATGTCTGCAAGTTAGTATCACTGTTAGAGGGGAGCAATCCACGTTGAGCCTGTATTTCGCTGCATGTTTCATTGTATTGTGACAACTTTGCTACAATGTTGATATCATAAACATTAAGTCACTCACCCACACATAAGCTCATTTAATCGCTAATGTTCCCTCTCACTTACACAGAACAGGAAACTGTTCTTCATACATTATGAAAGCCCTCCTTCCACCCAACACTCCTCTTCTTATTTGTATCCCTCCCAAACTCACTGACAGATTTATACATGCACTCACACACTCAAGCACTCACTCAAATAAGCAAACATGCACTTATCTATCAATTATACAGGCTCTTTTTGTGGTTAAGGATTGTAGTAATCAAGTGCAAGAAAGATAGTTGAACAATGTGAATGTAATATGATACCTATGAAATTAGTGGACAAGTTTAGGTGGTTTAGATATCTCTTTGCAAATCAAACCACAGAAATGAATCCAGTCATACTGAAGCTTTGTAACTCTGTTTGAGCTAGCCGTAAGCAATAGAATATGGATGTTCTAACGGCAATACACCTACCCGTACCAATGCCAACCAAGATGGAACTGATCTTTGAACGTACCATCTGTACAAGTTGTGCGTAAATGAACAGAATGGGGCATCCTAAGGACATTATACATCTCTGTACCGCTCACAAACAAGATAAAACATGTTCCTAGAACACACCAGGTCCGGGATGTCTGTAAATGAGCAAAATGGAAGTGTCCTAAGGACACTAGGCCTGTCCATATCATCTGCAGCCAAGATGGAACCGTTCATAGAACAGACGCAGTTGTTGTCATGTTTGTAGTCAAACAAAATGGAGGTGTCCTAAGGACACTGGACCTGTCCGTAGAGTCATCAGATCATGTACGCACATGCGAAGTACACCCATAAGTACTGCAAACAGAGCGCCTGTCCCTAACTGTCCGTCTCACTTGTGTTGCTCTTTTAATTAGTTTCAGGACCCGAACACTGTCCGTAGAACACTTGCGCGCATGCGCTCGTTTGTTAGTCTGCATTTGCTGTCCAGCGGGCATGCAATTCCCGCGCGGATGTGTTCAGGACATCATCATGTGACCGCACCCACGCTGAGCATGTGTACTAATTTGCGCAGTTTGTCTGCCTCTGCAACATTACGAAAGAACTTATACATAAATGGGAAATTATTTTACAGTATAAAATCACCATTTCTTATGTCCCATACAATAGCTCTACCTGTGAACGTGTCATTTAGACTTTTTGCAGCTCTTTTGAGTGTTCAATATGGTCAGGAGGCGCACCCCTCCACCCCTTTAAATGGCCCCACCCCCGAGCTCATCTTCATTGTGCATCTGGATATAGCAGATTGAGTTGTGCTGCCTTTACTGCTGTAGCGAGCATCAGACAACTAATCCTTATTGCATCCGTGGCTACTGTTGCTTCATTAGCCTCAGCACCACCCCCAAACCCTCCACCGCCACCACCTCATCAAGGGCCTGCAGAGGGATATACGGGTGAGGATGTAGAGATTGAGGAAGAAGAGAATGAGGTGGAGAAATTCTGCACTACAAACACTCGCCAGGAGTCCTGGGTGTGGCGCTTGTTTTCCGTTTTTGGGAGTGTACCGAAAGCACGTGTGAACCTGGTCAAGTGTAACCAGTGCCAGTTGGTGCTGAGTCACGGGAGACCTGGTGCGGACAGCTGTGGTACGACAACCATGAAGCGACACCTAACTTTGTTCCACAGTGCGGACATTCGCAAGGTGGTGCCATGTGAAGAACTTAGTAGATTGAGTTCCTCCACAGCATCCTCCGTGTCCGATCCTCTCACCACAAGAGACACTTCTGTGGGGGAGTGCATCCCTCCAGCTGCATCACAAGCCATTCACGATGCTAGTGACCCTTACCTTACCCTTCAAGGGTCACAATATTGTGTGTGTACTGTGACGCAGTACTCTGCAGGGTGAGAGTCTTCAAAGTGCTTTTGAGGCTACGGTCATGGAGCACCAGAAGAACTGCTCCCTACCTAAGTGAAGCCCACCCTATATCTTCCTCTCTCCACTTGCCTCTTCTTATCCCCATGGTTGGTGTCACTCCCTTACCCTCCTTTGCCAGCCTCTCCTAGTGTGCCGTGTCCTCAAAAGCAATAAAGTGGAAAATAGCAAAAATGACAAAAATGGCTCTTTTCAGAGCCGCCTTTCTCAGTTTAACAACAGAACTATCAAGTGACCGTTGTAGGCTCCCTCGCATTTTTGGAAAAGTCAGCGGACAGTCGTAGGACAGACAAACATGGAGGGTGCAAGCGTAGCAAAACCAATGGGCTTTTCGCTGGGAGTAAGTGTGGCTCTGAAAAGAGCCTTTCGGTGGGGTTGTGTGTGTGCTTCAAAAACTGTAGGTTGGAAAAAACGCATTGCCAAATACGTGACTATGATTCCAAAAAAAGTCACAATGCATTTTGTACATTGCGAAGAAAATCTGATTGCCAGCATATTTGAGATGGACTCCATCTCTGCGAAAAATGAAAGAGCTGCGAAACAAAATGTTTTCATTGTGGAATGAGGACATGCCAACATCTCTTTGAAAGGCACAAACAGCCTTATTCACATTGCGCTTTCGCTTTCTCCATTTGTGGACCAAATGCAGAAGAAAGCAGCCATATTTGTCTTTGTGCAATACGGGAAAAAACTATTTGGCAATTTGGAAACATGTCCATGACCTTTGCAAGTCCGTCCTTCATTGCAAATTGCAAAGAAATTCCAGAGACATGGCCTAAACTGTTTCCTCTGCAATAAATGATAAGTATATCAGGATGATACTCTGTCTGTAAAGTTGCACAGAGAGGTACCAAGTCCAGCCACCTCATTCCACGCACGCCATGCCAGTGCACTTCCACATGAGGAAATCCAAGATCTGCACATAGACCGCAACTTTCTGCATGCACTTTCAACCAATGTATCCATGAGTCTCCCAAAATCCAGATAATCTGTTTTCGAGCACACAGAGCCATGGCTGTCTGGTCTCCTGTCAGGGAAAAGACGTTATCACTAAATTTCTCCATACATAACACACCCACTGAACTTTACTGACCAATCCCACCCTTCGCACATTCTCATCTGCATGCGTCTCCACCCCAGAATCCCCGTTGGTAATAGACGCCGCCTGCTAACTACCACCATGTTCGCAGACACGTACAGGATCAGAGCATGACGACTGTACATTTAAATATTATTCCCCTTTTCCCCTTTAAGGTGGGCTCTGTCTTACAGACACCTGTTATTTTGTTTTTAAAAAATATTGTTTGTTCTTACTTTACTCCTACAACCATTACAGAACCTTCTCCAAAGCAAGCCTTACATTCCAAAACAACATGGCATTTCCCAAAGAAGATAACGCAACACCATCTGCTTCAAAATAAGCTGCATTACTGGGAACAATGTTCTCGTAGCTGCAGAAAAACATAGCAGCTCGTAACATAAAAGCATGCATGCCGCGATTGATGTTACACCTCCCAATACTTTGATCCGGACAGAAAACATAACTGTTGTTCCATTTTCCTCTAGGGAGTAACCCAGAAAAAAATAATTTCGCAGTTGTAAAGATGTTCAGGACTGCTTGAACCAACTGTTCCAAATCTTCCAACAAAGTACGTGAACTCACGTAGCCCAAATGGCAAGCACCATAGTGCAAAAGTACCACATGAGGAGTGGTCATCGTACGCATCTCCGTGCAAACTTGAAGAATTGCTGCAACATTGCGATCAGTCTCAGTGCTCCACACCACCTCCACTCCTCTCACATCAAAATGGTGTGCCACATGCCTAATTTCGGCATAGGGCTGTAAACCCTGGACAAAAATATCTCCAAGGACCAAAACCCTGACCCTCTGCACCTCTGCCATCTTTAGTATATGCACCGTCTTTTGACACAAAAGAGCAATGTAAACATCTGATTGGCTGATGCTGGATTTTCTGTAGAAACCTGTATGTGACACGCCTTACCCACGGACAAGCGTTGTCTATGTGTGGCACGTAACTTTTAGCCAGTCCTTCTACCCTTTCCATATCACGGATACATTCCCTCATTGGACACAGCTAAGCACTCACACAACCATCCACCAGTCACATTCAACATCCCTACATCTAACTCTGTCATCAAAATTTCGCACTTCAAATGTACTATTGATCACTCTGAATGCAAGTCACATATCATTTCAAAGCACCTACTTCAAAAACTACTGTGCAAGTGTCACGGATTTCTATGTACAGCTCCATGCATGCGCACATGCATGCATATAAAGTACAGGTATGCATATTTTAATCAGAGAACATGTGCAACCCATATGATTTAATTTAAACAAATGAATGCCACTAAATCTGCATAGCCACTACATACCAACGCTCCCCCTTTAAGTGCAAGAAGTCAGATTTTTCATTGACAAACCACACTACCTATACATACGTTACAAGCCTCCCTATTTAGCGCGAAACTCGATTTTCCATTAGAAAATGGCACAATTTTTTACTGTGTACCATCTACATAACTGCTACTTACAATGCGATTGTATGAGAAAAACAAAACACTCCCGATTGCTGTGGTGACATCTCCCTCTGAGGGTCTCCCGATCTTTCAAAATCGCACTTATAATATGAAAGTACAGAAATCTTTCCCATCTACTATAATGACCTATTGCTTACAAACCTCTCTGCTATAGATAACACAGCTTAAAAGAAACAAGGCACTTTCATGGCCAAAAAATGTTACTCATTTCTGAAGCACGTGCACATAGTGAAGTGAAATGCACACATGCACTGTGTTGAAATATGAAAGGAGAATACTGTGGCGAAAGATGCAAAATTAACGTGTACAGTAACATCACTGCTTTAAATACAGAAAGTTACTGACTTCTTCTTTTTACAATCGCAGTGAAGACTACTCTCCTGAAAATCAACAGCATCTCCACTGCAAACGACATATCCGAAGAAACCTGGTTATTCTGCAAAAAATAGTAAGTGCAGTACTACCTTTATATTCTATCTATTCCTCAAACAGACTGTGTGGGTTATGTATTTTATTTGTGCACCAAAACAAACAGTGATTTCTGAACCATTCTACTCACAAATCCCCATTTATTAAACAAAGAATAACAGGAAGAATGGCTCACAAATCCGTGTGTTTGGAACTCAAATAACATACAGAACCCTTAGAATGTTAGTACTAGAAAACAAATAGCAGTTTCAATTGTATGCCACTACATTTACTATTAATGCTTCTCCTCATCACTGGCCCACTTTGTACTCTCATCTGAAGCACATTGTAGTAGTATACCAACAGAAAAATAGCCTTCCCAAATCATTGTAAAAGGCTAATGCACTTTCACACACCACCACAAAGAGCTTCCCCATCAAACTCATGCACGCATGCACACAGCACACATACATTGTACAACATACCAAACCATGCCTTCTTTTTTTCAACAGACCCCAAAGAATGCCTACCAAAAAGCAAGCCCATAGAAAGGAACGCAGAAGTAGAGCAAATAAAAATAAGTGTCAAAACTAAACATCCATCTGTAGCAGAGTTCTGTAGAGAACGTTGGAAGAAAACAGCTAATACAGTCATTTAGCGAAACAAAGGAAGCTTCAACTACCGAAACTTTACCTCCTCTAACAAAATGTGGCACAAAACACAAAACTCTTCACAAAAAATTGGCTACCAGTACTGCTAACAATGCTCCTATTAAACTGATATAGTAACAAGAACTTATAGTAAAAAAAGTATTTTAGCAAAAATGTTTCGCCACAGAGTACTTCAGAATCTAATAAGAAGAGGACCGAAATCATCCTCAACCCTTAAAACCTACTGTAGACAATTAATCCTACAAGCTCTTGTGGACAGTGCAATCCTTCTCAAAAGGAAGTTGTTTATATTAGTGTTAAATAGGATGAAACCTACAACAAACAAAACTAAGTACCAAACTACAAAAGAAACTTATCAATAAACAGAATGTGAACAAAAATAACTTCTTACGTATTTGTGGAGGTGAATGGAGTCACACAACAACCACAGAACCATATTTTAATGAAGAAGCATACAAACAAAATCAAACAAACACAATTGCCATCCATAGCAGTGGACGAGGATATGAAAAAATCAATAATAGCATCATGGAACAAGAATCACTGCTTAAAAAAGTATCCCCTGAAAACTCAGAATGACCTCTCCATTAGACTGAACCAGACCGTCCAGTATACAAATGGCCGTGCACGTCAATGTGTGCCATTCCTAACAAATCTTTCAAATTTTTACATCAGTTCCTCAATCAGTATGTGAAAGGTAAAGACACAATTAATATTAAAGTGCTGCAAAAGATGGATATCTGTCCAGTGCGCAAATACACAGGACTACAAGGACATTCATTAGCCTACATTTCTGGACCTATTTGCAAAAGCACCTTCCATGATATCAAAAGGATATCAATACATCATTCAAATGAAAGAAATCTAGTGTATAAAATATACTGTGCTAAAATTCCAGCTTCAGAATTAACCAATTTAAATAACACTCTTCTGCATGGTCCACCCAAATACCTACAAGAAGAAATTGACCGTATCCAGAGAAAATATTTTGGAAGTGAAAGCCACTTACAAAATGCAATAGTTTTAGAACAGACTGTCACGATGCCCGCTCCCGGGGAGCCGGCTCATGCCCTGCGTCCCCGAGAGCGGACATCAAGTCCCCGAGGAAGGTCCCAGCAACCCCTTATAGGGGCCCTTTGGACAGCGTCCGGGCGCCTATGGCGCCAGGCTCATAGAAAACGTCAGTCCTGGCGCCATAGGCGCCAGGCTCATTATGAAAGTGTTTGGGTGCACTTACCTGTGCAGACCATGCTGCAGAACCCCGGACTCCTTGAGGCCTGAAAGGAACTACTTTACCTGTGGGACTCATTTACCACCCGGGCGTGGTCAGGGAAGGATACATACCTGATTGGAGGAAGGACACATTCTAGGAACTTCTTCCAAAGCTATTTAAACCACACCCGATCAGCCACACATGCTTCGCATTGTTCTGCATCTAGCAGCTGGACGCTCACTGTGTCTGCTCCTGCATCTTGACTTCTGCCACACCTGCCAGCATCCTGAATCACCTGCAAAGGAAGGGAACAAGAGAACAGAAGAAGGAAAAGGCCTCACCTGCTAAATCTGCATCCCAGAGACATTTCGCTGACAATCCTGAAAAGGAAGACATTTATTTTTAAAAGCACATCGCATCGATCGCTGCAGCACCGCATTCTACTCACGTTTACAGGGCGCCTCCATGTTCAGCAGCGACCATCCGGATTCGCAGTCGCGCCCCCGCGCCTAGGGAGAAAAAGACAAGAACAAAGGTGAGAGAAAGAAGGGAAAAGGGAAGCTAAAACTCCATGTCAAGACTTACCTGTTGGGTCATTCCCTTTTCATTTCGGGTCCGCGCCGCATCCAGGCATTTTCGGACCCCGGACCCTAGGGGGAAAAAGACATCAGCGTTAATGAGTGAATGAAAAGACATTACCAAAACACTCATTAAAGACTTACCTGATTTCCACAAGGATTTCACTGCTCACCTCGGGTCGGTGCCTGTTCCCCGGCATTCCGTACCCCAGCCCCTATGGGGAAAAAGACACTAGCATTAGAACATTAATGCATGGACACAAGGGGAACCACTTATAGAAAAACTTACCTGGAAGCCAAGCAAGTTTGGTTCTCACCCATCCGAAAATCCAGTGACGTAACTGGATACCAACGCGCCCCTGCATCAGAAGCAGGATGGAGAGCTCGTCCTTCCAGACCCTTAGGTGAGACGCTACGGGGAAGCACAGAAGGGTTTTGAGGAGGGTGAGAGGGGTAAGTGGGAGGCCGATTGCATTACCCCGCAGACAGTTAACCCCCTATTCTCACCTACAGAAAGATACTTCTGCGAGTCAGACAAGCCAGATCTGGGGCCCGGTCCAGTCCGTCTTCCGAACCCTGCGCATCACCTTAGACGAGGTCACAGCAGCGCGAACCAGGCCAGCGCCCCCGTGGGAGTCAGGTGAGCGTTACACAGACTACCAACAATTCTGCACATAGCAATCTTCTATTACACACATACAAAAAAGAAATACTAAAATTTAAAAGTGCATCGGCTGAAATACCAAACCATGTGTGTATGTGTTGCCGCAGAACGTTTTACAAAAGGAACACAAAAAATATAGACATAGCATACAAAATAGAAGACAATGAAGATTCCAAATGGTTTGAATTAGCTCTCTACCTTTTAGCCGAAAACAAATATCAAATAAGTGAACCCCTAATATGTTGCAGTTACTGCACTACAAAACTAGACAACAACCAAACTCCTTCACGTGCTATCACAAATAATTTGGAATTGTTCCCACTAGCAAAAACCCTGCAACAACTCAATGTCTATGAGAGCATCATAATTGAAACAGTTCACCCATTTCAAGCAATTATACGCCTTCACCCAAAAACAGCAAAATTACCTCACTCTGAATTGGTGAAAGGCATTCGTGGCAAAGTAGTTTATTTGCCATTAGATCTAACAGAAAATGTACACACTCTAGAAGTGCAACATTCAATAGAATATTCTTTAATTGTCTTGGTAAATGGTGTACCAACAAAAGACAAAAGAATTTGGCAACAACTGGTGGACTTGCGTACAAGGAAATGAATATTGAAGAAAGCTTAAGGGAAACAACTGAAATAATTGAAGAGTGATCAGAAACTGGACAATTTGAACTTCTGGATCCTGCTGCAGTATCCACCCTTTTGGACCAGTACACAATTCATCCATTGCATTCCAATGAAAGCATAGATGATGCACTAGAAACTTACCAAATGCGACAAACCAGAGGGTCACCAATGAGCATAAGGGAAAAAAGTATAGAAGCATGTGCTTTTCCACTGCTATTTCCTACTGGCAAAGGTGGAAAATACGATGATAGACCCACTCAGATTACGGCATCAGAATACCCCTCATTACGAATGTATTCGCAAGATCCCAGGTTTAGACAAAATGTGGAATACATATTCCATCTACTCTTTGAAAGTGAACTAGCAACCCTATGTTACGGAGTAGCACACATTTTGAAATCTGGAACCCACTTTCAAAATATGTCAGCTATGCAAATAATACAAAAAGTACAAGAAAAAGTTGAGGTTTTACAATCAAGTATAACAAATTTGTTTGCAAACATGCGTGGTACGATAGAATACTGGTTCCGATGGCATGGAGACGTACGTTGTATGATCAGAAACCTTGGACCACTGACTTGGTTTGTTACACTAAGTTGTTCAGAATATGCATGGGAAGATTTACATGAGTTCCTACACATATCAAACAACAACAAAACCAACATACATTTATTAACACCTGGAGAACTTTGCTCTCTAGATCCAGTTAATGTGTCAAGATATTTCCATGATCGTTTCATTGCTATGCTACACTTTATTTGCAATAAAACTGTTCCTCCCCTCGGAGAAGTGCAACACTTCTTTTGGAGAAAATACCAAACGAGAGGAGCACAACATATTCACATGCTTTTATGGATCAAAGGTGCACCTAAATTTGGTCACGACACTGATGCCACTGTTTTGCAGTTCATCCAAAAATATGTCACTTGTGAAATCCCTTCACAACAGACACATAGTGACCTGCATGGGCAGATTTTGCAATTTCAAAGACACAAATGTGGCAAATATTGTCATCGCAAATACAAAAACAAAGGGAAATGCTACACCAAATGCCGGTTTGGTTTCCCTAGACCGGTTACAGAAACAGGTGAAGTGAACAACTTCATGTCTTCAGTTCGACATAGTGTTAAAGGTAAATCACCTAAGAACACGTATTACATAAAAAGAACAGACGAATCACAATATATCAATGATTACAATGCAATCATTGCTCTTTTATGGAATGCAAACATAGATGTGCAGTACATTGCAGACAATTCCACTGCGGTTGCACGATATGTTACAGCCTACTTAACAAAAGCAGAATAACAGAGCTTCAAGACCTCTGGGATGACCTATCATCAGACAAAACACTATTTCAGAAATTGTACAGCCTAGGCATAAAAATGCTCTCCCATAGAGAATGTGGCACCTATGAAGTGGCAGATTGTTTAACCAATACTGCTCCTTGGTCCACGTCAAGGTTACGTTTCAGCATTACTCTGCAATTTAAGGATAATTGTAATATCTTTTCCAAGCCTGCTGTGTTTGAGATTGATTGTTCTAAACTATTTAGTCTTGTTGTGGCTTTGTCACACATGGGTAGTGTCATTCCATGTACATCTAGTTTGTCTGTGGCGCTAATTTCCATTATTGGTTGCATTTCTTTACTTAACATTATTTAATTGAATTTGAAACAGCTTGCAAGAGTTGGCATTAGGCCATACAATTGACATTTTTGTGGGCTAATTGTTCCATAACATCTGTAACACATGCATTATCACCATAAAGTGCATGAATGTGCCGGGTTTTCAATATTGCTTCTGCTTCTTTAGAAAGTATACCAACTCTGATACTTTTTAAGATGTTGGCATAAGTGAGATCTGCAGATTGGCGCATGTTTTCTGTTAATTCTCTGTATTGGAAATGTTGCCAAAGGTTGACATGTCCAATGCTGCCAACAGTTTTACAGCAGAGTTTGTGTCCTAATGTTTCAAAAATAGGCTCACATTTTACTGGTGTCAATTGAAGAAGATCTACGAAAACAATAATGTGTTTTCCTGCAAAGAACTCTTCATAGTTTGTTTTGAGTACTTCTTGTAGCCAACATTAGGTTGGACACCATGCTCACTTCATCTATTAGTAGCATTTTCATTTGTTTCAATACTCTGCATAGTTCCAATGCAGCTTCTGCAGAACGTTTGTAATAATCTAATTTGTTTTGGTGTTCTACTGGCAGGAGTAGTAATCGGTGTAAAGTGACACCACCTACGTTGTAGGCAGCTAAAGCTGTGGGGGCAGTGACAACAGCTGACAGTTTGTTGTTTGTCAATTGTTGAAGGAACTTACTGATGATTTTGATTAGGAATGTTTTGCCAGAACCAGCTTCACCACTGACATACAATAGTATAGGTTTGTAATTTTGACAGGAGCATTCTTTGTTTTCATGTTGTACACCATGTGCAATGTCTTTTGTTACTTCTTGAAAAATGCTATGTTGCTCATTGTTTAGCTTTGATTGTAGTATAGTTAAGTTTTCTTTTTCTTCATACTGACACATGGTGTTTTCTACTTCTATCATAGGTATTTCTGCCTCATTTGTTATTAGTGGGTCTCCCAGTGGTTCTTGGCTTCCTGTGATAGAAGGTTGACTACTGTCAGGAGTGTCCTTATCTAGTTGGGCCTGGAGTTCTTCTTCGTGTTGCTGTTCATTGTGCAACATTGTTTTGTACTGTGCAAAGTTTGCATCAGTTATACTGCTTTCATTTGCTTTGAAAGCGTCTTCATATGAGTCATAGTTATCTAGTATTTCTTCTTCTTTTCTCCATGGTTTAAAGAGTTGTAGCAGGGACATGTAATATACTTCTTTATGTTGAGGAGTCGACAATTTGATATGATTAATTAAATTTCCTTTGGTGAGTTTTACTAAGCTGCCTTCACAGTTTGTCACTTTGTATTTACGGTTTTGTTCATGAGGTTTTATATTATTTTTGTATGTGTAGTTTTGGGCTATGTGGTATAGGTTCATGGTTTCCAAAGTGGTACTCCTGTTTGGGTAGTATGTGTCTAATACATTGTTTTTTAAAATGTCTTGGCTGTTGGGATCTTGTTTGGCTATTGTTTCTATATCTTCGTATGATTTTAGAACTCTTTTTCTAGATTTAGCTGGACCAAAACGTAGCCATACTATATTTGCAGATTTACCATACAATGCAGTACCAGTTAATCGATCAGCTGCTTCATAGGATCCACATTCTCTATGGGACAACATTTTTATGCCTAAGCTGTATAATTTCTGAGACACTGTTTTATCTGATGACAGGTCATTCCAGAGGTCTTGGACCTCTGTCTTTTCTGATTTGGTTAAGTATGCTGTGACATATCGTGCAACTGTAGTAGAATTGTCTGCAATGTAGTGCACGTCTATGTTTGCATTCCATAAATGAGCAATGATTGCATTATAATCATTGATATATTTTTCTTCTTCTTTTCTTTTTATGCAATATGTATTTTTAGATGACTTACCTTTAACACTATGTCTAACGGAAGACATGAGGTTGTTCACTTGACCTGTATTTGTAACTGGTCTAGGGAAACCAAATCGGCATTTGGTGTAGTATTTCCCTTTGTTTTTGTATTTGTGACAACAATATTTGCCACATTTGTGTCTTTGGAATTGTAAAATTTTTGCATGAAGATCACTATTTGCGGATTCTGATGGAATTTCACAAGTGACATATTTTTCAATAAACTGTAAAACAGTGCCATCACTGTCTTGACCAAATGTAAGAGCATCTTTAATCCATAAAAGCATGTGGACATGTGGTGCTCCTCTGGCTTGGTACTCTTTTCTCCAAAAGAAGTGTTGCACTTCTCCAAGGGGAGGAAAAGTTTTGTTACAAATAACATGTAGCATAGCAATGAAGCGATGGTGAAAATATCTTGAATCATTAACAGGATCCCGTGAACAAAGTTCTCCAGGTGTTAGTATATCTATGTTTGTTTTGTTTTCGTTTGATATGCGTAGGAAAGCATGTAAATCTTCCCATGCGTATTCTGCACAACTTAATGTAACAAACCAAGTGGGTGGGCCAAGGTTTCTGATCATACAACGTACATCTCCATGACGTCGAAACCAGTACTCTTTAGTACCACGCATATTTGCTAATAGATTTGTAAGATTTGCTTGTAAAACCTCATCTTTTTGTTGAACTTTTTGTAATAATTGTGTAGCTGTCATATTTTGAAAGTGTGATCCTGATTTTAATATGTGTGCAACTCCGTAACATAAAGTTGCGAGTTCACTTTCAAAGAGTAGGTGGAATATGTATTCCACATTTTGTCGAAATCTGGGATCTTCAGAATACATTCGTAATGAGCGATATTCTGATGATGATATTTGAATAGGTCTATCATCGTATCTTCCTCCTTTGCCAGTAGGAAAGAGCAGAGGAAAAGCACGTGCTTCTATACTTTTTTCCCATATGCTGATTGGTGATCCTTTTCTTTGACGCATTTGTTACGTTTCCAGTGCATCTACTATGGTGTCATTTGAGTGCAATGGATGAATTGTATAATGGTCTAAAGTGTTTGATATTGTTGCAGGATCTAGGAGCTCAAATTGACCAGCTTCTTGTGTCTCTTGAATTATTTCAGTTGTATCTTTCAAGTTTTCTTCAATATTAATTTCTTTGTAATATTCATTATTCTCTTTAAGATATTGCTGGGCTTCTCTAACTTTATGTAAATCTACCAGTTGTTGCCAAATTATTTTGCCTTTTGTAGGTACTCCATTTACCAAGATAATTAAAGATTGCTGCATTGGATGTTGCACTCCTACACTGTGCACATTTTCTTTTAGATCTAATGGTAAATGCACAACTTTTCCACAAATACCTTTTACTAATTCAGAGGGAATTAATTTTGCAGTTTTTGGTTGAAGGCGTATTATTGCTTGAAATGGGTGCACTGTTTGAATTATGATGCTCTCACATAAATTAAGTTGTTGAAGGGGTTTTGGTAGTGGATATAATTCCAAGTTATTTGTGATAGCACGTGAAGGAGTTTGGTTGTTGTCAAGTTTTGTAGTGCAGAAACTGCAAAGTATTATGGGGTCAGTTATTTCGTATTTGTTTTCTGCTATAAGGTAGAGAGCTAATTCAAACCGTATAGGGGTCGATTCATGGAGCAAACGTGCGCCGAAAATCCCAGCACAAGCAGGCGCAAGGTAGCGCAAGCGCGAGAAACGCAGCGCACGCGCACTTGTGCGATTCAAGGAAGACGCTGCTCGTGTTTCCCGCTGTCCGTGTGCCCAATCTAGCCATGGCGCACGCAGGTATACACGGCGTGCGCTACGCGCACAGCAAAAGCGCACATAGTGCGGCGCACACAACCAAAGTGGGCGGAACAGTGGGCGTAACACGCGGAATGGGGAATAACGCGTGAAAAAGAAGGCGTAACTGGGGAAGTACTGCAGGGAACTACACGGAACGCCCACACGCACGCAAACAACCCGTATTCATGTATTCGAATACGGGAAACCCGCACACGGCAAAAGACGCACACAGGCCTCAACGCGTCCGCCACACGAAGGCAGGCGGAAGCGTCCCTGCGCACAGTATAAAAGTGCGTGCAAACAACAAACACGTATAAACAGCTACGATGAATGCCCCATTTGTCGCAGCACTGATCGTGGGACACCGCAGGAGGAGGAGAATAGCCAGGGCACGCATTTTCGCACCACGGACAAGCCTTTTTGGGATGCCTGACGACCAGGTCTATGGCAGGTATAGGTTTCCACCCCACATCATCCTAGACCTGGTCAGGGAGTGGGAAGATGACCTTACATCCCCCACCCTTTGCTCCCAAGCATTGAGCCCCTTGGAGAAGCTGCTCAATGTCCTGCATTTTTTGGCCACTGGGTCATTTCAGCAGACTACTGCCATAGTGGGGGGTTCTCACAGGCCACGCAGTCACGCTGCCTACACCAAGTACTGGCTATCATGACAGCGCGCCCCTCAGTCCGCAGGCACATATACATGCCCAGAACACCCGCAGAAAGGCAGGCCGTTGTCCTGGATTTTTTCAGGGTGGCACACTGCCCCAAAGTGCTCGGTGCCATAGATTGCACCCATGTGGCCCTACGTCCACCTAGGGCCACTGAGCACATCTACCGAAACCGCAAACACTGGCATTCCATCAATGTATAGGTGGTATGCGATGCAAAGGGAATCATCACCTCTGTCTATGCAAACTACCCTGGCTCCACCCATGACAGTTTCATATACAGAATGTCCGCCCTGAGCCGGGCCCTGGAAGCTGGGCAGCATGGCAACATATGGCTCCTAGGTGAGTACAAATGCCCTTGCACATGCATGCATGTCACACGCACACACACATATAAACAAACCCTAATAATCACAACCATTTACACCTCCCCAGGGGACAGTGCCTACCCTCTGAGCAACCACATGATGACGCCAATCCGGAACCCCACCACACCACCCCAGGTAAGATACAACGCCGCCCATATTGCAACCAGGGCCATAGTGGAGCGCACATTCGGAGTGCTCAAGTCACGTTTCCGCTCCCTTGACCGCTCTGGCGGGCAGCTACTCTATGCACCACCAGTAGTGTGCAGGATCATTGTGGCAGCATGTGTCCTGCACAATGTTGCAACACGGCAGGGCGTCCCGGTGGACATGGTGGTGCCCCCACATCCCCAACCACAGGCACAGGCGCTGCCCAGGGGAGGGGACAGGGCACGTGGCGAGGAAGCCCGGATCCAGCTTGTGGCCGCATTTTTCACCTAAACTCCCACCCCTGCGGAGTGCACACAGGCCTGGCACATACCAGGTGACAATCGATGATGACAAAGAGACAGTCAACTGTCACAACCCTACCACCCTGAGATAGTTGCCATGGAAGTGCCACATTGTCTGCATCCCTAGCTACTTAAACACAAGCTATCCTGTGTGACCAAAAGGCACACATATCACATGACATGATATGGCCTATACACAAGTATTTCAAGGTGCGATGAGGCAGGGAGGGGGGAACAAGGGAAGACAGACAACGGTACTACTAGGCCAGGTGTCATTTAGATTGTGCAAGTGCAGGGGTAGGGGGAAGGGAAAAGTGCAAGGGGAAGGGTGGGGGGGAGTGCAGTACAGGGTAAGTAGACCAAAAGACAAATACATAATCCATCTGGTGGCAAATGCAAAGGTAAGTGCAGACAAGTGCTGGGAAGGGGGGTCTGTAGGGATAGAGAGACAGTACCGCAGTGCAGGGGTTGCCAGAGAGGCAGTGCAAGTGGAGAGTGGCTGGGCCAGGGACCGAGGTCAGTGAGAGTGGCCCAGTTGCAGATCCAGTGCAGTTCCAGTGAAGAATTTTGCAAGGGAGAGGCAGAGAGAAAGCAGAAGCAAAGAGGAAGGTCTTGAGGTACTTCCCGAACCAGAGATGGTTCTCCTCAAGTTCCAGTGAGGCAGGAAGGCTGTTCCAGAGGGAGGGCCCTGCCGCGGAGAGAGATATACCCCCAGCTAGTTGCTTTGAGAAGCAGATGACCCTGACATGCAAGGTGTGAATCACACACACCTGCAAAACAGACCATGGCCATCACTGTTATGTCACTCAATCCCTCCCAAACCACAACATGACATGGCAAGCAATACCCATACACCAACACAGTAACAATAAGGTACACATTGCCATGTCCAAAATGTACAGTGGCATCAGACAATGATGCCTGACCTGGAATCAGATGAAATGACTGACCAACAACCTCCCACCCAAAATAAGTCATTTCCAAATGCATTACAAGAGTTGTAGACGTAACATAACAATGAATGCCTGTCTACATGTACATTGTGCATTGCAAAATCAACACTGCAGCTTCTAATTGCTGTGTCCTACTCCTGCAACACACTGCTCAGCGCACAGCACAGTGAACAGCCATTGTGTGTGATGCACACCCTGAGCATCACATCTAAGCGACAGACCACATCAAAAAGCAAATTAGGCATGTACAGGATCCATAATTGGTCACAGAACATGTGCTGCAGAGACACAGTGGGCACCAGAAGGCAAACAGTGTACACGTGGATATGCAAGGTTGGTAGTACATGTAGTGCATCAGAGTGCAAGTGTGTGGGTCAGCAAGGACATGCACTCAACATATGCATGTGCAATCAAGTAATCATCAGTGTTCTCTACACATCACATGTGAACATTCACCATGTGTACACCCCAGCATGTCAAACCACAACTATCCCCTTGCACCTGAAAGGTAAACACAACACATGAACAGGCATTGATCAGCAGAACACAACATGTACATAGGATACCACCATTACAATGTCAGGGTTCCCATCACACTGCAGGGCAAGGAAACTATCAACAACAACCCCCCCTCCCTCACAAATGACCATGACCCACTGAACAACTGCACCTGGGTCATGGAGCCTTCAACCCTCAATTCCACCTGGCCACAGGATCACCTTTACCCTTCGTCACCATCTCCCACCTTGTGTGTAAAATGGTGCCTGCACCCTCAGAATCCACACTCATTTCCAAAATCACAAAATCCAAGGCATAAAAACGAACCAGAACACCCTCCAGTAGATGACTTTATGTAGCAGTACCTCACAAAGGCCAAGTACTACCACAATGATGCAACAACCAAGGTAGCAGAGTAAAACAATGTCACAACAGGATGTGAACCATGTGTGGTACATAACATAGAATGATGCACCATGAACGGATGTGTACTGTCACAGGTCCCGTGTACAGGCGCGGGAGTGTCACGAAACAACCACCCCCACCGTGTCCCGGGTGCCTGCAAGGTCAAACTCACACAGGCTCCTGAGACCCTGGTGGGGAAGGAGGTTCAGGGATATGCAGTCGGGATAGGTGTTGGCACACTGGATAACTAGAATGAGTGGCAGGAGAGGGGAGGAGGAATGACACATGAAAGTAGGGAATGCACGAAAATGTACTACCTGCATGAACACATAAACAATCCAAACAAACTTGGACATCATTGTCATGGTCTTCTGTAGTCCAGGCTTAGGAGTGGCACGAACCAACCACCCCCTCTAGGGTTTTGGCGCCTGCAAGTTTGGGGCTTACACAGGCATCCGCAACCCCAGCGGGGAAAGAGGGTTAGGGAACGTTGCTTGGATAGGTACGGGAAGCAGGAACACCGGGTAGAGGGTACAGGGATCAAAATTGCATAGGATTCCGGGTGATTAGGGGGAAAAAACATACCAAATTGAATTACACATTCATCCATGCATTAGTGCACCCCCCAGCAAGCCTATGCAGAGCAGTGTGAAAGAGAAACAACAAGACACTTAGCTCTGGTTTTGAGTGCTGGCCTCCTGCCTGCGCACTCTCAGGTCCGGTTACAGGAGCACTGCAATGCTGCAAAGAGAGCCACAGTCAACAACCTGTACGTGCCAATTACACAAAAACACACCACCAAACATGCCCCATAGCAACAAACTACTCTACAAACAGACAATCTGGTGTAGATGTTTCATACCCATATATAACATTACCCCTGTGATGGGTCATACACAGTCAATGCAGTAAGTCATCTGCCGGTGGGTGCGTGGCAAATGGAACACCAATGTGTCACAATTCACACAACATGCAATGTTCCCTGGGTAAGCAGACATACCCATATAGCAAGCCATGACTTCAGAGCAAGTTGTGTACCACCATGACCGAAACAAAGTTGACAGTGCATTTATCATAATGTACATGGAAATGAAATGCACTGCACCCGAGTATGTCCCTTGCTGTATGTCCCTGTGAGCTGCCCCTTTCCATGTGTCGGAAGGCTACATGGTTGATACAAGTGCCTCGATGGACCTTGGTGTACCGGAGGGTATGTGCCACTGCCCCTGCAGGTGTCCCAGACAACCTTACAATCAACAGCCATCAGTCCACCAACACATCTGAGCTGCATTATGTGCTTCAACACCAATATTCGTCCAAGCTCACCCTCAGTGCTGTGACTAAGCCTACATGTGCAACCCGCCTGGTGCAAGCTTTGCTGTGTTGTGCCCCCCCTGTGCTGCTCACCTTGCCTGGAGTTCCTTGGAACACGTCAGCAGTTCTAGGATGTAGGTCTGCAATCCCTGTGCCTCTGCTTGTGCACACATGTGCATGTGGGCACCAACAAACATGTCCAGAATTCCGTCGTCCAATGGGCCATGTCTGCTGGCAAAGGAGCTCTAGAGGCTCATCCCCCTGCAGAAAGAGCATGAAACACATGATTAATGCTTCAAAGTCATCTGTGTGTGTCTCTTCAGGCATCTCATTACTTGACCATGTCAGAGAGTCACATCATAAATCACACCATCAGTCCGTCTTTCACATCCAAAGTGTGGAACACTATCTACAGCATGAATTGCAACAAGCACGTGTACAGTAAAGATAAGAAACATAATACACAATGCATAGCAATGAATGTACACATTAATCATGAAACACCCCATCTAGCAAAAGCTGAACAGTGGACAATAACACCAAAATCATCCCCACTAGGGGTGTAAACACAAGTCACACAGCACCAGACATGCCACTGATATGACAGTCCAAAGCCCTTGTTTAAAAGGTTGTGACAACGAACCATCCTTGCGAGCCCATGGATAAGGGAGGCAGGAGTGGCATATGTGAGTCAAGGACCCCAAGCAGCAAACACATACACAAGACAAGCCTGAAGGGCCTAGCTGGAACAGACAGTGGATGCCTTCAAAAGCCACAAAGCACCGCACCGTCACATGAAAGCACAATAGACAAGCAATTTTAAACTATATTAACTAATTACACTAACTATGGAAAACCTACATTACCTAATTAAACTAACTATCAAACAGAAACTTAACTAACTAAACTAAAAGAAAAATCAAAAATGGCCACATACGACCCGGGGGGGAGGGGAGGCACCCAGGAGGGGGGAGGTACAGGGTGCTGCTCAACATCCACATGCGATGATGCTGAGCCAAAAAAAAAACCTCCATGGGCTCAACGCCTGCACAGCCCGACCTATGTGGGAGATAGATGGTCGTCCGAATCTGGCTCATCCTGGAAAGGAGGACGTGGCACAGTAGCCTGGCCACGCCTAGCCGCAGCTTGCCCCTCGTCGGCAGCAAGTCTGCCAGACGGGTGAGCCTGGTTCTGTGTGCCGATGTGACGTAGGTCTGCATGCAGAACCTCACGTGATACACATGCTTCATCTTGCAAGGTAGCACGTGTAACACGGAGTTCCTCCTGCAAGGCCTGGCTGGACAACCGCTGCACCTCCCGGCAAGCCTGTAGCTCAGCCGAGATCATACGCTCAAGCTGTGCAAACCTCTCCTCTGCCCGCTGCCTCTGGGACATCATAAGGACACCCAGAGTGGATCTGAGGCAAGCATACTCCTTCCTCAGGGCATCCATGTGCGCCTCTGCGTGAGCAGCAATTGCTTGACAAAGAGACTACATTTCAGCCTGGCGTGCCCTGTCTGAGGTCGCCATGCCCAGCCTGAGCGAGCGGCCCGTGGACCGTGCCGCCTGCTGCTGGAGAAGCACCTGCCTAGCAGGGGGGAGCACAGATCGGGCCACACGCTCCATGCTCTCAGCGATGTTCTCCATTGCTGCCCCCTGCCGTTCTGAATTGGCAGTCATGTCTTGCTCCCACTCAGTATACTGCGGTTGCGCTCGGCGACCGCGTTGCCCGGCTTGACCCCTGCGGGACCCAAGGACCGGGGGTCCTCGCTGTGTTGGCACCGCCTGCGGCTGCACGACTACATGCCCCCGTCGACGTGATGTCCCAGGCACATCAGTGACTGGTGTGGAGGGTGACCTTGCGACCCGATCCACCACGGGCGGAGGAACCAGACTGTCTGATCCCTCAGTGCAGGTGTCGCAGACAGAGGAGTGTCCACATCAGAATCACTCACCCCTGATACAAGGACTTGATGCTCATCCAACTCAACATGGACGTCAGAGTCGTCATCAATGCTGGACTCATAGGCAGCCAGAGACAAGATGGACTGTAGCATTTGGGGGTTGTCGTGGCCTACCACCCCACGACCCCCACTAGTGCCGGGTTGATGTAGTGGTACCAACCCTATGTCTGGCACGACAACACCATCCTCCGCCTCCATTGCGTCATCACCTGAAAAATATAGAGAAAAAAGGTCACTACACATGTCAGAAGCACACAACACACACACACCGACAGCAAACGCATCAGGCAGACATGTGACGACAGCAAACGCATCAGGCAGACATGTGACACACAACATATAACCTGGCATGCATGCTGGGTCAACTTTGCATTGCTTCTGTGATCAGACCTGTTGAAAGGTGGCAGTTTCGTGGAAGTGGGTCTATGCAGTGCAGAAAATGTGTACGCCACTCACTACCTACTTGTACAAGGACTCCATGGTGTGTGCCAGGAAATGTGAAGGCAGTGCAATGTCAAATTCAGACATCACGTGCATTGTGCATTCAATGTGTACCATATCTAGAAGCCAAGCACCCCTCTACCCCAGTACCAAAGCAGGGATGCCTAGCATGGTATCAAAAGGCTGACCATACACCTGTGTATTGACAGGCAGTGTTGACTGGCATCAACAGCTTAATGTGATTCAAGTGACAACACTGCAAATGATGCTGGGACAGTAAGCAGGACACATGATGAAAACTCTGGATTCCGCCCATGTGTGAAGAAGACACAACAACAGTTGGACAGAGTCATTGGCCATTGAACAGGCTGAGGCCTGTGAGCCACACAGATTGTCAGACCCTAAACATGTGTGCAACGCAGGACTGAGCCACAGTTGACATGGGAAGGCTGATGAGATGGCAGGCAATGTATGTAACCAAGGACTTGTATTACAGTGATCATCCAGTCAAGGACACGTAGGGGCATGCGTGCAATGCACATGGAGCATGAATGGGCACTCATGTCCCTGCGGGACATCTGACCTATGCACAGTACAAGTGAGATACCCTGCATCAAGTACTAAGGCTGTACCACACGGTATATGTCTGGCAGATTCTACGCTGGAAGTTAGCATCTACACAGGACGCATGAACAAGAAAGTACACATTGGCAAGATTGAAGAACACCAGTGCAAAGGTGGAACTGGGGTGCAGAGTGGCGGAGGAGGGGCAAGGGAGCATGCCTACATGGAGTCCCCGCATGCAGGCAGAGGAGACATGCATGACGGAAGCATTGCATTACTTACACATCAGAACCATGTACACGTCACATGTAGTGGCAATCATGCACAACACACCCCACAAGTGAAACACACACGTCCTCAACAAACACGCATCAACACTCACTGGACTGGGCATCAAAGTCCAGCATCTCTCCCACTCCTTCGACCAATTCAGGTGGTATGAACTCTGCAACGAGTGCCTCATGCAGAGTGAGCTCTTCCTCCTCTGGTGCAGGCCCACCGCCAGTCACCAGAGTCAAGTTGTAATTAGAGGCACGCTTAGCCTTAGTGCTGCGTTTGATGTCATTCCAACGCTTTTTGCACTCTTGCGCCGTGCGCACCTCATGGCCAAATGAACTGACATGTTCCGCAACAGGCTTCCAGTGGGTGTCACGTTGGGCAGCCGTAGTCTGACTATTGGCACCCACTAGCATGTCACGGCTGTGGCCCCGCACGTAGTCCATGAGGAAGTCCAGTTCCTGCTTACAGAAAGGCTTCTTCCTCGACATGCAGGAGGTCGTGGCTGTGTGTGGGGTCCCAGCCTGTGCTGCAGGTGCAACCTTCCTCCTCTTGGACTGTGGCGCAGACCCTGGCTGGCTAATGCCGTCCTGACCAGTATGGCCAGTGCGTTCGGTGGATTGAGCCAAGGGAGTGGCAGGTGGAGGGACAACCAAAGGCCTGACTTGTGTCAATGGCAGCTGGGTGCCCACTAATGGACCCTGCGCAGCAACATCAGCTGTGGCAGGGTCATTGACCACAACGGTCCTGGTTGGCAGACTCACAACCGGGGTGTTGTTGGGTGGATCTGCCCCTGCACTCGCCAACACCCGACTGTTCGGGGCAGCAGATGACATGACTGCCCCAGGGACACGTGTCTTTGTCTGAGCAGCCCGGCCTGCCCCTATGGTTTCCCTCCTGGCCTGTTGGAGATCTACCAAGGGCTCCTCAAGTACCAATGCAGCCTGCGTTGGCAGACCCTGAGCCTGGGTGGCGGTGTCCACCGCTGCACCTGCAGCTACCACTACCCTTGGGCCCGTGGCAGTCGATGGAACGGACTGCCGGGTCACACGGGCGCCAGTGCCAGATGCAGAAGCTGCATCCCCCGGAACCACAGGGGGTGGTGGCATGACTGCACCGACACATGGCACAACATTGTGCTCAAGTGGCGCACCCCTGCCTCTTCCCCTCTGTGGCCGCCCTGGACACCCGGGAGTCCCCCTACTCCTTGGTCACCACGGCCACGTCCCCGACCACGCCCACCACGAGGAGGACGCCCAGCTGAGGCGCCCCTCACCTTTGGTGGCCTCCCAACCATGGCACAGATGTAGTAGTGCCGGCACAGATGGAGTGGTGCCAATGGGAGGTGTACAACACAATTGACCTGGGCAATTGGGGTGAAGTGGGTGGGAAACAAGATGTTAACAGCCCCCCTGCACCTGCAAGGATGTATGTGACCCCGGTAATGTAGTGACGGGTCATGCAATGCTCAGGCACCCCAAAACCTCAGTAAAACGTGCACGCAACCCTGCAGCCTACGTGCGTGGATTCAACCTCCCGCAGTACGCAGTGGCACCCAGTAACATGAATAACGCGTACGCGTGGGACACGCAGGTTACTATGACATCGAAAATGGGTACGATACACAGGGGCACCCGCAGTGGGAAAAAGAGCGTGTGCGACTCACCGTCTAACTAGCACGATGCAGAAAAACACGCGTAGCCAATACCCCCGCCAAAAGAAGAGATACGTCCTTGATAGCTGTGAAGTTGTGATGGCGCGCGAAACAACAGGAAGCAGCAACACACATCGGTCTCCACGAAAGGCACGTACAGCGAACTGGTGGGCCCGCTCACCTTTAACCCGTGGTGAGGGAAACGCCCGCGCGCGTCACGGCACTTACGCACATGGGCCCTTTCCTCGGATTACACGCGGACGTGCAGTTTTTCACACGCGCTGAAATGCCCATGCACGCCTGTGCGCGTCACGTCACAGGGGCGCTTGCGCTTGAGGGGCCTTCTGTCCAATGAAATTGCGTATGCGTGCAGACGCGCTTACGCGCTAAGGGCCTTTCCTCGAATTACACGCTGATGTGCAGAATTTTCACGTGCCAAATCACTCTGTATCAAGCTGGCCACGAGTAAGCACACGGAAGACCACGCTCCTGCCCAGAAGGCCGAATTACTGCCCCCCAGAGCCCTGAGCACGCTCCCACCTGCCATCTGCTGCTGCTTGACTGCCTGCTGCCCACGTGCCCTGCCATTTGCTGCCTGCACATCAGCCAGGGGTGCTGTTCCTGTGACCACCCCTGCTGGAACCGAAGACTCCCGACTGGGATTCCATCGCTCCACAGCCCAGCCCCAGGACCCAGTTGCCCACCCACTCCTGCCTCTGGGGTTGTCATGTCGGGCACTGCAACATCTGGCACCACTGACAACCCCCGGCCAGAGAGGCAGAGGGGCACAGCTTCAGTGCCAGGGAAGTTGGTGTCCTGTTGGAGCAAATCCTGGGGCAGTATGATGCCCTCTTCAGAAGTTCCCGCGCCGACAAGGAAGGACGGACTCGGATCTGGACTGACATCGTGACTGCCATCAACACAGAGGGGGTGGCAGTCCGCGACTTACAACATGTCAAGAAGCGCTGGGAGGACTTCAGGTCCAGGACCCTGAACAAGGCCCGGCGCCTCTTGAAGGCAGCGGATGCTAAGGGGCGCCGGGGCCACTTGTCGGAAAATCAGATGAGGGTCCTGAAACGCATATCCCCAGCACTCCACGTCCAGGTCCTTGAGAGGCAGACCCATCTGGAGTCAAGCGGTAAGTGTACATGCATCCTGATTGTGAGCTGTGCGTGTGGTGATGTTTCAGTAGTGTGCCGGTTGCACATCTGTTTGCATGGTGTCGAGTATGGGTGGGGGTGTACAGGGCCGTGAGGCTAACACATGCGAGGGCTGTAATGTGTGAGACATGGATGGTGCTTGTGTGTGTAGGCTTGCATGCCAAATGCAGTTGTGTGGGCACACATGTTTGGATGAATGTGTATGTAAGTAGACATGTTCGTGATGTCATGCATGTATGTTGTTTTCAGCTGCATGTATCAGCACTGTGTACATGTGCATTTGTGTGTATTTGACAAGGGTGCAACAGTGATGCAACATGAATGCATGTGACAGCGGGATGTGGAAGCCTGATTGGCAGATGCGACATGGATGCCCATCTGAACACTGCGACACTTGGCAGAGGTGTACACATGCATGCAAGTGTGGTGGTGTGTGTACATGTGTAGTGCACTTCCTGTGTTGCATGTGATGTCTGGCTCAGCTTTGCCTGCTCATGCTGTTGTATGTGTATGAATGGTGCTAGCAGTTGCGACATGGCTGTGGTATGGCTCATGTGTGCGATTTGAAATGACATGTGTGTTGGGGATTGTGATGGCATGTCTGAGGTTTGCCAATGCCACTATGTACAACTGTCATGTGTGTATGTGTCCATTGTACAGTGCCTGATGCATGTGTTTTATTTCTCCCTGTCTGCAATGTCAACTGATGTAGAGGGCGGAGAAGGTGCTGTGGAGCACAGCGGCGGGGATCCCACCGCCAGCCGGAGACGCAAGGCCCGGCTCCCCTCCCATGTTGTGATCTCTTTGGGGAGTGAGGAGTCCGGTGCCGCGTCCCAGGCCGCAGCTACCGGGGGGAGGTCCAAGAGGCAGAGGTTGGAGTTGGACTCCTCGGCAGCAGAAGGGGCAGCTGGGACCCCACATGGCCCAATGGGGGAAGATGGCACGGAGTCATCCAGGTTGGTGGGGGGTTTGGTGGAGGAGGAGGCTGTGCCAGCAACAGAGATGGGGTCTGGAGGTGGGGATTCCACTGGTGGTAGTGGTGCAGTGCAGGACCAGGGACAGGAGGCAGCACAGGCCACCGCGGAGGTGCCGTGTGCAATCCTGTCCCTGATCCTGTCCCTGCATCATCTTGCACCAGCAGGGATGCCTACGTCCAGACCCGTTTTCAGGCAGGGGATGAGCTCACGACAACTGGCCTTCCTGTGCCTGCGGACGTGGCTATCCGGGTCCGGGTTGAGCCTGTCCTGACTGGTGTGGCGTTGCGTCAACGGGCCATGCGAGGTGACCTGCAGTCTTTTCATGAGGAGACTGCACGTCATCTCGAATGGCTCATTGACCGCGTTGGCCTACTGGGACAGGTCACCCAGGCCGGATTCCTCCGTTTGATGGGGCTTGCTGCGACCCCCTCCTCAACTGAACCCCCTATGCGCCAGTCGTCCTCCGTGCCATCTTCCCACCCACCAGTCACCTGGGTGCCCTGTAGAGCTGCCTCTGATGGTGCGGCCAGGCTGGTGGAGGAGGCATCCCTGCCACAGCCGGGAGTCGGACGTCCAGCAGGGGTGGCCACATCAAGGAATGCACCCCAGCCAGCGGAGGATGTGCAGGAAGCAGGAGGCAGTGCACGGGCAGAGGCACAGCAGCAGCAGCAACGTGGTGGGAGCCATGAAGGCTCGGGGCCTTCGACATCGGAGGGGCAGGCATCGGCCGGAGGGCAGGAGGACCTAGGACAGAAAGTGTCTTCCGTGTGGCAGCGGTTGGGCCACGCCATAGATGCAGAGCGGCAGCGGGCAGAAGAGGCACGGCTCACGATGGTCAGGGCGGAGAACTTCATGCGGAGGGCCCTGAGGCGGGCCGAGTGCCTCGAGGCAATCCGCAGGGGGTTGGAGGTGGACACGTCGACGGCCCTGCGGACCCTCGGGGCCATGGAGGAGGACTGCCTCTGGGACATTGAGCAGGAGTTCGATGATGCCCTGGCCCGGGACATCCAAAAGTGAGCCATCGGACTAGCCCACTGTCCTTGTACATAGTTCTGTAGTTAGTGTTAGGTTTCCTTTGTTTTTGCATTTTATTTTGGACCTTTTGGACAATGGGCCACATTTTTGTATATAGTTTTTTTTTATTAGTTAGTGTTGTTAGATAGGTTTCATTTCTTTTGTTGGGATAATGGACCCTGGATTGTTCATCTGTACATAGTTCACTGTTGGATTTTCTTTTTATTTTACAATTTACCCATGGAGCAATGGCTTTCAATTATGATTTTCCATTGGATTTTCTTCTGTGGACTGTGACTTTGGACACCATTCCTTTGGATTATGATTTTTGGTTTTGCATTTTTTCACGGACATGCTTCTTTTCATTTTTTTACATTCCCATTTCTGTTTGTTTATTTTTGATTCAATTTATGTTTCCTTTAATACATATTTTTTGATCAAACTTCAATGTGTAGTATAATCTCATTGGTTTCATGCATATCATGATATGGGTTTTGAGATTCACTGACATCCATTGGGTGTATGTGAGGGACATGTGTTCGTTTCCAAACTTGCAATTGGTGTTCTATCATGTTATTGCCATTTCTAAGTGGGTGGATGCAATACTCGGGTGGGTGTTTTGCATTTGGAGGCTGACCATAGGGACCAGGGATCTAGATTGTGATGACATGTTGGCTGGGGAACATGAGTTGGGGCCTGGTGGAGGGTGCACCACAGTGCTGGGGGGTGGGGGTGCAGGGGAACATGAGTTGGACATGAGTTGGGGCCTGCTGGCAGGTGCCCCACAGTGCTGGGGGGTGGGGGTGGAGGGGAACATGAGTTGGGGCCTGGTGGAGGGTGCACCACAGTGCTGGGGGGTGGGGGTGCAGGGGAACATGAGTTGGACATGAGTTGGGGCCTGCTGGCAGGTGCCCCACAGTGCTGGGTGGTGGGGGTGCAGGGGAACATGAGTTGGGGCCTGGTGGAGGGTGCACCACAGTGCTGGGGGGTGGGGGTGCAGGGGAACATGAGTTGGACATGAGTTGGGGCCTGCTGGCAGGTGCCCCACAGTGCTGGGGGGTGGGGGTGCAGGGGAACATGAGTTGGGGCCTGGTGGAGGGTGCACCACAGTGCTGGGGGGTGGGGGTGCAGGGGAACATGAGTTGGACATGAGTTGGGGCCTGCTGGCAGATGCCCCACAGTGCTGGGGTGTGGGGGTGATGGGAGACATGAGTGGGGGCCTGGTGGAGGCTGCCCCTGCACTGCTGGAGGGTGGGGGGGTGGTAGACATGGGTGGGGGCCTGGTGGAGGCTGCCCCTGCAATGCTGGGGGCTGGGGGTGATAGGGGACATGAGTGGGGGCCTGGTGAGGCTGCCCCTGGTGGCTGGGGGTGGGGGTGATGGGAGACATGGGTGGGGGCCTGGTGGAGGGTGCACCACAGTGCTGGGGCGTGGGGGTGCAGGGGAACATGAGTTGGACATGAGGGGGGGCCTGCTGGCAGGTGCCCCACAGTGCTGGGGGTGGTGGTAGTCATGGGTGGGGGCCTGGTGGAGGCTACCCCTGCACTTCTGAGGGGTGGGGATGATAGGGGACATGAGTGGGGGCCTGGTGGAGGCTGCCCCTGGTGGCTGGGGGTGGGGGTGACTGGAAACATGGGTGGGGGCCTGGTCGAGGGTGCACCACAGTGCTGGGGGGTGGGGGTGCAGGGGAACATGAGTTGGACATGAGTGGGGGCCTGCTGGCAGGTGCCCCACAGTGCTGGGGGGTGGGGGTGGTGGTAGACATGGGTTGGGGCCTGGTGGAGGCTGCCCCTGCACTGCTGGGGGGTGGGGGTGATAGGGGACATGAGTGGGGGCCTGGTGGAGGCCGCCCCTGGTGGCTGGGGGGTGGGGGTGATGGGATACATGAGTGGGGGCCTGGTGGAGGCTGCCCCTGCACTACTGGGGGGTGGGGGTGGTGGTAGACATGGGTGCGGGCCTGGTGGAGGCTGCCCCTGCACTGCTGGGGGGTGGGGGTGATAGGGGACATGGGTGGGGGCCTGGTGGATGCTGCCCCTGGTGGCTGGGGGGTGGGGGTGATGGGAGATATGGGTGGGGGCCTGGTGGAGGGTGCACCACAGTGCTGGGGGGTGGGGGTGCAGGGGAACATGAGTTGGACATGAGTGGGGGCCTGCTGGCAGGTGCCCCACAGTGCTGGGGGGTGGGGGTGGTGGTAGACATGGGTGGGGGCCTGGTGGAGGCTGCCCCTGGTGGCTGGGGGTTGGGGGTGATGGGAGACATGAGTGGGGGCCTGGTGGAGGCTGCCCCTGCACTGCTGGGGGGTGGGGGTGGTGGTAGACATGGGTGGGGGCCTGGTGGAGGCTGCCCCTGCACTGCTGGGGGGTGAGGGTGATAGGGGACATGAGTGGGGGCCTGGTGGAGGCTGCCCCTGGTGGCTGGGGGGTGGGGGTGATGGGAGACATGGGTGGGGGACTGGTGGAGGCTGCCCCTGGTGGCTGGGGGTGCAGGGGGACATGCGTTGGTGGGCAGTAGTGCAAGGTGACATGTGGGTTGGCTGGGGGGCATGGCCATGGTGGATGGGGTGCCTGCAGGAC
This sequence comes from Ambystoma mexicanum, assembly GCF_040938575.1. Taxonomy (NCBI): domain Eukaryota; kingdom Metazoa; phylum Chordata; class Amphibia; order Caudata; family Ambystomatidae; genus Ambystoma; species Ambystoma mexicanum. The sequence goes on from NC_090928.1 coordinate 151,467,552, forward strand.
ATGTGCAGGGTAGGCCCCTGTGGTGTGGGCCACCTGCAGGGGCCGTGGAGGGTGTAGAGGGAACACCTGGGAGGACCCACACGTGCAATTCACGTGTTGTGCTCCCCGCGCACCCCTGTAATACACGTACCCTGATGGAATTGCGTGTGATACTTCCCGCGCACCCCTGCCCTGAAATACACGTACCCTGCTGATTTTGCATGTGATACTTCCCGTGCACCCCTGGAATACACGTACCCTGATGGAATCGCGTGTGATACTTCCCGCGCACCCCTGGAATACACGTACCCTGCTGATGTCGCGTGTGAAACTTCCCGCTCACCCCGAAATACACGTAGCCAGGACATTCGCGTGTGGAACTTCCAGTGCACCCCTGGAATACACGTACCCTGCTGATATCGCGTGTGAAACTTCCCGCGCACCCCGAAATACACATAGCCAGGACATTTGCGTGTGGAACTTCCCGCTCACCCCTGATATACACGTACCCTGCTGATATAACGTGTGAAACTTCCCGCGCTCCCCAAGATACACGTAGCTAGGACATTCGCGTGTGGAACTTCCAGCGCACCCCTGGAATACACGTACCCTGCTGATATCACGTGTGAAACTTCCCGCGCACCCCGAAATACACATAGCCAGGACATTTGCGTGTGGAACTTCCCGCGCACCCCTGATATACACGTACCCTGCTGAATTCACATGTGAAACTTCCCGCGCACCCCTGATGTACACGTACCCTGATGGAATCGTGTGTGGAACTTCCAGCGCACCCCTGAAATACACGTACCCAGCTGAAATGACGTGAGGTACTTCCCGCGCACCCCAGTGATACACGTAGCCCACTTGAGTGCTGGTACAGGGTTAGCGCAGCCCTTTGCGTTGCATTGGAGATTTTGATGGCTTTTCCCTGCGTGACAGGCTTTCTTGGGGGCGTAACTGGCGCTGCTGAAGGGTCGCTGCGCCACTGTGCGCCACGGCTGGTTTTGGTAGCTGGAATCCATGAATACGCTGTGCGCGGAAATGGATTTTAGCGCACGCGGCTGGCGCAGGGATTCGCACGCGCACACTGTGCGCCAGCCGCGTGCGCCACTTGTGCGCTAAATTCTATTAATTACTCACATAGAATCTTCATTGTCTTCTATTTTGTATGATAGGTCTACAGTTTTTGTGTTACTTTTATAAAAAGTTCTGCGGCAACATACACACACATGGTTTGGTACTTCAGCTGAAGTACTTTCAAATTTAAGTATTTCTTTTTTGTATGTGTGTAGTTAAAGGTTGCCATGTGCAGATTTGTTTGGAAGTTGGTTTACAGCTAATTCATCTTGTAAGTGGGTTTCACTTCCAAAATATTTTGTCTGGATATAGTCGATTTCTTCTAGTAGGTCTTTTGCTGTACCTTGTAGAAGAATGTTATTTAAATTGGCTAGTGCTAAAGCAGGACTTTTAGCATAGTACAGTTTATAAACTAGATTTCTTATACTTGCATGATGTGTTGATATCCTTTTGATATCATGGAAGGGTGTTCTGCAAGTAGGTCCTGTAATGCAGGCCAATGAATGTCCTTGTAGTCCTGTGTACTTGCGTACTGGACAAGCATCCATATTTTGCAGTAGTTTAATTTTGATTTTGTCTTTGCTTTTCACATATTGATTGAGGAATTGGCGTAAAGACTTGAACATTTTTTTTGGGAATGTTACACATTTACGTGCATGGCCATTTGTACACTAGATGTTCTGATTCAGTTGAATGGAGGGGTAAATCTACGTTTTCAGGGCATATTTTTGTAAGGAGTACTTCTTGTTCCATTATGGTATTATTAACTTTTTCATAACCTCGACCACTGCTGTGTATGACAATTGTATTTGTTTGCTTTTATTTGTAGGCTTCTTCATTAAAGTATGGTTCTGTGCTTGTAGTGTGACTCCATTCACCTCCACAGATATTTAAGAAGTTATTTCTCTTGACATTTCGTTAATTGAGAAGTCTTTTTTGTAATTTAGTTATTAGTTTTGTTAGTGGTTTCATTCTGTTTAACACTGAAATAAATAACTTTCTTTTGAGAAGAAGTGCACTGTCTATCAACGCTTCTAAGATTACTTTCCTACGATAGGTTTGAAGTGTTGAACCTGGTTTCTCTGCTGTTTTTATAAAATTTTGAAGGACTTTGTGACGGAACATTTTGGCTAAAATACTTTTCTTGGTATGCTTACTTTGTACTATATCAAGATTTATAGAAGAAGTTTTATTTGTAGTGATAGTTGATTTTCTGTTAATTGTTTTTTAGGTTGTTTTACTTTTTGATAGAGGAGGCAAAGTTTTTGTAGTAGAAACTTCTCCTGTTTCACTACATGACTGTATTAGCTGTTGTATTTCAACTTTTTTTTATAAATTCTGCTGTAGATGGATGTTTACGTTGGAGACTTTTCTTTTCATTTGCTCTACTTCTGCGTTCCTTTCTAAGGAGTTGCTTTTTGGTAGGCATGCTTTTGGTTCTGTTGAAAAAAATACAGAAGGTATGGGTTGGGGTGTTCTGCAATGCATGTGTGTTGTGTGCATGAGGGTTTGCGTGAGATGATAAAGATGTATGTAATGGTGTGTGATTGTGCATTGGGAAGTACAACTACTACGGATGGGTATTCTTGAATTAATGTGTTAATAAACTGGGGTTCAGATGACAGAAAAAAGTAAGCCAGTGGTGTGGAGAAGTTTAAATAGTATATCTAAAGCTATACAATTAAAACAGTTGTTTCTTCTACAACATCTAAATTCTAGTGGCTGAGTTGGGTAATTTGCGTGCCGAGAAATAGGAATTTGTGGGCCATTCTGCCAGTAAATCACTGTTTAAGACGGGAGGATTTTTGGTCAGAATGGTGCAGAATCTCTATTTTTAGGCACAGAAGTAGCATGAATTAACATTAGAGTGCGTTTGAGTAATAATTCAAATATTATGGTAAGAATCTACTTACTATTTTTCTAAAATGAGCAGTTTGCTTCTTAGTTGTTCTTTGTAATTCAAATTCGGCTGCTTATTTTCAGGAGAATGGTCTTCACTGCAATTGTAAAAGAAAGAAATTAGTAATTTGGTTTGTATATAGCACTGTTTTTAATTTAGACATTGGGCCTCATTACACGGAAGGCGGTGAGCCATGGCGGTATTAGCGCCATGGCTCATATCGGTAAAATACCGGCACCGCCTTGGCAGAAAGGGGATTTACCGCCCCATTCCAAGGTTGGAGGGGCGGTAAATCCCCCTTCCGCCATTGCCCTTCCCCATTCCCATTTCTGCCCCATAGGGCTCTATGGGAATGGGGAAGGCGCTAATTACGGCACCGCAATTTTGCGGTGCCGTAATTAGCTCCGAGGTCCCTTAGCGGGTTGGTTTTTAACGCCTGCAAAAAGCAGGCATTAAAGCACCAACCCGCTAAGGGACCTCGTAGTAAGGCAGTAATGGTTAACGGTCACCGTTACCATTAACGGTGGCCGTTAACCATTACCGCCTTCCATGTAATGAGGCCCATAGATTTTTTAAATTGAAATGCCCAGCACCTTCCTCAAAACCATTAAAACTATTTTATGACTAACTGTAGGAAAGAAAATATATTTACTATGGCTTGTCAAAATCATAATGTACCACTGTATACCACTATTCCTGTAACTAAGCTTTTCCACGTAATAGTGAGTCCATGTGATAGCCTGCTTTTCCACGTAAGAGGGAGTCAATGTCATAGCCTGCTTGTCCTATATAAATGTAAGTAATTATATAAACTAAAAAAATTAAAACCAAGTATGTGTTTGTACAAATATTATTTTTTGAGATTTGATGATGGAGTGTGCATGTAATTTTGTTTGATCATATGTAGTCTATATATTTTATTTCAAAAATGTTAGTTTAACATTATTTGCGTGTGTGTGTGTGTACGAAGAAATTAAACGGTATAGAGGTTTGTAAGTCACAGTTCATTTTAGGAGAATGAAAAAATGATTGTAGATTCATTTTACAGATTATACAAGGTAAAAGTTGGTTAGAAAATGTGTTCATGTACTGTATAGAAAATATGCATACCTGTAGTTTGTGTTCATGCATATGGATATGGACGAAGCTGCAAGTAGAAATCTTGGAGACGTGTCTGGTATTTCTCGTAGATCGTGCTTGCCAATGGTATGAGACTTGTAGTCCGAGAGATTCACCGTACATTTGCAGTGCTGATCTATGATGATGCAGTTACATGTAGAGGTCTTGGATTTGATTGGTGGATGGTCATGTGATTTCTTAGCTACATCCAATGAGGGAATGGCACAGAGAGTGAAGTGGAAATGGTAGAAGGGCTGTCCATGTTACGATATGTTTGCGGACATGGCGGTAGTTCTAGGACACTGCGTATTACATCCAGGGAATTTGGGGTGTGGAGGCATGCAAATGAGATTGAATGTAGCAAGGGATTGGTCAGTAAAGTTTAGTGAGTGTGTTGTGCTAGGAGAGGTTTTCTCAGATATTATTTTTGCTGAGAGAAGAACAGATAGCTATGGCTCAGTGTTTTAAAAAACAGATTGTGTGGATTTTGGGAGACTCGTGGATACATTGGTTGAAGGTGCATGCAGAAAGCTGTGGAATATCTATAGATCTTGGATTCCCACATGTGGAAGTACACTGGCATGGAGTCCGTGGAATGAAGTGGCTGGACTTGCTACCTCTCTGTGCAACTTTGAAGATAGAGGAACATCCAGAAATAATTGTAATTCATTGTGGAGGGAACAGTTTAGGACATGTGTCTGGAATTTCTTTGCAATTTGCAATGAAAGAAGGACTTCAGAAGATCATGGACATGTTTCCAAACTCCAAAGTAATTTTTTCACGGATTGCGCAGAGACAATGGTGGCTTCGTTCTTTCTTATGTGGTCCACAAATGGAGAAAGCAAGGCGTAATGTCAATAAGGCTGTTTGTGCCTTCCTAAGTGATTTTGGCATGTCCTCTTTTCACAATGAAAATATTATGTTCCGTAGTACATACATTTTTCGCAGAGATGGTGTCCATCTTACCTATGCTGGCAATCAGATTTTTCTGAGAAATGTACAAAATGCATTGCAACCTTTTTTAGAAATGCAGCATGCATTTCGAAGTAGGTGTTAAGTATTTATAATTTTTGACATACAAACACCTCCCAAAGGCTCTTTTCAGAGCAACCACTTCCTCCCAGAGAAAAATGCAATTGTTACAATTGTTGCAATTGTTACAATAGGGTAGCATCCCAATTTATTTATGTTCGCGAACTGTCCGTGGACTTTCAAGAAATAGGGCCCAGCGTTATTTATCTTTACTTCTGTTTTTTAAGTGAGAAAGACGGCTCTGAAAAGAGCCTTATTTTTTTTTTGATTTTTGTTATTTTGTATTTATTTTGGTTTTTTACACACGACACACTAGGAGAGGAGGGGAAAGGAGGGTAAAGGGGGGGACACCAACCACAGGGATAAGAAAGGGCGAGCTGAGAGAGGAAGATGTAGAGTGGGTTTTATTTGGGTAGTGAGCAGGTCTTCTCGTGCTCTGAGACGATAGTCTCAAAAGCACTGCGAAGTCGCTCCCCCCTGCAGAGTACTGTGTCACAGTACATACATACAACTGTGACCCTCGAAAGGTAAGGGTCATCAGAATTCTGTATGGCCTGTGAGACAGCTTGAGGAAGACGCTGTCCCAGAGAGGTGTTTCTTGTGGTGACAGGATCAGAAACGGAGGATGAAGTAGAGGCAATCAACCTACTAGGTTCTTCGAATGGCCCCAGTGTGGAATGAGTTCAGGTGTCGCTTCATGGTCGTAGTCCCAAAGCTATACGAACCATGCCTCCCGCGACTGAGTACCATTTTGTTCTCATTGCAGGCGACACGGTTCGCACGAGCCTTAGGACCATTCCCATGAACGGTAAACAACCGCCACACCCAAGAATCACGCCGAGGGCGGGTAGTAGGGTTTTTCTCTACCTCATTCTCGTCATCCTCTTCTTCCTCCACTGTATCCTAACTCCTGTTCCCCTCTTCAGGCCCTTGGGAAGGTGGTGGTGGTGGAGGGGGTGGGGGTGGTGCTGAGGCAGATACAGCACCAGGTGGCAGCAGTGGAGACACAGAAGCCATCAGGTTGAAGATGGAAATCTGCAGGTTGCAGCAAAAATCTCTGTGCTCTGTAGAATAGCCAGAAACACAATGAGAATGAGCTCTAGGGCGTGGTCTTTTATAGGGGTGCTTGTGCGCAGTTCGCGGACATGCATGCCGTCCGCAAGACAGATCGAACACCAAAAAAGGTTAAAAAAGTCACAAAAACTATGTGGAAATTTAGGATTAGTATGTGGGATTTGTGGTATGTGAGTTTTTAATGAGAAATATTGTGGATTACTTGGAAATGTACTTTTAAAGTGTTTGGGGACAGGAACAGTGTCCGCATTCAGAACAAGTGATCAGCGTGGGCACGGTCACATGATTGTTTCATGAGCATGTTCGCTAAGGTAGCAGCCGTCCACAGGACACCCAATGTATGGACATTGTTAAGCGCATGCGTGTTGATGTTCTACAGACAGTGTTCGGGTCCTGAACTAATTAAAAGTGCGTCACACGTAAAACGAACAGTTACGGACAGCCGTTTGTTCTAAGCACAGTTTAATTTACTTGTGCACAATACGGACAGACATAGCGTCTCAAGCACACCTCCATTTTCGTTTATTTACGAACAATTCAGGACACCACGAGTGTTCTTAGAACAGTTTCAACTTGCTAGCGAACACTACGAACAGGCATAGTGTTCTTAAAGATACCTCCATTTTCGTTTATTTACGAACATTTCAGGACACTACGAGTGTTCTTAGAACATTTTCAACTTGCATGAGAACATTACAGACAGATATAGTGTCCTCAAGACACTTACATTTTCATTTATTTACAAACATTTCCGAACAACCGCGCTGTCCGTGGACACCTAAATTGGTTTTACCACAAAGAACTGAAAGTAATTACAACACAATATAAAAAAGTGACTTTCTTTAACATATATAAGCAATTTATGACTGAGAAGGTAGGGCAGAAACGGAAACAAAAACAGGAGAATTAGGGTTTTCAATATAAGTGGGATCAGGTGAAGAAGGGATGGAAATCTCATCAAAACGTTGTGGTCCATGGAGAGAGTTTGGGGTTAAATGAATGGGATATGGTGAGGGGGGACAAGTACAGGTGGGACAATGGTATGTTGTTGGTGGTTTTAGGTGATCTTCCACAAAGTTCTTTAAATCCGTAAATTTTGCCATAAATTGGTCCATTTTGTGGGTAATGTGTTCAAGAGTGTTATCCACCGCTTCTTTTTCTTTGGAAGTTGCAATTTTTGTAGGGTCTGTAAAAAAAAAATATATGTTGAATGTATACAAAATAATATGTATTAATTGGTTTATATAGTAAAGTGTGTACCATTAGGTGGACTATCTTCTAACATTTCGTCTCGTGGGAAATGCTCCTCTAGCCAGTCCAGAGTACTACACATGCACTTACTATTTCTGGTAAGATATGTAATCAGTAGTCTATACGTCTGGTCTTGCTGTTAGTTGTGGAGTGTCTGTGAGGTAATTATGTTGGAAGCCACATTAGCTTCTTTTGGTATATTCCATTTTAGAACATATTGTATTTAAATGAATCGTTAGTGTATTACATATATGGGTTATATTTCTTAAGTATTACTACATATACTTTTTATGTGTGCTGCTCTGTGAATTTGTTAAATGTTCCTATGTTATGATATAACAATTACATATACCCCCCCCAGAGGTTTTAGGTGCTGGTACTGTTGTCCGAACATGTCCGCGGACCATCAAATTCAGTAGAAAGGGTTCAGTATGTTCCATATTACATGTACATAAAGTCAAAGTTATTATTGTTAAGTTGTGCTAATAAAAAACTATGAAATTCAGTAAAAAAAACTTTGTTAAAGGGACGTTATGGTTAAGTTGTGCTACTAAAAACCTATGAAATTCAGTAAAGAAACTTTATTAAAGGGACGTTATAGTTAAGTTGCACTACTAAAAACCTATGAAATTCAGTGAAAAAACGTTGTTAAAAGGGACGTTATGGTTAAGTTGCGCTACTAAAAACCTATGAAATTCAGTGAAAAAACTTTGTTAAAAGGGACGTTAGAGTTAAGTTGAGCTACTAAAAACCTATCAAATTCAGTAAAAAAACTTTGTTAAAGGGACGTTATGGTTCAAAGTAAAACCGAAAAACCCCTGAAATTGGGCAGTTATGGTAAGATAAGCAACCATAACTCGTGCCACCGTGCACTGCTAACCCTAACACGCAGGACAGCAAAGATGACATCACAAATGTAATTGATGACATCACTGATGACATCACATGTGCATTTACTTTTCATGAAAACTCTGTAGGAGCGATTCTTATAATGTTGACCAAAAAGTAGCGCAACTTAACCATAACGTCCCTTTTAACAAAGTGTTTTCACTGAATATATATATATATATATATACTCTAGCTGCTATACCCAGAATTTCCCGGGCTTCCATTCCCCCATAGGAACAGATAATAGTGCACTATTTGGTGCAGATTGGTCAAACGGTGTGGAATTGTATAAGGAACAACACATTGTCAAGCCACAAACCCACAAACACATTGTGACTTTTGCTGAAATCTAGAGAAAGGGGTGTGGTGTTCGAATGCCATGTAGAAAGTAATGTCTGGATGGGCCTAACAGGTCACTGTGCAGAATTTGGTGCAGATTGGTGAAACGTGTGGAATTGCATAGGGAACATACGTGAAGCCACAAACCTGCACACACATTTTCACTTTTGCTGAAATCCGTAGACAGGGGGGTGATATCCAAATGTGATGTAGCTAGTTATGTCTGCAGGGTCCTAATGGGTGACTGTGCAAAATGCCGTGCATATTGGTGAAATGGTGCGGGAACATACACGAAGCCACAAACTCAGAAACACCCACTCACATTTGCACTTTTGCTGAAATCCAGGGAAAGGAGTGAGGTTTCCAGATGTCATGTAGCCAGGAATATCCAGAGGAGCCTAACAGGTAACTTTGTAACATTTGGTGCAGATTGGTGAAATGGTGTACAATTGTATAGGGAACATATACAAAGCCACAAACGCAGAGACTTTTGCTGAAATCCATGGAAAGGGGTAGGGTGTCCAAATAACATGAAGCCAGTAATGTCTGGAGTTTCCTAATGGTTGACTGTGCAAAAAGCGTTGCAAATTGGTGAAATGGTGTGGGAATACGGTGTGGAATTGTATAAGGAACAACACATTGTCAAGCCACAAACCCACAAACACATTTTCACCTTCCAGCATCAGTCAAATGTACTCCATCTCTTTGAAAAATATTCACAACATCAAACTTGATATTTTCATTTAGAAAAAATGCCATTCCAAAATGCTGCAAAAAAGCACATATAGCTTTTTTTACATTGCACCTTGCTTTTTTGATTTGTCGACAAAATAAACAGAATGTTTCCACATTTGTGGAAACCATTCTATTAATTTTGCAGATGTATCCTTCATTTCAAACTGTAAGGAAATTATGGTGAAATATCCCAAACTGTTTCCTCAAGAGTAAACTACAATGATGTCTAGATGATTCAAAGTAACCATATGCAAAGCGCAGCAAAATGGAAGCAATTCCACTCACTTCATTTCTCGAACTCCATACCAGGAAACTTCAAATTCTTGAAATCCAAGATTCACAGTTAATCCACACTGTTCACAGTACACCTTTAACCAATAGATCCAAGAATTTCCCACCAACCCGAAAGTCTGCTTGTTCAAAGACATATTCATATCCATCTTCACTGCACACAACAGAGATAACTCTTGCTACCCCATCATCCTGCACACCACACCCACAATACCCGATTGGCTTATCCCCCAAAGTATGCGGACCTCATGACTGCGGTCCCCGCAGTACCCTTTCCATGACTGTCATCCTTAAAAGACCTAGATGGCACTTGTGGGTGTCTGCGTACTACTGCAGTATCCAAAGACACAGTGGCAAAGGGCAGCCCTTCTACCCATTTTACTTTTATGTTTGTAACACTCCCATATTGGCTGCTTTCAAACAATTAAACATCCACCCCACAATCACATCCAAAAACTCTACATACAATCCTGTCATCTCAGTTCAACACTTCAGATGTACTCTTGAACTCTCAGAGTACATATCTCCTGCTACTCACAGCCACCTGCATAACAAATTACTGTGAAACTCTGCAAGATTTCTACTTGCAGATTCAACAACATCTGCATCTAACAAGACATAGCACAGGTATGCTTATATTGTTTAAGTATATTTTCAACACTTTCCCAAATATATATATACAGAGTTATTGCAACTAAGCCTGTAAAAAGCTTCTCAATAATCATATTCTCTTTTTTAACCACTATGTCAAATGTATGTATTGCAGCATTTTGCACCTGGTCACATCAAGTGACATTTACATACATGTACTGCCAACATATTAAACTTCCACACACCAAGTGCCACTTGAAAATGTTCTACACATCTTTTGTATCTGCTTTTCCTTTCTTTTAAAAAGAAGCACAAACTGAGCTATTGTACATTTTTAACTTTTAACAAAATGTTCTAAAAAGAATAATTTTTAAACACACTTAACTTTCAATTTTTCATTCCATATAAATGTCATACTTTCCAAACTTTCACATTACCTCCTTTATATTACCATCATTTTCCACCTGCTCACACATATGTGTACACTGTCAAAATATCTACATAAAGCACTTCACTAAATCTATAAAGTACCGTTCTTTTCCTACCACTACTATAAGACACCAAGCACTGCTCCAACTACAAACTGCCATTGCATTACCACTAGGCCACAGTTTCCCAATTCTTTAAAAACAGTGCAACACATTACAGATACATTGCACCACAAACACAGCACTTCTCTTATTAAAATAGCCAGCACAAAAAATAACCATCTTTTTTACACACCCATTTTGTACCTGTTCCTTATAATGTCCCAAACAGCACTAGTCATAGTCCAATTGTTCTAACAACATAGTTAACATTTTTACTACCACCACTAACAGAAATGTATTAACTTTTTCCCAATAACTCCCTTTACCTTAATAAATAACTTATCTTGCTAAAAGTTCTTCACCATTACCACATCCCACTCACTTTCTTTTACAATTGCAGGAAAAAAGAAGATTGACAAAGACAGCTAACAAAGAAAGAACACTCTTCGCATCCTACTGTTACACATTAGCAGCATTGGTCATTGTGGCAAAGAAGGAGATTAGGAAGAACGGCACATAGCGTTATAACACAGGCTCCCAAAGTGACGGTTCCTTGTGAGGAAGACCGTGGTCTAGTTGTTCCACGCACATCTTATGTTCCTGCGTCTACTCATGTGACTCCTGATAAGGAAGGATGTGCTAGTAGCATACGCGTTGCTACTGTTCATACAGACGGTCCGTAAGTTCGCCACTAGGTTTCCTCCTTCCGATATTGCTAGCTTGCATTCTCCTCTAAAATCTAATCTTTACTCTTGTCTTTCCGCCTCTCATACATACAGGCTTACTCTCAGGCCGTATCCCGTTTCCACCATAGATTTCCAGCTAGGAGTTTCGCCCGTGTCTGTAAGTCCCTTAAACTCAGAGTCCTCTTTAGCTCATTCTATCCCCCCATTACTAACATTCATTCCCTTTCTATTCCGTTCATTCAGCACCACAGTTCTATGGCTTCAAGCCATTCGGATACTCCCAAGAACGTCCTCATCCCATTGAGAATTACATTCTGAATATCACGTACGTTTCCCCTCCATAGCCATCTCTTGTTCTTTCACTCCTTCCTACCTGGCATTTACCTGTCTTATATTGTTCCCCGGAAAGATTTCCAATCCTCTTCGCACTCCAGCTCGCCTAGAGGGACCGTCCAAGCTGCTACTCACCGTTCCGAAGAGCCACCTCGATTCAGGGTTTTATTCCCTAGGAGGGTTTCCCTGGGGATTTTGCCTCCCTCCTCTCTGATTTTCAATCCGGGGAGTGAGAGAGAGCAGGATTCCCACGGGGGAATCCTCAGTTCCTGCCTCTTGCCTCCAGTGTAAGTCTCTGTCTGCGCAGGTTAGTGAATATTTAAGTCTTTGATTTTTCCTCAAATAACAGATATCAACGCCATTGCTATTGTTACCGGGGCAGACGGCGATTAGCTATGGAACAACAGATGCAACAACTCATGGCTGCAATGCAGTCCATATCGTTAGAGATGCAGACCCTAAGACAAGACAATGCACATTTAAAACAGCAGATAGGTTGTGCCTTTTCTGAAACTCCACTGTCAACTTTTCACACAGTAAAGTTTGACGGGAACCCGCTTAAACTGAAAGAGTTTCTGGAAGGCTGTACTATTCAGTTTACGTTTAAGCCCAGATTCTTTCCCACAGAGAAAGATAAGGTGGGATTTGTGATCTCCCATTTATCGGGTCCAGCATTAGCATGGGCTACCCCTTTGGTTACGTCAGGAAATGTTATTCTTGATTCCTATCCTGCTTTCATAAACAGTTTGAAAACCATGTTTGGCCGAAAAGAAATTTCGGTATCTTTACAAGAAAGACTACTAGATTTGAGACAGGGATCTAAGGATCTTATCTCTTATAACACGCTCTTTAAACAATTGTCCTCTGAGACGGGTTGGCCGGATGATGGTCTGATCACTTTATTTAGGAGAGGACTATCTGAAGAGCTCAAGGATGAGGTCTCAAAGATTCCTAGACCAACAAATTTGGCAGAAATGATCTCAATTACCATGCAGATAGAATACCGGGTGCAAGAACGCCATCAGGAAAGGAAGAAGAGTAAGAGTCCTCAAGCTCATTTGGAGTTTCTTCCCGGAAATACTTAACCTATTTCTACGGAAGAGCCCATGCAGATTGGGGCTATGAAAGGTCCCTTATCTAGCACAGAAAGGGAGAGGAGAAAGAATTTAGGACTGTGTATGTATTGCGGATCATCTGTACACATTCTAAGAGACTATCTTTTAGTACCACCTCGTAGGAAGCAATCCCAGGTTTCGGGAAATGCCAAATCCCTACCGTAGGGGGAACCACGGTAGGAGTGTTTAGACAGGGTTCCCCTACTAACAACAAATCTTCCTCTGAACCTGGGTTGGTTGACCAACCCATGGTCGTGATTTTTTTGACAATAACCCTCCCAAATTCTATCCTAAAGAATGTACCTGCACTCATCGATTGTGGGGCAGTGGGGAACTTCTTGGATGATGAATGGGCATCCAGTAAAGGGATCCCTAGAGTTGCCAAACCATTGGTAACTCCTATTCAAGGTGTTGACGGAACTCCTTTGAGTTCGGGTCCCATTCGAGAACAGACTGTACCTTTAAATGTTCAGGTTAAGACTCACCAGGAAACCATGGAATTCGACCTTATCAGAACGGCCCATTTCCCCGTAATCATGGGATTACCGTGGTTGAGATTACATAATCCTTTCATCAATTGGTCAGCAAGTACTCTCTTTTTGGGTTCCGAATACTGCACCTCTCATTGCTTGTCCAGTTCTTCAGTAGGAGTACATATCCCGTCGGAGATGGAAAGTTGCCAGAAGTTCCGTTTATTAGCCACATCAGTAGGATTCCTGAATGCCATCAGCTCTATCATTTAGTTTTCTCCACTCCCAAATTTCCCACTCTTCCACCACATCATAGAGATGACTGCCACATCGATCTAATGCCCGATCAGCCAATCCCATTCGGGCGCATGAATGTGCTTTCCCAGAAAGAAAAAGCAGCTCTGAAGGAGTACCTTCAGCAAAATATCCAAAATGGTCTAATTTCAGAATCCACTTCTCCTGCTGGAGCTTCATTGTTCTTTATCCCGAAAAAAGATTCGGAAGAATTATGACCCTGCATAGATTATTGCGGCTTAAACAGGATTACTATTCCAGACAAGTATCCCATGCCATTGATTCCTGATATCCTGGAGGCTGTTCGAGGAGCCTCATTCTATACTAAACTGGACCTCAGAGGAGCCTATCATCTTATTAGAATTACCCCTGGGGATGAGTGGAAAACAGCTTTTCGAAACCCTTTCGGACACTACCAGTATCATGTTATGGCTTTTGGACTGGTCAACGCACCGGCAATCTTTCAAAGATTTATGGACCATTTATTCGCACATATCTTTCTTCACTTTGTCATCATATATCTCGATGATATTTTGATCTTTTCTAAGGACAAAGAAGAACACATCCATCATGTCAATCTCGTGTTAGCTCACCTTCAAGAGAACCAGCTTTACTGCAAGCCAGAAAAATGCAAATTCCATCAAAGTCAAGTAACATATTTAGGGTTTGTCCTCTCTCCACAAGGGATTTCAATGGATCCTAGAAAGGTATAATCAGTTTTGGATTAGCCTCCTCCATCGTCCATCAAAGAAATCCAGAGATTCCTGGGTTTCACAAACTTCTATCGCAAATGTATCCCCTGTTTCTCTGAAACTGTTCGACCCATCACAAGGCTCCTAAAGAAAGGGGTTATCTTCGATTGGGAAGAAGAGGCACAGAAAGCCTTTGAAAGGCTAAAACTCCTTTTTACTACCGCTGAGGTACTGTCTACCCCGGATCAAGATCAACCTTTTATTGTGGAGACAGATGCTTCACATCATGCATTGGGAGCGGTTTTACTGCAAAGGGACGAACAGGGAGATGAGAAACCAGTAGCATATCTCTCCAAGACGTTTAATCAGTCAGAAGAGAATTATCCAGTCATTGAAAAGGAATTATTGGCTATTAAAAGAGCCTTTGAAGAGTGGAGGCATTTTCTATTGGGAACACGATACCCGGTCGAAGTACGCACGGATCACCAGAATCTCAAAGTACTACAGCAAAAACATACTACCAACAGCAGACAAGCGAGATGGGCCCATTTTTTCTTGCCATTCAGAATTGAGTTTACATACCTCCCGGGAAACAGAAACCTCCGTGCAGATGCCCTTTCACGTAAAGATTTCTCTCCTCATCGATTCACTCCAGAACCTTTATTTTCAAAAGCTAGATTTGTTGCAATGACAACCAACTTTCTTCAGGAGCTGAAACTGGCAACGTCACAGAACCGACAGGCATGTGAAGAAATAGCGAGCCAACATCTGCTTAAATTGACACAAGGCTGTTACTTCCATAAAGCTCAAGTCCTGATTCCTTCAGCTCCTTTACAAAAGGAGGTACTAAAGATGTGCCATGACTCCAAAGCGGCTGGACATCGTGGCTATCGAAACACCTTGGAACTCATCTCTAGACATTTCTGGTGGCCTACAGTAAGATCTGACGTCCGTGATTATTTTTCCGCCTGTGTGGTGTGTCAACAGTCCAAGACTCCTCTTGTTCCATCTTACGACTTACTATCCCGTATGCCTATCCCGGATCAACCTTGGAAATTTATTTCTACGGATTTTATTGTTGATCTCCCTCTTTCGTCCCAACACACCACTATTATGGTAACCATCGACTACCTTACTAAATTGGCCCACTTTACTCCTCTCACCAAGATTTCTGGTGCAGAACAGATGGCAAAGGTGTTCTTGACAGAAATCTTCTCCAAGCATGGACTTCCAGATGCTATCGTTTCAGATCGTGGGTCCCAATACACTTCTAATTTTTGGAAATATCTGTGTCGGGAATTGCGAATAAAGAGGTCTCTCAGTTCCGGATATCACCCGCAGACCAATGGTCAAACTGAGCGTTTAAACTAAACATTAGAAGGATATTTTCGGTGCTTTGTATCCGCAGCTCAAGATAATTGGAAGGAGTTACTTCCACTAGCAGAATTTTCATACAACAATGCATATCATTCTGCATTGATATCAACCCCGTTGTACTGCTCCTATGGTTATCACCCATCCTTTTTACCCTCCATCTCGCCTCCTTCTTCACAATGCCCGGGAGTCGACCGCATGGTTTGCGACATTCAGAAAGGTCACTGTTTGGCTCGCCAACCTTTGACAGCAGCCAAGGATCGGGCTAAGCGATATGCTGATCGTCATCGCAGAAAGATACCTCCACTTCAGAAGGGAGACTTGGTTTGGTTATCTTCTCGTTTTCTCCCCAAACATCTGGTTCCTTCCAAATTGTCTCCTAGATTTTTTGGACCTTTTAAGATCCTCTCCCTAGTAGGAGCATCAGCGGTGCGATTAGTGCTACCTCCTTCCTGGTCTCGAATTCACCCGGTTTTTCATGTCTCACAGATTAAGTTATCCGTTCCAGACGGCTTTGCTAGAACTCATCTGTCACATCCCCGCCAGTGAACACTGAGACAGGTTCGGAATATGAAGTGGCCAACATCTGAGGTTCAAGATACAGACAGGTTCACCCTCAGTTTTTGATTGATTGGAAAGGATACTCACCTTCAGAAAGAATGTGGGAAGATGCTTCAGGGGCCCATGCCCCCAAATTGGTGAGAAAATTCTATCGCTTCCACCCCGGAAAGCCGGGTTCTCCTCCCCTGAGAATGGGGCATAGTGTTACAGATTATCAGCGTTGGTCATTGTGGCAAAGAAGGAGATTAGGAAGAACGGCACATAGCGTTATAACGCAGGCTCCCAAAGTGACGGTTCCTTGTGAGGAAGACCGCACTCTAGTTGTTCCACGCACATCTTACGTTCCTGCGTCTACTCACGTGACTCCTGATAAGGAAGGAAGTGTTAGTAGCATACGCGTCGCTACTGTCCATACAGACGCTCTGTAAATTTGCCACTAGGTTTCCTCCTTCCGCTATTGCTAGCTTGCATTCTCCTCTAAAATCTAATCTTTACTCTTGTCTTTCCGCCTCTCATACATACAGGCTTACTCTCAGGCCGTATCCCATTTCCACCATATATTTCCAGCTAGGAGTTTCGCCCGTGTCTGTAAGTCCCTTAAACTCAGAGTCCTCTTTAGCTCATTCTATCCTCCCATTACTAACATTCATTCCCTTTCTATTCCGTTCATTCAGCACCACAGTTCTATGGCTTCCAGCCATTCGGATACTGCCAAGAACGTCCTCATCCCATTGAGAATTACATTTTGAATATCACGTACATTTCCCTTCCATATCCATCTCTTGTTCTTTCACTCCTTACTACCTGGCATATTACCTGTTTGTGAAGCAGCAGCGCCTCGGATGGTGCCGCGGCGGCCGCGGCGTGAAGCCGGCCCACACGAGTCGGGAGGCGCTGCCGAGTCCGCGGCCAGAGAGGGGAAAGGAAAACCCGCGGAGGCTAGCCGCGCGACTAAAGCCGCTACGGGTGGACCCGGCGGGGCCGCAGAGGAAGCCGCTATGTGCAGCCGCGGCGGGGCCGCTCGTCACTCACCTGTTCGCCCCAGTCCGGGGGGTGGGGAGCAGTGTTCACGACGGCGCCGGGACACGGGGGAGCAGCGCCCGGCTCGCTGGTCCCGTGCTGCTCATGACGCTGCTGGAGCTGCACGTTGCAGGGGGGGAGGGCCCAGCCTCAGGACGCGTCCCTACGCGTCGCGGCCACAACCGCATGGCCAACACCACCGCCCTCCACCAGCAGGGGAACGGGGCCAACACCACCGCCCTCCACCACCAGGGGATCGGGAAGAGCAACACACTGGGATGGCAACCCTTAAGAGAGGTGGGACCATGTCCCAGGAACCAATAAAAAGGGGGCTAACTCAAACCCTCAGGGATTGGTGGGGGCTTGATACCTCCGGCTGTGATAAAAGAGCGACCAGGATGACTAATGGGTGGTTCTCATTACACAGGACACGGGGAGGAGAGAGGAGAGCGAACCAGAGTGGTGGGCCTATCCGGACAGCGGCTCGAGATAGGACCAAGCCAGGCCCAACGCCGTTGTATTACAGGAGGACAAGATACCGGTGAAGATAACCGGGAGGACTTAACAGTTTTTCTTTCAGCATCTGCTGCCTTAAGCCAAAAATAAATATTATTTTAGCACTATTCTGTCTCCGACTATAAATCCACCCTTCACACTGGCGACGAAGGTGGGATTTTAGACAGCGCGATGGAGTCATTGATAAAGACCTTGTCTGAGGGCCAACAACAATTGCAACAGATGCTACAACTGCAGTCCCAACAAGCAGCTGCGGATCGGCAAGCCTTTCAACAAGCCATACAGCTGCAAGGCTCTATATTGACCACCGCACAGGACAACCAGCATGAGGCCATGTCCCGTCTCACCGATGCAGTGGCCAGCACTAGAAACCAACCACTGGTGCCCTCGGCCCTCCTACAAAAGTATAAGGACGGAGAGGATCCCGCCTTCTTCTTTACGAGTTTTGAACGTATAGCCAGAAACGCACAGTGGCCTCCTGACCGGTGGGGTCAGTACGTCGCCCCCCTACTGTCCGGGGTGATGCAGGGCGCCTATCAGGCGGTAAACCCCAACGGCAACACGCCGTACGGGGAGATCAAGGCTGCCGTACTAGACCGCTTGGGCCTGGACGACGAGGCCTACCGGATCCGACTGAGGGAAACCAGGCTCAGGACCGGGGAGAATCCACGCCAGCTGTACTATAGGATAAAGGACCTAGCAGAGAAGTGGTTGTCGGCTCCAAACCCCGCTAACCAACCCCTAATCGATAAAATCATTCTGGAACAATTCATCGAAGCCCTGCCCGGCCAGATGCAGAAATGGGTTAGGCAACACCATCAACCCACCCTGACCAAAGCCGTGGATATTGCATCGGCATACCAGAAGGCAGGCCACTTCCGACTACCAGCTACAGGGGTATCGGCCCGCACCGCCATCCCGATATCCGACCCCCATATGATTAGGGGTAACCGAGCCTTACCCATAAGATGGAGACCTCCCGATGAGAACAACAGGAGACCCGAAGACAAGAGACCAGGAAACGAGGAGAAGGCCCCAGCACCGACCTCTGGTTACAAGCAACCGCAGTGCTATGAGTGCAACGAGTGGGGCCACATAGCCCGGTTTTGTCCCAGGAGAAGAACAGTCGAACCCATGGACATCGGCTATCTGACCCCGATAGACGAGAACGGTGTCCCAGGACCATATGTGGTGGACGTTCGAGTCGACGGCCGACCATCACGTGCCCTTTTGGACAGCGGCAGCAGGCAGACCGCCATATCACCAACTGTGAGTAACGCTCCCTGCTTACCTAATGTAACCGTACCTATCCGATGCATTCATGGGGACACCAAATGTTATCTGATGAAGGATGTAGTAATTGACTTGAATGAAACCTCCTCTCCCTTGAGGGTTGCCGTCCTACCTTGTCTCCCAACCCCGGTGGTAATTGGGACCGACCTCCCCGGTTTCGGTCAGACATTAAGGGATGCCAGGGAGGGGCAGTCCCCGTCCAAATCCGATGTTACAGGAACCGACCCCGTCTCCCAGGAACCCCCACCCGGGCGAAAGAGGAGGACCCGGATGGCATGGTGTCAGGCCAGTTATATGACCCGGCCTATCGACTGGAAGCTAGAAGACAACGAAGACACCATAAGGGGGGAGACCCTAACTGACCCCACCCTACGAGTGGCCAGAGAAAGGGCCGCCCGGGAAGGGGAACCCAACATCGCCAGAGGCCCAGGGTTTCTACTGCGACAAGGTCTCCTATACCGAAGGTATAAGGGTGACGACGACGCCATGAAGGAACAACTGGTGCTACCAAAGAGCCATCGACTTATAGTGATACAATTGGCCCACAACCATCCCTGTGGAGGTCACATGGCCTCTCTTAAAACCCAACAAAACCTACTAAAGAGGTTTTACTGGCCCGGCATATATGGGGAGGTTGCCCAACACTGCAAGAACTGCCCCACCTGCCAATTGACTAGCGGGGTTCTACCCGCAAGGGCACCACTACAGAAAATGCCCCTCATTTCAATCCCATTCCAGAGGATCGGCATGGACATAGTGGGGCCCCTGGAACCAGCCAGCCGTGGTTATAGATACTTACTGGTCGTAGTCGACTACGCCACTCGATACCCCGAGGCCTTTCCCCTAAAGGGAACATCGGCCCGGTTGTTATGCGACCAGCTAATTCCATTCTTTGCCCGAGTAGGGATTCCCTCCGAGATAATCACCGACCAGGGGACCAATTTTATGTCGACCCTCTTAAAACAAGTATGTGGACAGTTCCAGATCAACCAGTTGAGAACCTCAGTATATCATCCCCAGACTGATGGGCTGGTAGAACGTTATAATCAAACAATCAAGAAGATGTTAAGAAGGGTGACGGGACCAGACGGAAAAAACTGGGATCGGGTGATTCCCCTAGTGTTAATGGTGTTAAGAGACACCCCCCAGTCGTCCACCGGTTTTTCTCCCTTCGAGCTCTTGTTTGGGAGACAACCTCGAACAATACTAGACCTGGTTAAAGAGGAATGGGAAACCACAGAAGAAGTGTCTTTAACCGAGTATACAGAGGAATTAAAGGAACACCTAACCGCACTTCGTACCCTGGCCCAAGATAACCTTGGACGTGCACAGACAACACAAGAAAGAAACTATAACAAGGGGAGCCGTATGAGAACCTTTAACCCAGGGGACCAGGTATTGGTACTCCTGCCCACTAGCACCAATAAACTGTTGGCTAGATGGAGAGGGCCGTACAAGGTCACGGAAGTACTAAGCCCAGTAACCTACCGGGTACACCAGCCTGATCGTACCACCCCTGAAAAGGTCTATCATATCAACCTTCTAAAAAAATGGAATGAGCCTCTTCTGGGCGCCTTTGTATGCATAGAGGAAGCCAAACCGGACGAGATCCCGAACACCGTTCCTGATACCCTAGATTCAGTCAATTGGGGAGACACCCTTACCCTCGAAATGAAGACGGACATCAGGAACCGGTTGTCCCCTTATGCTGACGCCTTTTCCGCATTACCTGGAAGAACAGATGTGCTTGAGCATGTCATCAAAACAGATCCCGGACCACCTGTGAGGCTTAGACCCTACCGGATACCCGAAGCCAGGCGAACCATCATCAATTCCGAAGTGGACGAGATGCTAAGGATGGACATCATCGAGCCTTCGGTCAGCGTTTGGTCATCACCCATAGTGCTTGTCCCTAAGCCGGATGGCTCGGTTCGTTTCTGTATGGACTACAGACAATTGAACGCGGTGTCCCGATACGAAGCCTATCCGATGCCTCGGATGGACGAACTCCTGGAGGGCCTTGGAGCAGCCTGTTTCTTAAGCACTCTCGATTTAACCAAGGGCTATTGGCAAATACCCCTTCGCTCCCAGGACAGGGAGAAAACTGCCTTTTCCACCCCACGAGGCTTATATCAGTATAAAGTCCTACCCTTTGGTCTCCACGGGGCTCCCGCCACATTCCAGAGATTGATGGACATCATACTGAGACCACATACTGGATACGCCGCTGCCTACCTGGACGATATTGTGGTATACAGCCAATCCTGGGAATCGCATCTGAACCATCTGGAACAAGTAGTGGCTGAATTACAGAAGGCAGGCCTACATATCAACCCCAGGAAGACCACGATGGGAACCAACGAAACCAAATATCTGGGCCACATAGTGGGTGGGGGAGTGCTGAAACCGCAGTTGTCCAAAACACAGGCTATCCAAGATATACCGACTCCTACCAACAGGAAACAAATACGAGCTTTCCTGGGATTGATCGGGTATTACAGAAGATTTATCCCTGACTTCTCCTCGATAGCCGCTCCCTTAACGGACGCATTGAGACTCAAGGGGAATCCCAACCTGACCAACGACCCGAAGGCCTTGAACGCCATAGCACACCTAAAACAAAGGATCACGTCCAACCCGGTCCTCTGTTGCCCGGACTTCCAGAAACATTTCTTTTTACAAACGGACGCCTCAAACCAGGGCCTGGGAGCTGTGTTATCGCAGAAGAATGGGGAGGGCCTGCAACCGGTGTGCTTCATCAGTCGGAAATTGTTACCCCATGAAGCGGCTTACTCAACCATTGAGAAGGAGTGTTTGGCCATCAAGTGGGCTGTTGACTCGCTCCGGTACTATCTGTTGGGTCGCCGGTTCACTCTGTACACCGACCATGCACCCCTCCAGTGGCTGGCCCAACATAAGGACACGAACCAGAGGGTCCTCCGCTGGTTTCTCTCCCTTCAGCCATTTGATTTCGTCACATTGCACAGACCTGCCAGGTTTCAGCTGGTGGCTGACTATCTGTCTAGGTGTTCACCCTGGCCCGAATGGCCTGGGATTGGGGTGGGGATGTGTGAAGCAGCAGCGCCTCGGATGGTGCCGCGGCGGCCGCGGCGTGAAGCCGGCCCACACGAGTCGGGAGGCGCTGCCGAGTCCGCGGCCAGAGAGGGGAAAGGAAAACCCGCGGAGGCTAGCCGCGCGACTAAAGCCGCTACGGGTGGACCCGGCGGGGCCGCAGAGGAAGCCGCTATGTGCAGCCGCGGCGGGGCCGCTCGTCACTCACCTGTTCGCCCCAGTCCGGGGGGTGGGGAGCAGTGTTCACGACGGCGCCGGGACACGGGGGAGCAGCGCCCGGCTCGCTGGTCCCGTGCTGCTCATGACGCTGCTGGAGCTGCACGTTGCAGGGGGGGAGGGCCCAGCCTCAGGACGCGTCCCTACGCGTCGCGGCCACAACCGCATGGCCAACACCACCACCCTCCACCAGCAGGGGAACGGGGCCAACACCACCGCCCTCCACCACCAGGGGATCGGGAAGAGCAACACACTGGGATGGCAACCCTTAAGAGAGGTGGGACCATGTCCCAGGAACCAATAAAAAGGGGGCTAACTCAAACCCTCAGGGATTGGTGGGGGCTTGATACCTCCGGCTGTGATAAAAGAGCGACCAGGATGACTAATGGGTGGTTCTCATTACACAGGACACGGGGAGGAGAGAGGAGAGCGAACCAGAGTGGTGGGCCTATCCGGACAGCGGCTCGAGATAGGACCAAGCCAGGCCCAACGCCGTTGTATTACAGGAGGACAAGATACCGGTGAAGATAACCGGGATGACTTAACAGTTTTTCTTTCAGCATCTGCTGCCTTAAGCCAAAAATAAATATTATTTTAGCACTAGTCTGTCTCCGACTATAAATCCACCCTTCACACTGTTGTATATTGTTCCCCGGAAAGGTTTCCAATCCTCTTCGCACTCCAGCTCGCCTAGAGGGACTGTCCAAGCTGCTACTCACCGTTCCGAAGAGCCACCTCGATTCAGGGTTTTATTCCCCAGGAGGGTTTCCCTGGGGGACAAATCTTGCCTTTGCAAACAGGGGTTCTGGAGTGAATCTGTTATTGGAGAAATCCTTGCGTGAAAGGGCATCTGCACAGAGATTTCGATTTCCCGGGAGGTAAGTAAACTCTATTCTGTACGTCAGAAAAAAATGGGCCCATCTCACTTGTCTGCTGTTCGTTGTATGAGCTTGCTGCAACACTTTGAGATTTTGGTGATCCGTACGCACTTCAACCGGGAATTTTGTTCCCAATAGCAGATGTCTCCATTCTCCAGCACAGAATAATTCCTTTCTGATGGATTGAAGGTCTTGGATAGATAGGCTACCGGTCTTTCTTCTCCCTGATCGTCTTTTTGGAGTAAGACAGCCCCTAATGCATGATGGGATGCATCCGTTTCCAAAATGAATGGTTTTTCTTGATCTGGGATGGCCAATATGGCAGCCAAAGTGAAAAGACGTTTTGGCTTGTCAAAGGCCTTCTGGGCTTCCTCATCCCAATCAAAGGGGACTCCCTTTTTTAGCAGCTTCGTTATAGGTAGGACAGTTTCAGAGAAACTTGGGATGAATTTACGATAGAAATTTGTGAAACCCAGAAATCTTTGGATTTCTTTGATGGAGGTTGGTGGAGGCCAATCCAACACAGAAGACACCTTTCTAGGATCCATAGCAATCCCCTGGGGAGATAGAACAAACCCTAAATATGTGACTTGGGTTTGATGCAATTCACATTTTTCAGCTTTGCAATACAGTTGATTTTCCAGAAGGCGTGCTAATACAATATTGACATGACGGATGTGTTCTTCCTTGTCCTTTGAGAATATTAAGATGTCATCAAGATATATTATGACAAAATGAAGGAGAATATCTGCGAAAAGATGGTCCATGAACCGTTGAAACACAGCCGGAGCGTTGACCAGGCCAAACGGCATGACGTGATATTGACAGTGGCCAAAAGGGGTACGGAACGCTGTTTTCCATTCATCTCCGAGAGTAATTCTATTGAGATGTTAGGCTCCTCGAAGGTCGAATAATAGTGTAGAATGAGGCCCCTTGAACTGCTTCCAAGATATCGGGAATCAATGGCATGGGGTATTTATCTGGAATGGTGATCCTGTTTAGACCGCGGTAATCTATACAAGGTCGTAATTCGTCTGAGTCTTTCTTTGGAATGAAAAACAATGATGCTCCCGCGGGTGAATTGGATTCAGAAATTAGTCAATTTTTAATGTTTTGTTGAAGGTATTCCTTCAGAGCGGCCTTTTCCTTTTGGGACAGTACATACATGCGCCCGAAGGTTATTGGTTGATCAGTTAACAGATCGATGTGACAGTCATCTCTGCGATGAGGTGGAAGGGTTGGAAATTTGGGTGTAGAGAAGACTGACATATATTTTTGGTGACATTCAGGGATCCCTTTGATGTGGCTAATAGACGGGACTCTTTGACACCTATCCATTTCTGATGGATATGTAACCCTATGGCAGTATGGGACAAACAATGAGAGATCCAGCATTCTGAACCTAAAAAGAGAGTCCCAGCCGACCAGTTGATGAAGGGATTATGTAATCGCAACCATGGGAGACCCAAGATAACCGGAAAATGAGCTGTCTTAATGAGATCAAATTCTAGGATTTCCCAGTGTGTCCTCACCGAACAATTTAAGGGTACCGTTTGTTCCCGGATGGGACCTGAGCCAAGTGGCGTTCCATCAACCCCCTGAATAGGTGTGACTAGGGGTTTGGCTACTTTGGGGATCCTTTTTTGGTGGCCCATTCATCATCCAAAAAGTTCCCAGCTGCCCCGCAATCAATAAGTGGAGCAACATCCCTTAAAACGGTAGCCGAGAGGGTTATTGTCAAAGAAACCACAACCATAGGTTGGTCCAATAGCCCTATGTCTGGGGAACGTTCAGTAGAAGGGGAACCCTGCTTAAAAACTCCTACCGTGGTTCCCCCTACGGTAGGGTTTTGGCGTTTCCCGAACCCTGAGATGAGGTTCTACGAGGGGGAACAAGAGGACAGTCTCTTAGCATGTGTCTAGAGGAACCACAATACATACAAAGTCCTAATGTCTTTCTCCTCTCCCTTTCTGTGCTGGATAAAGGGCCCTTCATGGTCCCAATCTGCATAGGTTCTTCAGTAGAGAGCGTCTTTGTACTTCCGGGAAAAAACTCTACCTGAGTACGAAGGCCCTTACCCTTCTTCCTCTCCTGATGACGTTCTTGTAAACAGTAATCCATCTGCATTGTGATAGAAATCATTTCAGCCAAATTTGCTGGTCTAGGAATCTTTGAAACTTCGTCTTTGAGTTCCTCTGACAGCCCTCGCCGAAATAATGTGATAAGACCATCATCCGGGCCATCCTGTTTCAGAGGACAACTGTTTAAAGAGTGTGATGTAAGAGATGAGGTCTTTAGACCCCTGTTTCAAGTCAAGTAACCTTTCCTGAATGGATACTGAGATTTCTTTTCGACCAAACATGGTCTTCAGGCTGTTAGTGTAGGCAGTGTAGGAGTCCAGAATGACATTTCCCGAAGTTACTAACGGAGTAGCCCATGCTAAGGCTGGGCCCGATAAGTGGGAAACCAAAAATCCCACCGTATCCTTTTCAGTGGGAAAGAATCTGGGTTTGAATGTAAACTGGATGGTACAACTGTCAAGGAACTCTTTCAGCTTAAGCGGGTTCCCGTCAAACTTCTCTGTGTGGAATGTTGACGGAGGGGTTTCAGAGAAAGACCGGCTAACCTGTTGTTTTAACTGAGCATTCTCTTGTCTTAGGGTCTGCATTTCTAAAGACATGGCCTGCATTGCAGCCATGAGTTGGTGCATCTGTTGCTCCATGGCAAACCGCCGTCACCCCCGGCAGTGAAACCCAAAAAGAGGGCGTCGCTATCTGTCAACTCTGGCGACTTGTACAGTATTCAATGATTGAGTTCACTAACCTGGGCAATTGCGGTTCACAATCGAGGCAACAGGCAGATATCGGAAAATCTCCCGTGGATGCCCCGCTCCCTCTCTCCCTGCAGGGAATCTCAGTGAGGAGGGAAGCGGAATCCCCAGGGAAACCCTCCTGGGGAAGAAAACCCTGGATAGCTGGAACTCTTCGGAAGGAAGTGTCGAGTCGGAAAGGATTCCTCTAATCGGTCTGTAACGCAGGGAGGGTCGATGACCTTTCTATTAGAAAGAGAGAGACAGGTGAGCGTCAATACAGGAAGCTATAGTGAGGAGCGAGGTTTGCAAGTAAGCGGGGAAATGTACCGTGTATCAAGGCTTAAGTCCTTAGTGAGGAAAGAGTGTTCTGGGGTGCTTCTGGCAATTTGAAGAATCAGTTTGCTCTTATCAGAACAGAGGAACTAAGAGGACAAAGAAAGAGGACAGCAGGATGGTTAAGCGTGTGAGTGGTAAATGGCTAAAGAGTAGTCGGAGTATAGGATTACTCACTGCTGCTGGAAAAACCTCTCTATCCGAGAGATCGGTGGAGATGAATAACGACCGAGGGAGGTGTCTGTGTGTTTTAGGAGGAAAGAACCGATGTGAGTGAATCCGTCGTACGCGAAACAACTAGACCGTCGCTTTCTGAAGTAGGGACTGTCACTTTGGGAAGAGATAGAATAGCGTTATGTGCGGCTCTTCCTATCCTCCTGCTTTGCCACCACGACCAACTTTGATAGTGTGTAACAGAAACTAAAAGAGAAAAGTAGAATACAAACTTTACAAACCATGGATTCCTGACCAGTGCACATCCAAATTGGACTGCAAGGACATTCATTAGCCTGCATTTCAGGAACTGCTTTCACTACATCAAAATGTTTGCAACACACCATTCCTCTATTTGAAATGTTGTGCATAGACTGTTCTATGTAAAATCTCCTGCTCTAGAACTGCACAATTTAAATAGCATTGTCCTACAAGAAACAGTCAAATAACTCCTTTGAGAAATAGAGTGTATCCAAAGTAAATATTTTGTAATTAAAGTTGACTTTGAACATTTCAGTAAGTAACTTTAGAAAAAAATTGGGAAATCCTCCTTATAAACACATACAAACAGAAATAGCTACGTTTCAAAACAGATTTGTTGAAATACCAGACATAGTATGTGTCTGTTGTCACATAACATTTTATAAAAAGAACACAACAATAGTAGATATGGCCTACAAAATAGAGACAATGAGGAATCCCAATGGTTCCAATTAGCTTTATATCTAACAACATCAAATAAATACAAAATAACTGTCCCCTCAATAGTTGTCAGATAAGGCACTCTCCTCTCCAACCTCCTCCTCACCTGAGCCTTCAGATGGTAAGTCCTTGGAAGAATTTGCAGCAGGCTTCTTCTTAGGCTTCTTGTGGTCGGTTGTCGGCTTTTCTTTGATGGGTTTCTTCTTCTTTTCGCGTAAGTAGGGTCTGGCTTCCCCAGAGGCCACCTTGGCAGGAAGGGAAAAACCTGCCTAAGGGGGACTCCGAGGAGCCAAACCCCAAATTCCAGGGAAAAAGCCTTAGCAGAAAAAACCCTGGTTGTCCAATGGATATACTCCTTGCATAATGAATGCGGAAAGAATGATAGTCGACCTTCTTAATACCGTTCCTCGATACAGCAATCAATGTTTCGCCTGTTGGCATGGCAATAGATGGCAGGGGTCTTTGGCAACCAGTTCAGCAGAGTACGAAGAAGGTTTAAAGAAAAGGAAGAGAAAGACAAGTGCGATACGCACCTCCAGGGAAGAGGGATCTAAAGAACACAGAAGATAAGTGTGGAATCTCGGAACGGAAGGAAAGTATAATCGGAAAGGCAGTGTCTAGGAAAGCTACCTACCTGAGTATAAATGTCACCCGGTGTGTCCGAAGCCGAACCGCTAACACAGAGTAAGCGAAAGCGGCTCCGCGACCGCGAGTGGAAATAGACAAAATTAGGAAGCCGAGTAAACCTTAGAAATCACCCTGGGTGCCGCTTGGAAATAAAGCAAGACGGAGGAAGGCATATAAAGAGACAGAAAGGTAGAAGTAGAAAAGTACCGTAGGCGGTTGAAATGGAAAGAAGTATAGATAAAGAAAAGAAGGAGGGGACTAAGAAACAAAAGTCCAAAGATATAAACATAGAGGAAAACTTAAGAGAAAGCACCCAAATAATTCAAAAATCACCACAAACTGGCATATTTGAATGTGTAGATCCAGTTACTGCAGCCAACATTGTAGACCAGTATACAATTCACCCACTACACTAGAAAGACACCATAGCGGATGCATTAGAAACATATCAAATTTGTCGAACCAAAGGACCCCCAATAAGCATATGGGAGAAAAGTGTAGAAGCATGTTCTTTTCCTCTACTCTTTCCTTCATGAAAACGACGAAGATACGATGAAAGATCCACACAAATTACTGCATCAGAATATCACTCTTTAACAATGTATTCTGAAGACTCCAGTTTCAGACAAAAAGTAGAATACATGTTCAACCTCCTGTTTGAAAGTGAACTAGTAACACTATGTTATGGAGTTGCACACACAGTAAAAACAGGCTCTAATTTTGTAAACATGTCTGCTACCCAACTGCTTCTAAAGGTAAAAGACAAATATTGCAGTCAGGTATCACACATCTCTTAGCAAACATGCATGATACACAATAATACTGGTTCCATTGTCACAGTGATGTACTTTGTATGCTAAGGAACCTAGGCCCACACACATGGTATGTTACTTTAAGTTGTGCAGAATATGAATAGGATGAATTGCACGACTTCTTATGAACTGCAAATAATTTAAAGAGGGAACAGATATAAAAACAATAGGAGAACTCTGTTCTCTTGACTCTTTCAATATATCAAGGTACTTTCACCATTGCCTCATTGCCATGCTGCACTTCATCTGCAATAAAACTACCCCTCCACTCAGAGAAGTGGAACACTTCTTTTGGAGAAAACAATATGAATTCAGAGGAGCACCGCACATCCACATGCTTTTTCGGATAAAAGATATTCCTAAATCTGGCCATGACAGTGATTCCACTGTTTTACAATTTATTCAAAAATTAATTACCTCTGGCATGTGGCAAATACTGCTGACATAGATATTAAATCAAAGGTAAATACTATACTAAATGTCACTTTTGTTTCCCTAGACCAGTTTGTGTGATGTCTTCTGTTAGACACAGTGTAAAAGCTGCATCCCCTAAAAAAATACTACGTTAAAAGGGACGAAGCATCCAAGAACATAAATATAATGCAATCATTGCCCTCTTGTGGAATGCAAATATAGACATACAATACATTGCAGACAATTCCACTGCAGTTGCAAGATATGTCACAGCCTTTCTCACCAAAGCCGAGAAAACAGAGCTAAAAGTACTCTGGGATGACATATCATCTCACAAAACACTGTCACACAAATTGTACAGCTTCAGTATAATAATTTGCTCCCATAGAGAATGTGGGTGCTAATAAGCTGCAGACCGTTTAACAGGTAGACACTTATCTGGGAAATATGAAAACATAGTCAGGCTAAACGATGGTCCTGCTTCATCACTAAAAAAGAGTACTAAAATCCTACCAAGAGATAGAAACAATAGCCATAAATGGTCCCAACAGCGAGAACATTTAAAAAAACTATTTCATTAATGCATACTACCCCAACAGATGTACTGCTTTGGAAAATATGTGCCTGTGTGAAACAAGCCAAAACTACTCCTACAAAAACTATATGACACCAGATGAGACAGCTGACAAACAGTCTCAACTTGTGAGGGAAACCTAGTAAAACCTACCAAACCCAGCCTAATTAATCATATAAAATTATCATTTAAACCTCTGCAACATAGAACACTTCATTACATGGCCTTACTACAACTGTTTAAATTTTGGAGAAAAGAAGAAGAATTATTAGGTTACCATGGCTCACTTGAAGCTGCATTCAATGAACATGAAAGCAGCATAACAAATGTCAATTTGAAACAATACAAACACATGTTGCACAATGAATGCCAACAAGAAGAAGCAATTGAAGCTCTACTAGATAAAGACACTCCTGAAGCTGTCAATCTTCTCTTACAGGAAGCCAAGAAACACTTGGAGAACCACTCATTCTAAATAAAGCAAAAATAAATATGAGTGAGGTAGATAATACATGTATCAATTTAAACAATCCGACCAAGACTTGTCAGTGCTCAAATCACAGCTAATTGATGAACAACTCATCGCTTATCTAGAAGGCACTGAAGAAATTGAACATGATTTTAAACATGAAACTAAACCAGGTAGTTGTAAACATTAGAAACCTCTGCTCCTGTATGCAAGTGAGGAAACTGGTTCTGGCTAAACATTCATAATAAAAATAATCATCACATTTCTACAACACTTAATAAACAACAACCTTTCAGCTGTTGTAACAGCCCCCACATGTTTAACTGCTTACAACATAGGTGTAACTATACACCAATTACTGCTCTTCACAGTAGAACACCAAACACATTTGAATACTACAAATTATAAGTAGAAGCTGCTACTAGAGTATGCAGAATTCTGAAACAAATGAAAGTGCTCCTGATAGATGAAGTAAGCAAGGTTACTTCTTCATCAATACTGGGAGCATGTTGGGTATGGCGCAGACCTCTCCCCACCCTCCCAGCGTCTGAACCCGCTCCGGCAGGGGAGTCAAGCATTTGATGGGGCCCCTAGGGGACCCTCGCTTATGGAAACAAGGCACAATCACCACACATGAACTGATATTCCAGACACAAGGTTCAATTCCCAAAATCTAGGGTTTATTGCAAAGCAAATAGTCTCAGTTGGCCAACTGGGTCTCGCGCCCCACAACATGTGTCTCCAGACCCCGAGGGACGCAAGAGAGCGAGCATTCTACAACAGTTACATATATACAGAAAAAACATCTTATTATCAGCAATGACATATTCAATACCGCCCATAACGTACTTCCTTTCATAATTGATTTGATGATTGACAATTGTGACGAATATGACACCTTCAGACATTCATTTAGCAACAGTTTGCAATTTGCGGGCTTGCAGGCACGATTCTTTGTTTTAGGGAACATACTGCCCTTGTTCCTTCAAGCAAGCTGCGTGCAGGGGAGAGACACATTCCAGGCCTCACTATCTTCCAGTTACTATTCGTGTGCTAGGGGTCAACTCACTCTACAGGGCTCAGTGAAGGGGGGCCGTAAAAGAGAGCATAATTCAAGCCATTAATGGTTCGCTCCTACCATTTCTACCGCATCAGCGAGACTAGCTGGCACCTGCGTAGTGATTAAATGCCTTGTTGCTTACTTCCAAGGACTTGTGAGGGAGGAGACCGGGCATTACTGTCTGGGTTGCCTGCGTTGTGTTTCAACATGTATCTTGTGGCCTTGCTCTATTGCATGAGCAACAACGAAATAGAATACGCTTACAGCAAAGCAGTTTGAACAGAAAGCAAGAAGCAATATTAATCAAAATGGCGAATTCTATTCCTACAAAATGGACGTTGTCTGGTCTTGCTCATGAGCCTGTACTACCAATGCTAAATACATGATGTGGTTGGTTTTCAGCCAACAAAATACATCGCCTATGCTATGGGAGGGTAATTTCTAGACTCACAAACCCTCCTCTTGGCCGTAAGCCAAACGCATCATCCAAACATTGCATCCTCTTCTGACCAAGTATCTGATTCCAAACTTTGCATACTACTATAATCGTCATCATTGTCATCAATAATTGATTGACATGAATTCTTTCACTGTCTTCATTTTATGATTCATTTTAGTATCCAACTCAGGAGATTTTTTTTGTGTTACTATATGTACGCACTCCTCATTTATTTCAGTGCAAATTATTGGTAAACAGTGTATGCAACAACAACATGTCATAAATATTCCTAGCACTGGTACTAGGATTGCAACTAGTTTCCATCCCCGTGAGCGTAATATTTCTGAAAACCAGGAGCTTATGTTTAATTTCCAACTACCTTCTGGGGGATGGAGGTCGGCGCTCAAAACGTGCAACTTTTTTATCGCTTCAAAAATCGTAGGCGATGAGTCACTTACAAATACGCAACACGATGATCCCACGATTTTGCAAACTCCCCCACGATCAGCCAAAATTATGTCAAGAGCCATCCTATTTTGGAGTGTCATCAATATAATCCCTTTTTCCTCCAATGTCATGTTGTATAATATGTCCGTGGTCCCATTTATCATTTTCTCTAATATTCTGGACAGTTGTTTTATTGCTTGGCCCCAAAATGGTATACATGATTTTGCTATGTCTTCTGCAATTAATCCTCCCTCCTCGTCTCGTCGTGGTCTTGATCTAGATAGTTTGGCTATGTCGGCTGTTTTTGAAATAAACACCCCTGTAAACAGAATCCCCAAATAACAAGTACCTCCCCAATTTCTAGGCAACAGGGATAAGCTTTTTCTCCACATATGAATAGACAGGGTCACCTATATACACTGGTTCTTCCTCCCTCTCAAGGATTGCAATGTTCATACACCTAGTGTATGTCCCTACTGAATAGGAGCCTTTTTTCTTTAAACAAAATGGAACAAAGCGTGGACTGTAATTTACTGCATAGGAGGGGGGCACTGTATCTTTATTTTCTTCTAGGTTCATATGAAACGTGATTACAGATGATTTATATGGCACATATAATCTATCTTGTGGTGTAACTGCTGGTCTTATCAATCTTGCTTTGCTAAATATAGAGCAACCTACAGGTTTTATTACAACCTCCTCGAATTCATCCATATTTGTTTTATCTAATTGACCCGTTTCACTCTTATTCCATTTCCCATAGTACAATGCACTTAAGGATGCGTAATATGCAGAATTCAATGGCAATGGCTGCACATACCAACCTATTTCCTTACCACCATGCTGTGGTAAGTGAGCACACACCACACAATTGTTTTTTCTCAGAATTGAGTGTGTCATATTAATTATCAAGAGTAATGTTTTATTTCCATATCCTTCCCTGTGTCTCTCTTCCATTGGGGACAAAGTATAGGAAATTTTGTGGACCGGGCTTTCAATGGCAGAAATATTTCTAATAGGTAAGAACACTTCTAATGAGTGCATTTCTTCTAAATACCATAGTACCAGTACTGTCATTATCGGTGCTAATATACTCATAACACACACGACTATTTTTAAGATCAGCATACAATTTTTCCAGCAATGTTTTTTCTGTAACATTACAGTCTCTAAAGTTAACTCATTATCAGCAGCGGTGCGGGGGGGGGGGGGCAAAAGCTGGTGCAGGCATTTTCTCTCGTGGTCCTTCTTCGCCAACAATGTTTGTCGTGAATATCTCTTACCGTTGCACTTGTTCAAACGTTAACAAGTTCAGGAATGTCAAGAAAGTGTTTTGCCAGTTCTCATTAGCCAGGATTGCTATACGTTGGGACAAGATTATCGTGCTTCTGCACATTTGCTCAAAGAACTCCAGAGAAGTTATCAATTGCCTTCGTACCATATGAGCCCCTCTTGTCCGTGAGGGGTGATCTACACATGGGCCCTCATTACGACCCTGGCGGAAATCGCAGTGCAAAATGCACCATGGAGCACGGCGGAAAGCTGCCGATAGCGCCATGGGGGTTGGCGGATTTACCGCCCCATTCCGACCTTGGCGGGGCGGTAAATCCCCATTCCCCATTTTACCCTTCCCCATTCCCATTTTTGCCCCATAGGGTATAATGGGAGTGGGGAAGGCGTTAATTACGCCACCGTAAAATACGGTGGCGTAATTAACAACAAGGTCCCGTAGCGCCATGGATTTCTCCGCCCGGAAAAACCAGGCGGAAAACGCTCCATGGCGCTACGGCAACTCGTAGTAGGGCGGACGGGTCCGCCGCGAATAACGCTGGCGTAAACCCACTCCGCCAGGGTCGTAATGAGGCCCATGGAGTTTTAAAGATAGCACCAGGGACCCGCGTTCCTGAGCTGTCCGACTTGCACAACCCCCACGCCTCTCTCCCCTAGGCCTCCGGTTCCCACTTCATCCGTGATGGGAAACAGAGGCAACAAAGATCAATAAAACGAAGATTTGATCACTCCTTGTTTCGAGGCCGTAAATTATACCGCCTTGCTCCTGGTACTGTGTGATCAATTAATAGTGCGGGTGCACTTCCAGACTCAGGCTCAGAGTCAGCCTGTGGCGCAACGATAAGTGGTGGGCACCAAAGTGTCGATGCAGGCTTCGTGTCAGCCAGCAGTGATGCAGATTCTGCTGGGCAATGTTGCGGCACTCTTAGCTCTTTCTCCTTTATAGCAATCTTTCCAGGCTTTGTTTCAGGGTCAGACAAATTTTACAGCAAAGAACTGGCAACAATTTCCTTCATTACAGAAGCAGCTGCCTCTCTCTGGTCGTCTGGCTCAGGCAGTTCTTTCAAGGATGATGGGACTTTCTTCGTATGCGTGGCATGTATCCACGCCTTCCTACCATCCACAGGGACTGCGGTTTGTGTTGCCAAAAGTACCTGGTAGGGTCCACGCCACCTGGGTGCGATGATTTCGTTTCAAAAATTTTCACCAGGATCTAGTCGCCTGGCTGCAGAGAATGCCCCGGGCCAGTGTATCTGATGGGAAGAGCCTCCTGCACCTGCTGATGAATCAAACTCAATTTTTGTATTAACAGGTCACAGTACGTACTAAGCACAGGGTACTCGATCTCATTTAATCGCCTCATCTGCGGCACACACCAAACATTTGCAGGTCTCCCCATTACAATTTCATACGGGAGAGCCCAGTCCTTGCCTGCACAGATGTGCGTATGCACAATAACGCTAGGGGCAATGCATCTGTCCAACATATCTTATTCCCCGCACAGATTTAGCTAATTTTGGCTTTCAATACGCCGTTTTGGTGCTCAATAAGGCCGGCACTCACGGGATGTCTGGCGCAATGGAATCGTTTGTCAATCTGGAGACCAGCACAAATCTGTAATACCACTGCACCCACAAAATGCGGACCATTGTCTGACCATATGACCCGGGGCAAGCCAAACCGTGAAAAGTACTCCTTTAACATCACCTTTGCAGTGCTCATGGCAGTACAGTCCTTCAATGGATATGCTTCTACCCACTTACTGAATGCACACATAACCACTAGGATGTATTTTAAGTTCTGACACCTTTCCATCTCTATAAAATCAAAATGGATGACCTCAAATGGCATAGAGGGGGGCCAAAGCTACCTGTTGGAGTAGCTGTTCCTTTTCCAACATTGTGTTGCAGACACGTTATGCAATTCTGTTCCAGTCTTTTTGCATTTTTCTTTATGTGTGTGTTCTGCCATACTGTGGCTAAGTGCTGAACTATTTTCTTTGCACAAATGTGAGTGGGACTGTGGGCATTTGTGACCATTGTGGTTACATAGGAGTTAGGCAGCATCCAATTTCTACTTTTCTTGTCCACCCAGCAACCTTCTAGATTTAGTTCTGCAGAGCCCTCAGCCCATTCTTGTATTTCCTCAGCAGTTGTTTCTACCTGCATCTCTTTGACAGTGGCAATTCCATTCTCTATCATACAAGGCACTTCTTCTGATTGAACTGTTAACATCTTGGTACTCAAATCAGTGGCAGTTTGTTTCTCAATCCTGTCTGCAAATGCATTTCCCTCTCCCACTTTACATGTTACTTTCTTATGCGCCTCGCATTTCACTATTGCTAGGCGCTTTGGACACGTAAGTGCAGACAGCTATCGTACAATCAAAGGGCCATGTTGTATCCTGGTTCCATGCAATGTCAAGAAACCCCTCTCAGCACAGAGTCAGCCAAAGTTATGTACAACCCCAAAGGCGTATTGGCTGTCAGTATATATGTTTACACTCAAATTTTCTGAAATTTCACATGCTTTGGTTAATACTATTATCTCCCCGGCTTGTACGGAGTTGTAGGGGATTCTTTTACTTTCTACAATACTTTTTTGTGTCGTATTAGCATAGGCAGCAGTTGATGTGCCATCAAGTAATTTGAAACAGGAGCTGTCACAAAACAGTTCTCTATCTGGCTCTTTCTGTGGGTGTCTGTTAAATCAATTCTTCCTTTCGTTTCTTCCTCAGTAACCATTAAACAATCATGGGGAAGTGATTTATTCTCACCTAATTCTTCATTGGGCAGCGGCATTAATTCTGCAGGATTTAAAGCGCTACACCTCATAATTTGAATGTGTGGTGCAAATAGGACAATTTCGTATCTATTCAATCTAGCGGACGTGAGGTGTTGTGTCTGCGTCTGCGTTCTATTTAATAGAACGTCTATGGCACTCCCCAGCACCATTCCTTCAGTTTGTTTCACTGACGCAGCAGCTGCTGCAACAGCCCGCAAACAACGCGGTAATGCACAAGCGACAGGGTCCAGCGCGGAAGAAAAATAGCTGCATGGTCTATTTCTTGCACCTTGTTCCTGTGTCAAAACAGCCAACGCGCAGCCTTCATTCTCATGCACAAATAATCTGAAAATGTTTTCATAGTTTGGTGTGCCCAAAATAGGGGGCGGAGCACAATGCAGTTTTGAGCAGATCAAATGCTCTCTGGCATTCTTCATTCCATTGCAAAAACATCACAGCATTCTTTTTTGTCACTGCCACCATTGGTTTCACAATCATCGCGAAGTTTACTATCCACTGCCGGCAATATGAAGCTATGCCTATTATGGCTCTGACTCCTTTCTCCAATTTTGGAATAGGCATACCAGAGATACTTTCTATCCTTTCTGGTGTCAGTCTTCTCCCCTCTCTAGAAAGTAGGTAGCCCAAATAAGCCACCTCGTTTCGACAATATTGGAATTTCTTATAACTTGCTTTATGGCCATGCTCTGCTAAGTGTGACAACAACAAGACAGTACTCTTTTCACAAATCTCCTCTGTATCAGCAGAAATTAATAAATCATCTATTTATTGCAACAATACACAGCCTGCCGGTAGTTCTATCATATCTAACTGTTCTTTCAATGCCCTGCTATAAATACTCGGACTCTCTGTATAACCTTGTGGACTGCGCGTGAATGTGAATGACCACCCTCCTAATGTGAAAGCAAACAAGTATCTGCAATCTTTGTGTACTGGGATTCTGAAAAAAGCATGTTTAAGGTCTATCACGCTAAAATATTTTGCCGAGGCAGGTATCATTGTCAAAATCGTGGTAATGTCTGGGACCAATGGGAATTGAGGATCAACCACTTTGTAAAATGCGCGCAGATCAATTATGAAACGATTCGGTATCTCATTCCCTCCTTTCTTATACACCGGGAGAATGGGGCTGTTACATGTGCTAATTGTAATTTCTTCAATTACCTTCAATTTGACCAAATCTGAAACAATAGTTTTCAATGCTTTCTCTCCCTCCATTGAAATCTTGTATTGAGGAATACGTGGCAATGTTACTCCCTCCTTCAAAACAATTTTTACTGGTTCTATCTTTAAGCATCCCACATCATTGTCATTTATCGCCCATATACCAGCTGGTACTTCACTCAACTCCCCCGACAAAGGTTTGGACAGGAACTCAGATACTCGTAAATTCTGTGGCGATATTGTCAAGAACACTCCATCAGGAGTGCAATGGATTACTGCACTAAGTTTATTTAACAAGTTTAATCCTAAAAGATTTTCCCCACACTTTTCTGTTAAGAGAAATGGGCAATATTCAGTAAATGGACCTAATGTTACTGGTACTGATTGGGACACTGGATTGATTACTGGCGTACCTGCGAACCCTACTGAAATATTACTTTGCCTTGACAGCAGTATTTCCAGAACTAAGTAGTGGTCTATTGAACACTTCTGCGCACCTGTGTCTACGAGAAAGCTGTGCTCTCTATTCCCGACTTTCATTTCTACATAGGGTCCTTTTTTGATTCACGGGAATAGACACTGGTTTTCGACCCCTGTCTTGGGCTATCCTTTTGAGGAAACAACACATCATCCGATGCATAATCGCCACAATAATATGTATTGGGTTGTGTGTCAAAAAAATTCCGCTCCTGCCTTTATTTCGCTCACTCTGATTTTGGTTTTAAGGAATCTGACTCTGATCTTGGCTCTGATTCTGAGTGCCATTTCCTTGATTATTCTGGTGTTGCTGCATATTATTATTTCTACTCTGTCCATTTGTTCCCGGGTGTCCCCTGTGCGGTCTTCTCTGACCATACCCATTCCTATTTTGCAAGTGTGGACATTGCGCTCGCCAATGACCCTCTTCTCTACAATATACACACTGATTTAATCCCAAAGGCCCTCCATGCATGTTAGAATTACTCCTCCCTTGTGTATTTGCTCTTCCTCTATTATGTCCCGCTACCTGCTGAAGTAACACCCTCGTTTTCAAATTTACCCTATCCTTTGCCTCTTTCTCTTTCTCTGTATTCACCCTATTTTCATAATACTGGGCCATATGCAATACTTCACTCAATGATTTTGCTTGCCGTGCACTTTCCAATGTCATTATTAAGTTTTGAATTGGAGGTATTAATCCTCTCACATACTTATCAACAAATAGTTTTTTACCTGCCTCCGTGCTTACATCCTGTCCACTAAAATCTGTAAACACTTCCTCAAATCTATTGAAATAATCTGTAGATAACTCATCTTTGTTTTGAACACATGCAGTTAATATGTCCCATACAATTCTTTTTTCTGGAACTATTTCCTTCAGTTTTTGTATTATTCGTCCTGGTAGCGCTGCCATATTTGGCGATGGTTTCTCACCTGCTTTTCTATCCTTATCCTCTATCACTAGATTTTCCCATGCGGCACTGTAGGCATCCTCATCATTCACTTTCCTTATTTGCTTCCATATGTCTGCTGGCACATTTACTGGGAATATTAAGTCTATGTCATTCATAGTAAAAATGGACGATCTCAAATAGGACTCTATTTCCTGATAGAATCCCGCCAGATTCTTCCTCAAATCAGGAACCGTTCGTTTTATATTATTCACCTATTGTCTGCAGAATGGGACATGTACATACTGTGCTGTATAATGTGCTCCGTTACTTGTGCTGGTTGATTGGCTGTTGCAGGATTTTCTACTTTTGGCACAAAAGTAGGTGGGACTTCCCTCATCGGAAATACTGCACTTACTTTACCCCCTCCCTCCCTCATATGCAAAACTATTGCCAAATCAAGTGATAAGGCTGTTTCTCCCGTTCCGCGGTCTATTGCTCTTTTATATATTGCCATCAATTCGGGGGGGGCTAGCTTGTTCATTTTCTATATCTCTATCTTGCAAATATTCAAGCATCACCTGCAATGCTTTTCTCTTCATAGGAAATGGGTATTGATAAAATATTTCGTGCACTTCCATCGTGGAAACACTAGGATCTGTAATCCATTTTAGCGCCTCTCATATATATATTTTCAATTTTTCACTAGCCTGTCTTGACGGCGGAAGAAATCGCTGCTGCACATATGGTACCGCCTCTTTCTTATCCCTTCTTATATGGCAAACATTTCAGCATATGCATCATCAAGTTCATTTTTAAATTCAAAAAGCCTGTCCACATGTTCCTTTATTTCTACATCTCTCTCTCTGCATTGTGTCAACGCATTCAAATCCCGCAACTTCTGCAGTGGTACCATTCCAATGAATGTTTCCATCTCTCCATTAAATATTCTCCCATGCATTCGAACAGTACTTGTTTTTCACCAGTCTTTCTGAAATCATACATCGAATCCAGCGTTGATGTCTCCTCATTTCCATTTATATACATCTCTGCCTGTTCTTCAACTCCTGTATCGTCTTCTCTTCTTACAGTTAATTCAAGTTCAATGGGCGCAGGGGGAAGGGGAATGTCTTGAGAGGGAGGTGCGGATGGGACAACGGGAATGGGGAGTGGCTGCTGCGGCACTGGAGTTGCGGGCCGTGGCGCTGCTTGCTGTATGATCTGCGGCTGCACTGGGATCTGAGCAGCAGGGATGGGCTGGGCAACTGAAGGGTGTTGAGAAATGGGCGCTGGTGCAATTCTATTAACCCCCTCCTTTTGGGCGCTCTTGTCTCTTCTCAGTTAATATTTTATTAATTAGCTCATCTGATGAATGCAATTCTTGTTGAGGATATATTTTGTCTACTCCCAACTGACCACATCTCTCTGACTTTCTTAAATTATCATCCCACTCCTTTTCATCCTGCTCCTTCACTCTCTCTGTTCTTGACTTGTGCCTGTGCGCATTTTTCTCCCTGTTTTTCCAATGAAGCATAGCTTCTTTCCTCCAGTCTCTAATGATGTCAAATGCCGCAGGGCGTGCTTTCTTTCACAGCAATACCTTTTCCAAATAATCTATCCTCGCAATCTCATAACTCACGTGTTTTGGCCATTGTAAATCTTCTTCGTGTCTGGTTTGCCTATGCCAAATTTCACAAAACATTATTGCCTCTACACCATACTTCACATACATCTCATATGCTGGCGACCCCATGGGTGTCGTGACCTGGCCAGTTTCCAAAAATTGTCTATCGCAGTAGAAAAATCCCACCAGGCAGGAAGACAATACCCCAGGCATGTTTTAACCTTACCCTTAGTTAATTAACCTTACCCTGGGCATTTGATTTTGCAAAACCAACTTTCAACCAATATCATGGTTATTTAGAATCGCGGAACGACTCACCTGATCAACCAAATCGTCTTTCAAGACGCAATTCGTCCGTGTACTGATGCAACCAAAAATCGGCGTGTCTGCGTATCTTGGCTCACTCTGCCTCATTTCGGGACCCTCGCCTCCTTGTTCTCTGGCCGGACATGTCGATCAGGGATCAGCTCTGTACAGATCTGCAAAGGAGTCTCTCATCACTTTCACAGGGGCACCCCAAACACCTCTTGACCCCGGCTCGACCGTCTCGTCCTCGCTTCGTTTTCTCCTCTCGCCTTCTTTATATTACAATGTATACGATGGAACAAGTGGGTGAGGGTCCCTATTCAGGCGCCATTTTGATGAGGGCCCAAGGGGGCCCTCGCGTATGGAAACAAGGCACAATCACCACACACAAACTGATACACCAGACATGAGGTTCAATTCCCAAAATCTAGGGTTTATTGCAAAGCAAATAGTCTCCGTTGGCCAACTGGGTCTCACGCCCCGCAACGTGTGTCTCCAGACCCCGAGGTACGGAAGAGAGCGAGCATTCTACAACAGTTACATATATACAGAAAAAACATCCTATTATCAGCAATGACTTATTCAATACCGCCCATAATGTACTTCCTTTCATAATTGATTTGATGATTGACAATTGTGACAAATATGACACCTTCAGACATTTATTTAGCAACAGTTTGAAATTTGTGGACTTGCAGTCATGATTCTTTGTTTTAGGGAACATACTGCCCTTGTTTTTTCAAGCAAGCTGCGTGCATGGGAGCGACACATTCCAGGCTTCTCTATCTTCCAGTTTCTATTCGTGTTCTAGGGGTCAACTCGCTCTACAGGGCTCAGTGAAGGGGGGCCGTGAAAGAGAGCATAATTCAAGTCGTTAATTGTTTGTTCCTACCATTTCTACCGCATCAGCGAGACTAGCTGGCACCTGCGTAGTGATTGAATGCCTTGTTGCTTACTTCCAAGGACTTGTGAGGGAGGAGACCGGGCATTACTGTCTGGGTTGCCTGCGTTGTGTTTCAACATGTATCTTGTGGCCTTGCTCTATTTCATGAGCAACAACAGAATAGAATACGCTTACAGCAAAGCAGTTTGAACAGAAAGCAAGAAGCAAGATTAATCAAAATGGCGAATTGTATTCCTACAAAATGGACACTGTCTGGTCATGCTCATGAGTCTGTACTACCAATGCTAAATACATGATGTGGTTGGTTTTCAGTCAGCAAAATACATCGCCTATGCTATGGGAGGGTAATTTCTAGACTCACACATTTAGGTGAGCTTCTTGGGGCACACACTTGTGCTTTTCTAGTTCCATGGTGTGCAATATCCACATTTGTACATTGTCTGCTTCACGTGACCAAGGGCTGCCAACAAGGCTGTTTAACGCAGAAAACTGCAGGACGAACATGCGCATTGCAGTGCAAGACAGTGATTTCCTTACAGCAACATGGCTGTCCTCTTCATTGGCACCGGAGTGCCTCCAAGGGTTCCCATGAAATGAAGATCAAGTCACCTTTGCACTGATTGGCCCCTGCACACTACATCCAGCCAATCGAAAGCCGGCAGGTGACTAATCCGACCCCCAGCACCGAAGTCCCGATCTAAAGCCCTGTCTGTGCCAGTGTAATGCTCACCTGACTCCCACGGAGGCGCTGGCCTGGTTCGCTGCTGTGACCTCTTCTAAGGTGATGCGCAGGGTTCGGAAGACGGACTAGACCGGGCCCCCATATCTGGCTTGTCTGGCTCGCAGAAGTATCCTTCTGTAGGCGAAAATAGGGGATTAACTGTCTGCGGGGTAATGCAATCGGCCTCCCACTTTCCCCTCTCACTCTCCTCGAAACCCTTCTGTGATTCCTCGTAGCGTCTCACCTTAGGGTCTGGAAGGATGAGCTCTCCATCCTGCTTCTGATGCAGGGGCGCGTTGGTATCCAGTTACATCACTGGATTTTCGGATTGGTGAGAACCAAACTTGCTTGGCTTCCAGGTAGTTTTTTTGATAAGAGGTTCCCCTTGTGGCCATGCATTAATGTACTAATGCTAGTGTCTTTTTCCCCATAGGGGCCGGGGTACGGAATGCCGGGGAACAGGCACCGACCCGAGATGAGAGGTGAAATCCTTGTAGAAATCAGGTAAGTCTTTAATGAGCGTTTTTTGGTAATGTCTTTTCATTCGCTCATTAACGCTGATGTCTCTTTTTCCCATTAGGGGCCGGGGGCCGGAAATGCCAGGATGCGGCGCGAACCCGAAATGAAGAGGGAATGAATCAACAGGTAAGTCTTAACATGGAGATTTAGCTTTCCTTATTCCCTTCTCTCTCTCACCTTTTGTTCTGGTCTTTTTCTCCCTAGGCGCTGGGGCGTGACTGCGAATCCGGATGATCGCTGCTGAACATGGAGGCGCCCAGTAAAGGTGAGTGGAATGCGGCGCTGCAGCGATCGACGCAATGAGCTTTTAAATAAAAGTCTTCCTTTTCAGGATTGTCGGCGAGATAGCAGGTAAGGACTTTTCCTTCTTCTGTTCTCTTCTTCTCTTCCTTTGCAGGTGATCCAGGATGCTGGCAGGCGTGGCAGAAGTCAGGATGCAGGAGCAGACACAGTGAGCGTCCAGCTGCTAGATGCAGAACAATGTGAAGCACGTGTGACTGTTCGGGTGGGGTTTAAATAGCCTTGGAAGAAGTTCCAGGTATGTATCCTTCCTCCAATCAGGTATGTATCCTTCCCCGACCACGCCCGGATGGTAAATTAGTCCCACAGGTAAAGTAGTTCCTTTCAGGCCTCAAGGAGGCCGGGATCCTGCAGCATGGTCTGCATCAGGTAAGTGCACCCAAGCTCTCCCATAATGAGCCTGGTGCCTATGGTGCCAGGACTGATGTCTTTTATGAGCCTGGCGCCATAGGCGCCAGGACACTGTCCAAAGGGCCCCTATATGGGGTTGCTGGGTCCTTCCTTGGGGACTGGATGTCCGCTTTCGGGGACGCAGGGCTTGAACCGGCTCCCCGGGAGCGGGCATCATGACAGCACTCCCCCCCAAGGCCCCTCCCAAGGTTGTTCCCTCCGGGGGTTTTGGTTTGTCTGGGAAGAGTCGGTGGAATTTCCTGACTAATCGAGGTACATGCACATGGTCGCTGGGTTCCCACGACCTCTCCTGAGGTCCGTACCCCTTCCAATCAATTAGGTAGAACAGTTTTGACCTAAACATTTTTGAGTCTAAAATGTTTTTCACTTCGAATTCGGGCTCCCCATCTATTAGAATAGGTTCTGGAGGTTTGAGTAGTCGGGTTCCGGGTACCACTGGTTTCAGAAGTGACACATGAAAAACAGGGTGAATTCGCATACTAGCTGGTAAATCAAGTTTAACAGCCACTGGGTTAATTATTGCTGTAATAGAATAAGGTCCCAGATATTTTGGTTTAAAAGTTCGAGGCCCTTTGAGTGGTTAATGTCTGGTAGCTAACCACACTTGATACCCAATCTGATACGGAGGTGCTTCACTCCGATGTAGATCAGCATTCTCCTTGTATTTTCTCTTGGCTTGTTGTAAATGCGTAGTTGCCTCTTTGAAGGCTTGGGTAATTGTAGAATGCAGATGTTCTAC
The DNA here is from genome assembly GCF_040938575.1 of Ambystoma mexicanum. Lineage (NCBI taxonomy): Eukaryota > Metazoa > Chordata > Amphibia > Caudata > Ambystomatidae > Ambystoma > Ambystoma mexicanum. The sequence continues at coordinate 151,511,935 of NC_090928.1, forward strand.
TGCAGGCATTCCGAGGTTCTGAGGTGAGTCAAGGTTTGAGGTTCGAGGGTGATGCCCAAACAAAGTATAAAAAGGACTGTGGCCAGTTCCAGAGTGTACCGAATTATTATATGCGTATTTGGCTATCCAAAGAATGTCTTTCCAGTTGCTTTCAGATTGCTGTAACATACACCGTAAGTACTGCTCAAGGGTCTGATTTGTCCTCTCGGTCTGACCATCGGTCTGAGGGTGGTGACTGGTCGATAATCTTACGTCGATCTGCGCCATTTGACAACATTTGCGCCAGAAGTGGGAAATGAATTGGCTTCCCCGGTCAGAGATTTGTATAGATGGGAATCCATGTAGCCGAACAATATTTTCGAGGAATTCTTTGGCTAGGACAGAAACTGAAGGTAAACCTTTCAAAGGAATAAAGTGGGCCATTTTGGAAAACAAATCCACAATTACCAGAATAGTATTGTACCCAGAACAAGGAGGCAGGTCCGTAATAAAATCCATTGATAGGGTGTGCCAGGGTGCTGGCGGTATGTCTAGAGGTTGAAGGAGACCGGCTGGTCTTTTCTTTTGACTTTTATTTTGGGCGCAAACACCACAGGACATCACAAAAGATTTAACATCTTTTCGCCAAGAGGGCCACCAAAATTGTCGTTTCACCTTTTCCTCTGTCTTGGCAATACCGGGGTGTCCCTCTATTAAAGTATCATGATAACCGGAAATAACTAGTTTGTGTAATTCCTTATGTGGCAGGAATAAGCGTACTTGGAAATAAGGTAAACCATTATCTATGGTAAAGTCTGATCCCTTTTGTATCCAATCCTGCAAGGTTGTAGGGTCGAGGAGTTGTTTCACTCTGACTTGAATGTCTTCAAGCGTCTGTAACGAAGTCATGCCTAGAATCCTCTGTTCGGGAATTATTGGTACTGGTTCTGAGTTTGTATCAGATTCTCCCATTGCAATTCGGGATAAGGCGTCTGATTTGCCATTCTTGCAGCCAGGTCGATAGGTAATCACAAAATCAAATTCATTGAAAATCAAAGCCCATCGGAGCTGCCGTGATGACTGAGCCTTGGCGGTTTTCAAATACTGTAAATTCCGGTGATCAGTGATCACTGTGATGGTATGTCGAGCGCCAAGCAGATAATGCCGCCAGGCTTTAAAAGCGGACTTAATGGCTAACAGTTCTTTGTCCGTGATTGCATAATTAACCTCGGGTGCCGAGAATTTTCTGGACCAAAATGCTACGGGATGCAGTTGGTTGGTTTCGGGATCTCTTTGGGACAGGACAGCTCCCATGGCTAGGCTGGATGCGTCAGTCTCGACGACATAAGGGAGATCTGGACGCGGGTGTTTCAATATAGGTGCGGAGGTAAACTTAGCTTTTAAATCCTGAAAGGCCTGCTCGGCTTCTTCAGACCATTCAAAACGTTTATTTTTCCTCAAGAGTGCAGTAATGGGTTGTACCACGCATGAAAATTCCGGGATAAACCTGCGATAGTAATTGGCAAAGCCGAGCATGCTTTGAACCCCTTTTACAGAGCTAGGTGATGGCCATCTGAGGATGGCATCCACTTTTCTTGAGTCCATTCGGACTCCTTTGGGTGTCAGGATGAAACCTAGAAACTCGACTTCTGTGGTATGGAAAACACATTTCTCCAATTTAGCAAATAGTTTGTGTTGGCGCAGTTTTTCTAGTACTGCCCTGACGTGTTTTCTGTGATCAGATTCCGAAGAGGAGTACACCAGAATGTCATCGATATATACGACAACACAAACATAGATGAGTTCCCGAAGGACATCATTCATGAAGTATTGGAAGACAGCCGGCGCGTTACACAATCCGAAAGGCATCACCTGGTACTCGAATAATCCGTATTTAGTACGGAAGGCAGTTTTCCATTCGTCGCCTTCTTTAACTCGTACCAGATGATAAGCCCCCCGGAGATCTAACTTGGTGTATATGCAAGCGTCCTTCACCTGGTCAAGGAGTTCAGGGATCAGAGGCAGAGGATAACGATTTTTAACCGTTATCTGGTTCAATGCGCGGTAATCGATACAAGTTCTAAGGTCGCCTTCTTTTTTGGGCACGAAGAACAAAGCCGAGGATGCCGGGGACTTTGACGGGCGAATAAAACCATTAGCTAGGTATTGATCCAAATATTGTCTCAAATGCAGATTCTCAGGTTCGGTAAGGGCATAAATCCTGCTACAAGGGGGTTGTGCACCGGGCACCAGATCGATTTGGCAATCGCACGATCTGTGAGGAGGTAATGTGTTGGCCTGTTCCTTTTGGAAGACGTCCTGAAAGTCTTGGTATTCCGGAGGTAGTTGCATGGAGGCAGAGGTTACAGATGCTAGATTAATCTTCAGGTTTTCTGGGTAGCAGGTTTGTGTACAATCCGGGAAGGTTATTCTCTTAGCTCGCCAATCAATTCGAGGATTATGTGTCTCTAACCAAGGGATTCCAAGAATAACCTGAAAGTGTGGAGCCTTGATTACATCAAACACAACACCCTCCCGATGGCCGTCGGGACCAATAAGAGTCACCTCAGTAGTGGAATGTGTTACCGGTCCAGAGGCAATTTCAGTTCCATCGACTGTGGTGATGACATCTTTGCTTGTTTTAGGACGGAGAGGGAGGTTAATCCTAGAGACCAATTCACGATCCACATAGTTTCCAATAGCCCCACTATCGATGTATGCCTTTATTGCATGCACCCGCTTTCGCTGTTCTGGATCTACGAGAACCATTGGCACAATGAAATGCGAGGTCTAAGAGTTAGTTTTCAAGCTCGGCAAGCGGACCCCTACACTTGTCGGGTGGAGTCGTTTCCCGAAACAGAGTCTTCATGGTTTTTATCAGCGGCTCCTACCGCCTTTCGGGGCGGTTTTGCCGGGCAATCTCGTAGAAAGTGTCCAGAATTCCCACAATAAAGACATAATTTTAACTGCCGCCTCCTTTCACGTTCCTTTTGAGTTAAGGGTCCTTTAACCCCTCCAATTTGCATAGGCTCAGAGACATCAACTCCCTTGGGATTAGCATGGGTCTTGACCAACACCCGGGTCTCAAACCTGGACCGATCTGCTTTTCTGTTTTGAAGTCTGTGATCCATTTGGACCACTAAGTCTATATACTCTGTGCATTCTTGGGGCGGATTTACAACTTGGGCCAAGACATCTTTAAGTTCTCCGCGTAGGCCTCGATAAAACAACGTGACTCTTTTATCCTCTGGCCATCCCGTTTCCACAATTAGTCTATTAAAGGTTGCAATGTAGGATAGGAGGTCCTGATTGCCCTGTCGCAGGGATAGAAGTTCGTCATCCAGAGCCTGCCCCTGAGAGTGTCGAGCAAATAACCTTTCCATGCTTGCTTGAAACCTTTGAAAATCACGGAGAATCGGGTCATCTTGAATAACCAGTGGAACTGACCAATCGGCAGCCCAGCCGCTGAGATATGACAATACAAAGGCTACCTTGGTCTGATCATTAGGGAAGGCCCCAGGTCTGCATAGGAAGTGCAAACAACACTGATTCATGAATACGGCGAATCATTTGGGGTCCCCAGCAAAGCGTTCGGGTGGGGCCAGCAGCATGTTTCCAGGTAGATTAATCTGCACAGGGTTACTGGAAACCACAGGAGCGGGGTTCCCTCCGGAACCGGGTAGAGGAGTTTGCCCAGCTTGACCTTGCAAAAGCTGTCTGGCCAGGTCATCAGTTCTTTCCTTTGATATTATTAATTCCCTCCTGAGGGCATTAGTCTCTTGACGAGCGACATGTACTTCGGCCCGTAATTCCCCCAGTATTCGGGCCAACTGATCAGTCTCAGAACTTTCCATAGCGACTCGGTGGGAATTTGTAGGAAGGCTTCGCGTTCTGTAACGCTCACCTGACTCCCACGGAGGCGCTGGCCTGGTTCGCGCTGCTGTGACCTCTTCTAAGGTGATGCGCAGGGTTCGGAAGACGGACTGGACCGGGCCCCCAAATCTGGCTTGTCTGGCTTGCAGAAGTATCCTTCTGTAGGCGAAAATAGGGGATTAACTGTCTGCGGGGTAATGCAATCGGCCTCCCACTTTCCCCTCTCACCCTCCTCGAAACCCTTATGTGATTCCTCGTAGCGTCTCACCTTAGGGTCTGGAAGGACGAGCTCTCCATCCTGCTTCTGATGCAGGGGCGCGTTGGTATCCAGTTACTTCACTGGATTTTCGGATTGGTGAGAACCAAACTTGCTTGGCTTCCAGGTAGTTTACTATTAATGTACTAATGCTAGTGTCTTTTCCCCATAGGTGCCGGGGTACGGAATGCCGGGGAACAGGCACCGACCCGAGATGAGAGGTGAAATCCTTGTAGAAATCAGGTAAGTCTTTAAAGAGCGTTTTTTGGTAATGTCTTTTCATTCGCTCATTAATGCTGATGTCTCTTTTTCCCCTTAGGGGCCGGGGTCCGTAAATGCCAGGATGCGGCGCGAACCCGAAATGAAGAGGGAATGAATCAACAGGTAAGTCTTAACATGGAGATTTAGCTTTCCTTATTCCCTTCTCTCTCTCACCTTTTGTTCTGGTCTTTTTCTCCCTAGGTGCTGGGGCGTGACTGTGAATCCGGATGATCGCTGCTGAACATGGAGGCGCCCTGTAAAGGTGAGTGGAATGCGGCGCTGCAGCGATCGACACAATGAGCTTTTAAATAAAAGTCTTCCTTTTCAGGATTGTCGGCGAGATGTCTCCGGGATGCGGCTTTAGCAGGTAAGGACTTTTCCTTCTTCTGTTCTCTTCTTCTCTTCCTCTGCAGGTGATCCAGGATGCTGGCAGGCGTGGCAGAAGTCAGGATGCAGGAGCAGACACGGTGAGCGTCCAGCTGCTAGATGCAAAACAACGCGAAGCACGTGTGGCTGTTCGGGTGGGGTTTAAATAGCCTTGGAAGAAGTTCCAGGTATGTATCCTTCCTCCAATCAGGTATGTACCCTTCCCCGACCACGCCCGGGTGGTAAATTAGTCCCACAGGTAAAGTAGTTCCTTTCAGGCCTCAAGGAGGCCGGGATCCTGCAGCATGGTCTGCATCAGCTAAGTGCACCCAAGCACTCCCATAATGAGCCTGGCGCCTATGGCGCCAGGACTGATGTCTTTTATGAGCCTGGCGCCATAGGCGCCAGGACACTGTCCAAAGGGCCCCTATATGGGGTTGCTGGGTCCTTCCTTGGGGACTGGATGTTCGCTTTCGGGGACGTAGGGCTTGAACCGGCTCCCCGGGAGTGGGCATCATGACAGCCAGGCCCTCTCCATCAAGACTGCAAGCATGGCGGGTGCAGCGCAGACCTCTCCTCGCCTTCCCAGCATCTGAACCCGCTATGGCAGGGGAGCCAAGAATTTAGATGAGCCTCTTGGGCTTGGCTTGGGGCACACCTGTGCTTTGCTTGTTCAACGGTGTGCAATATCCACATTTGTACATCGGCCACTTCACGTGTCACGGGTGCCAGCAAGTCTGTTTAGCCCAGCAAACTTCAGGAGGAACGCATGCATTGCAGCGCAAGGCAGTGATTACCTTAGGGCATCATGGCCGCCCTATTCATTGGCACTGATTGGCCCCTGTGCACTACTTCCAACCAATCGGAAGCCGGCAGACGGCTAAGCCTGCCCCAAGCACCGAAAGGCCTGCAACTAAGGCCCTGCCTGTGCCTGTCCAGCCCTAGGAGGGCGCATAAGGCCCCCTCCTCCTTTCATCCCTGCAACAAATCATGGAAGAGTCCCCAGGATGCCTGCCAGTTATGCCACGAACGTCGGCCTCTGCAACTCTATACTCAATTCTGAATACCTGTGAGTGATGGCTGGACTTTGTTCATCGCCCCTCCACCATCTATAACGATGGTTGAACCAAGGTGTGCTTATACCAATCTGCCTTCATTGCCTTACTTTATCTCACGTATTCTTACTTCATGACTTGTGTGTTTCCCTTTGCAATTTCGAAGCTAGGTGTGTGTTTTGTACATCTTTGCACCCCATTGCACTGCATTGTGTCTCCTTTTGCTATTTCATAGCCAGGTGTATGTCTTAGAGATATTTGAACCCCATGGCAATGCATTGTGTCTCCTTTAGCAAATTTGGAAGTCAGGTGTGTGTTTTGAACATCTATGCATCCCATTGCACTGCATTGTGTCTCCTTTTGCAATTTCGTAGCCAGGTGTGTGTTTTGAACATCTTTGCACCCATCTGCATTACGAAAGTATTCCCAGTGCATCTGTTATCTTGCTTCCCGTGGCAACTAAGCTGCCCGGTGAGTTATGCTCAGACTGTGCAGTGCAGCTTCTCTGCTTCTCCTCTTTCATCCAACTATCCTCCACCGCCCCTATAGCACTCACCATCTCCCCTATTTTCTCTAACTGCTACACCATCACCTATGTTCCATATCTCACAATAAAAAACAAATCTATCTTGTTTTTTAAATGCTCTAATTGAATTAAACGTAGTTGTAACCTTGGACTTCAAGGAATGTTTTCTATAGACAGTGAGAGATGTGTAAATATTGAACACATATTTAGGAGTTCCTTAATTTATTTAACAAGGACCCTGCGGTAGGATACCAACCGGGTGGTAAATATACACTCCCACTGGAGGCTATCCACAATTCTCTTGGATTCCTGTACCATAGAGACAACCTTGAAATAATATGAAGAGAGATTGAGCTTTATAGCTCCTTGCCTGCCAGGACAAACACCCTTTACGTATATGGCCATCTCTCACAATGTCTGGAAGGTAAAAGCTTAAAAAAGTAATCCTAACCACTTACCCTGGCCTGTCAATTGCAGACACCTATGTTAGTGCACCTTCCAAACAGATTTTCACTGATATACTCTTTTCTGTCCCCTTCCTGTATCTCTGGACTCCTCATCCTATCTCTACTCTCTCTCCTCTCACATCCTCACCCATTAATGGTGGCAATAAATGGGAAGTACTCTTGACAGGCTTTGCATTATCCAGGTGTACCATTACTGATTATCGCACTGGCACTATCTTGGTTCAGGGTCCTCAACACAAACTCCTTCTCTTTGACCAGTGCCTGCCATCCCTCATTAACTTACTTCCCTTACCTGCTACTCCTTCTTCCGCTCTCTCTGTCCCACCCTTCTGGCCAGTGTACCACCCCCTGTACTCTGCCTCAGAAAACCTCCAAAGGTGGAGAGCTCCTGCATCTAGCCACGCTCAATGCTCGTTCTGCCATCAAACACTCTGCCGACATCTGCCTCCTCCTTGAAGACATTGGCCCTCATTACTAGGTTGGAGGTAACCATGCTGCATTTAGCAGCATGGTTGCCTCCATACCGCATACCGGGCCCGAGTTCCTCAAATGAGGACTTACCGGGCCATCCCAACCTTGGCGGACCCGGCAATTCCTCGTCCGAGGAACCCGGGCCCAGTCCATCCCCATTGCCATTCGGGCCCCAATAGGGCTCAATGGGAATGGGGAAGGAGCTAACCATGGGCCCGTAGTTAGCTCCCTGGTCTCCTTGTGGGACCCGGTAAGGATGCCTGGTTTTACCAGGCGCTCATTGTGGGTCCTGCGAGGAGACCTCGTAATAGGGCGGAATGGGTTTACCGCCACCGGCACCATTACCGGTGCCGGTAAACCCATTCTGCCAACCTCGTAATGAGGGCCATTGACTTTGATATCCTGGCTCTTACCGAGACATGCTTCAATGCCAGTTTAGTCACTGCTTTTGACGCCCTTCTTCCTGATGGCTATAAGATCATCTCAAAACCTCTCCATAACTGTACTGACGGTGGGGTTTTTCTGATCTTCCTTGAGTGGGTCCTTTCTTCCCTCATACCCACCAAGCCTGACTCTTCCTTAAAAAAAAGTTATTGCAAGCTGATCATTTCTCCTGCTTCCTCTGTAACCATTGCCACCAATTAGAGACCACCTGACTCTACCAACCTGTTCTTCTCTGAATGGGCTGATTTCTCCTCCTCTCTCCTCACAACCAGCTCTAAACCGCTTCTACTGGCCGATTTCAACATCCACCTTGACTCCTCTCTTCTGTGACCTTTGCACCTGGCTCTCCCTCTCCATTCTCCCTTCTGGTCCTACCCACTCAGATGGACACCCTCTTGATGCCTCCATCCACACCGATCTTTCACTCTCACCGCACTCTCGTGGTCAAGCCACTCTCTACTCTAATCTCACCTGGGTCCTCTCAGCCCTCTGACTGCACCTCCCCAACCTTGCCAACCTTGTTCCTAAACATCTTTCCAATGGAGCGAGTGTCAGCCGCTGCCTTTCATCTACCTTCATCTTCCCACTACAGACTCTACCTCTGACACTGCTCTCAGAAACTTCCATCTTGCCAATACCAACAACTTTTACATTCTTGCCCCAGTCATGAGAATCCACCTGTAACGCTCACCTGATTCCCGCAGAGGCGCCGGTCTTGACTGGGTGAATGCCGTATCTTCAAAGGTGATGTGTAACACACGGTTGGCTCTTTGGGCTGGACCTCTGTGCACTGTATGTCTGACTCGAAGAGTAAGATGTCTGCAATTAGAAAATATGGGATTAATGAACTGGGGTTATTGGGTGCCTCTCTCCTCTTCCCTTTCTCTTCTCCTGTAGAACCCCAAAGGTTAACACCCTCACCTTAGGTAAGTGGACGCCGAGCTCTCCATCTGCCTCGGGGCAGGGTGCCGTAACCAGTTTCTTCACTGGAGCCTCTTGACCTCAGAGGACTGCTGTCCGTCGTTAACTGCACGAACGGTAAGTTCTGGGCACTTCAAATGTCTTAAAAGTCTTTTGTAATGATATCTCTTGTTTTGCAGGGTTCCGGCGATGGCGGATGGCGGGCTGATGAGAGTTGAGGATCGAACCCGCGTGAGGAATAGAAGCGCCTGGAAGCACGTAAGTAAGCGCTTGTAGCCTGCTTCACGATGCGCACTAACTGTCCCTTTTATCTTGCAGGTACAAGTTCGGAGCTTTAGAGAAGCTGAAGGGTGCTGGTATACCCACTGGATTCGGCGTGGGAAGGAGTAATGGCACGTGAGTAATAAAGTTGCCCAATGTCTTTAAACGCACCTTCTTTTGTCTTTCAGATGCGGAATGCAGCGCCGAAGGCCTCCGGAGCGTGCGAAGAGCTGGTAAGCTTTTCAGGGTAATTCATAGAATTTCGCTGAAAAGTGTCGCAAGCGGCTGGCGCAGAGTGTCCGCGTGCGATTGACTGCGCCAGGCACGTGCGCTAAAACCGATTTCCGCGCACAGCGTATTCATGGATTTCATGCTCCCAAACCAGCCGTGGCGCAGAGTATCGCAGCGACCCTGCAGCAGCGCCAGTAACGCCCCCAAGAACGCCCTCGCGCAAGGAAAAGCCATCAAAATCGCTAAATCATCGCAAAGGGCTGCGCTAACCCTGGACCAGTTTACAGGGCTGCCAAACAAGGAACGCAAAGCGGGTAACGTGCATATCAGGGGTACACGTGAAGTCATACACGCGATTAGCCAGGGTACGTGTATTACAGGGGTACGCGGGAAGTTTAACACGCGATTGGCCAGGGTACGTGTATTACAGGGGTACGCGGGAAGTTTAACACGCGATTAGCCAGGGTAAGTGTATTACAGGGGTACGCGGGAAGTTTAACACGCGATTAGCCAGGGTAAGTGTATTACAGGGGTACGCGGGAAGTTTAACACGCGATTGGCCAGGGTACGTGTATTACAGGGGTACGCGGGAAGTTTAACACGCGATTGGCCAGGGTACGTGTATTACAGGGGTACGCGGGAAGTTATACACGCGATCAGCCAGGGTACGTGTATTACAGGGGTACGCGGGAAGTGTAACACGCGATTGCCCAGGGTACGTGTATTACAGGGGTACGCGGGAAGTTTAACACGCGATTAGGCAGGGTACGTGTATTACAGGGGTACGCGGGAAGTTTAACACGCGATTAGCCAGGGTAAGTGTATTACAGGGGTACGCGGGAAGTTTAACACGCGATTGGCCAGGGTACGTGTATTACAGGGGTACGCGGGAAGTTTAACACGCGATTGGCCAGGGTACGTGTATTACAGGGGTACGCGTGAAGTCATACACGCGATTAGCCAGGGTACGTGTATCACAGGGGTACGCGGGAAGTTTAACACGCGATTGGCCAGGGTACGTGTATTACAGGGGTACGCGGGAAGTTTAACACGCGATTGGCCAGGGTACGTGTATTACAGGGGTACGCGGGAAGTTATACACGCGATTAGCCAGGGTACGTGTATTACAGGGGTACGCGGGAAGTGTAACACGCGATTGCCCAGGGTACGTGTATTACAGGGGTACGCGGGAAGTTTAACACGCGATTAGGCAGGGTACGTGTATTACAGGGGTACGCGGGAAGTTTAACATGCGATTAGCCAGGGTAAGTGTATTACAGGGGTACGCGGGAAGTTTAACACGCGATTAGCCAGGGTACGTGTATTACAGGGGTACGCGGGAAGTTTAACACGCGATTGGCCAGGGTACGTGTATTACAGGGGTGCGTGGGAATCATCACACGCGATTAGGCTGGGTGGGTCCTCACAGGTGTTCCCTGTACACCCTCCACGGCCCCTGCAGGCAGCCTACAAAACAGGGGACTACCCTGCACACCTGCTCATGTCCCCCTGCACCCCCACCCCCCAGCAGTGCAGGGGCAGCCTCCACCAGGCCCCCACTCATGTCTCCCACCACCCCCACCCTCCCGCCACCAGGGGCAGCCTCCACCAGGCCCCCACCCATGTCTCCCACCACCCCCACCCCCCCGCCACCAGGGGCACTCTCCACCAAGCCCCCACCCATGTCTCCCACCACCCCCACCAGTGCAGGGGCACCCTCCACCAGGCCCCCACCCATGTCTCCCAACACCCCCACCCACCAGCACTGTGGGACACGTGGCCAGCAGGCAGTCAGGCAGCAGCAGATGGCAGGTGGGAGCGTGCTCAGGGCTCTGGGGGGCAGTAATTTGGCCTCCTGGCCAGGAGCGTGGTCTCTTGTGTGTGAACGCGTGGACAGCCTGATAGGTAGTGAAATCCCACACGTCAGCAAAGGCCCTTAGCGCGTAAACCCGTCAACAGCATATGCGCGCCTATAGTCACCTGCACGTGCAGGAAATTGTTGCGTGACACGTCCCAGTGTCAAAGCGTGTGATTGGTGAAAATGGATGTACACGTAGAAGTGACAAAGCGTGTGATTGGTGAAAATGGATGTACACGTAGAAGTGACAAAGCGTGTGATTGGTGAAAATGGATCTACACGCAGAAGTGACAAAGCGTGTGAATGGTGAAAATGGATCTACACGCAGAAGTGACAAAGCGTGTGATTGGTGAACGTACACGCCGCGTAAGTGACGCTGTACGTGTGGGCCTGTATATAAGGTACATGTAGAACACCATTTCCTTGTACGTGCTTTTCGTGGAGAGCGAGTGGGTGAATTCTGTACTTCTTGTCGGTTCACACGCGATTTACTTCACGGCGTTTCCAGTTCGTATTCCCTGTTACCTCTGACAGCTTTTTCTCTTTTTTCTCTTTTACTGGTTTACCTGGGCCTGTTCCCTCAAACAGTGTCTCCTTCTACTGTTGTCCTGTCTTCTCAGACAGCGTACACATCTTCTTTTGGCAGGGGTTTAGCCAGCCAAACGCGCTCATTCTTCACGCTCTTTTACCTGGCAGACGGTGAGTCACGCACGTATCCAACTTCTGTGCTTGCCCCGTGTGTAGCCTACCCCTTCAGAGGTCATTCTAGGCTGCGTGTGACACGCATACGTTCATTCTTGTGTTACTGGGTGCCACAGCGTAGTGCAGGTTTTTCTTTCTGCACACGTGGTCTAGGAGGGGTTGCGTGCACGTCATCTCCCTTTTTTGGGCCTCCTGTGCGTTGCGTGACCCGTCATCTTTCCCCAGGGGTTACAATCAGCCGTGCTAGAGCACTAGGGTACAATTACCATCTGGTACCCAAACCCTTTGACCCCCAATTGCCCAGGACAATTGTCTACAGCCACTCCCATACGCACATTAATATCAGTGCCATGGCTGGGAGGCAAGGATTCCGTAAGGGTGGCAAAGGTGGAAGAGCCACAAGTGGTGGCCGTGGTGGATCCGGTAGGGGACGTGGTCGTAACTTGCAGGGTGAGCCTGTCCCCCCATGTGTGGAGGACCAGTCAAGGGCACCCATCATCCCCCCCCTCCCCCCCTCCCCCCCTCCCGTTGAGGCTGAAGTGGCTGACACCATCCATGCTCAGCCCTTGTTGGACCAGCCCATTGTGGCACCAGACCTGGCTGACTCCATGGCTGACTTTCAGGTCAGCAGGGCTACGACACGTGCGCTGGTGCACGTTGATGCCATCATGCCACGTGGATCTGGGGCAGCAAGGTCATCTGCTGCACCAAGGAGGCAGGGCGGAGTGGCTGCAGGGGCAGCTGCGGCTCCATCCACCCCAGCCCTCACACACCCAGCTAGGACAGTGTCGGTCCTAGTCCATGCTGCTGACATTCCCCCTGACACCATCACACTAGAGCCAATGCCTGCACCAACTCCCATGCTGAGTGTGCAATCCCACACTCCTGATACAGAGTCCACCAGGGCTCCTGCCCCTAGTGTCCAGAGCGGCGCAGGACACTCAGGATCACCACCACCTTCCAAGCGGAAGAGGAAGAGTGCTCGTCCGGCACAGGCTGATGCCCCAGACACGGCTACACAGTCCGGCCCGTCCAGGAAGCCCAGCTTCACGGATGACGAACTGAATGCACTTGTCGAGTATGTGTCCGGACATGACAACGAGATGGTCATTGTTGCAGGATCCAAGACCACACCTGCACAACGCCAGGCACACTGGCAGACCGTTGCGGACATCGTAAGTGCCCTTGGAATCGTGAGGCGCACAGCCAATGATTGCTATAAGCGCTGGAATGACCTAAAGCGCAGGGCAAAGAGTAAGCTGGCCTCAAGTCATGCCGCAACTCTAGTGACTGGAGGTGGGTCTCCAGTAGTAGACATGGAACTCACTCCACATGAGTCAGTCACTGGGACCTACGTCACGGAGGAACAGATCCAAGGCGTGGGAGATCTGGCTGATTACGAGGCATTGTCCGGTGAGTGCACATGCATGTGTGTGTCATACATGTGCATGGTGTGTGTGTGAGGGCTTCTGTTTGGGTGCCAGGTGAGAGTGTGTGCGCCTCAGTCGTATGGGTCAGCCATGTGCTTCATGCAATACTTCCTGCGCAGCTGCATTTGGCCATAGCAGTATCCCTTCTGCCAACAGTAGACATCTAGCACAACTGCACGCCAGTTGCCCTTGAAGTGTCACCTTGACACAACATATTTGCTTATTTTTCACTGTTCATTCAGTCAGTTTGTTTGCATTCCACCACTTTCACTAGGCATGTCGCTGTCCACTAGTCACATGTCTGACATGGGTATGGTAAAGTGGAGTGACTTTGTTACCTGGATATCATTTGTACACACATGTCCCTGTGCTATTTGACCATTTCAGACTGGCAGCTCCAGGTGAAAAATCTGACCTGTTAGAATCAGAAAAGCTATTACATGCGGGAACTGGACTGAATGAATAGGTGCTGCCCTCCTCTCCATCTTCACTCAATAGCAATGGTACATGCCATCTGTGTGATGGCATGTGTGTTTCACCTGCCAATCACAGGCCAATGTGTGATGCCACTGCCAGGCAGCATGCAGAAAATTTGTTCATCTTCCATCTTGGTGTCATCAGTGTGTGCCATTTGCCTGCACTTCATACGCAGTGAGGGTGCATGCATGGGAGGGTTTTAGTCATGTGGGACATGTGTCAATCAAGTACTGGTTCTCTTGCTTCTCAGCCCTCAATGTGTGCCATGGTGCTAATGCCTGTTTCCATTACTTTGTTTTCATGTCTTTGCAGGGGAAGACGCACCTGATACTGCTGGGGTTGTGGAGATGGTGCAGACCCAGGAGGTGTCCCAGGGCCGACCAACCACCAGTGAGGGACGTGGTGTGGTGGTGGGGGAGAACCCACAAGTGCTGCAGGTCGTGCTCTCAAGGGGTGTCTCTGGCTGCACCTCCCCCGAGCTGTACTCAGGTGTTGATTCGGATGAGACCTACGTGCCGTCGTTGGTGAGAGTTCCAGGGAGGGATTCTGTTCTGTCTCACCCACCTGCACCAGGGTCAGTACCCTCCATGGGGATGTCAGTGTTGGCAGCTACGCCTTCGGTGGTTACGGATGCAGGGTCACACTCCGCGACATCTGATCCTGTTCCTGGGCCAGCAGATCAGAGGGGGAATGCAGTCCTGCAGCCTCAGGCAGTGCCGGCACAGCAAGGCGCAGTTCGCCTTGCCCCAGACAGGTGTGGTGCCCGCCGACGTGGTGGCCGTACGCCACCCGGCAATACCGCATGGGAGCAATCCATTTACGGTATGGCTACCCAACAGGCTGCATCATCCGAGATGATGGCTCAGGCCATGGATAGGGTGGCCACTTCCATTGTCCCCCCAGAAAGGCTGATGGAGCGACTAGAGCAGGCAACCGACTCCATCTGCCAGTCACACAGGGAGGACATGTTGGGGTCCAACAGGGACAGGCGGGCGGCACTGGCGACTCTGCAGGAGGCCATCTCCATTGAGTCCCAGGGCCACAGGGAAGCCCTGAGGCAGGAGCTCCTACACCTCAGGACGACTCTTGTTGAGCTTGAGGCTTCAACACACCAAAGGACAGAACAGCAGCTGGAGCGTCTCACCCGTACGCTCTCAGCTGAGATGCAGGCAACGAGGGCGGAGGTCCGGGCATCCCGTGAGTTGTTGCATGGGGACCTCCGCACACTCATCCTCCAGAACCAGACCTACCACACCCGCATGCTTGCAGCCATGGAGGAGCAGACTAGGGCCTTGCGTGGGCTGCCTCCCATAGTGCAACCACCTCCGGATGCAGCTGCACAGGGTGATAATAGCGACAGCAGTGACACTCCCACAATAGGGTAGCCGTGTGGGCCATGAGCCCATGGAGGTGTTTTATCTTCCCAGGATCCACGCAGGTGGGTTCTGGTGTGCATCCTGTCCTCGGACCTCCTGGGTGGCCTCCCCAACCCCCCCGGGCCCATCAATGGCCATTTTTGATTGTTTCTTATTTTTA
The DNA here is from genome assembly GCF_040938575.1 of Ambystoma mexicanum. NCBI lineage: Eukaryota > Metazoa > Chordata > Amphibia > Caudata > Ambystomatidae > Ambystoma > Ambystoma mexicanum. The sequence continues at coordinate 151,527,049 of NC_090928.1, forward strand.
TTTTTATTTTGATTTCTTTTATTCCCAATTTTTTTGGGACGATCTGTTGGCTCCGATCTGTTGGCTCCGATCTGTTGGCTCCGATCTGTTGGCTCCGATCTGTTGGCTCCGATCTGTTGGCTTCCGTGGTTCCTGTGGGCATACGCTGCATTGTGGCTGGGCACATGCAGGCTTGTAATGTATTTGGTTCAGATGCTTGGGTTTGAGTCACACACACCCCTCCTGCTTCCCGTTTCCATGGGCTTGCAAAGGGTGTGCCCAAGTGACAGTGAATTACACAGTGACGTTGGACTCCCATGAGCTGTGTGGCCAGTCTGTAGTCAATACTGTGTATACATTCATAGTGCATATTGCTGTTGTGTTGTACACTGCATGTTGCATTGATGTGTAACTCTTCTTCTGTGTCTACCTCCCAATTTGCAGGTCCCTTCCTCAAGTCCACACAAGGACCTCTAGTCTGGCGATGGGGACCATGTTGGCAGCAGTGCACCTACAACTCTACATGGCGCCAACACTGCACAGTTGGTAGTGGTGGGAGTGCAGGCATTTCCAGGTGGTGAGACTACTAATATGTAACATTTTTGATGTCATGTTAATGGTACTACGTGCTCAAGTATGTTGTTGGTCCGGCATTGCTGTGAGCATTTCAGGTGTTGCAGGTTTCTAATAGTGCCACTGTACATAGTGAGAGTGATGTCATGTTGTGGGGATTACTTTGTTTACCTGCAATTAGCATGACATGGCACGGTGTGTCGTGTGGCAGTGCTGGGGTTGGGTTGGCTGACATGGCACTGTCCTCTTGTTGCATTTTGCAAGTGGGTATTCATTTTAGCTGCTTCAATGTGTAACTTCACAAAACTGCATTGGTGGTGTCTGTGTGGGTAGGGATGCACACATTGTGACACTTCCAGGTGAACAATCTCAGGCTGACATGGAATTCCCGGTTCATTCTCCACACATTCAGGATCAGTGTCAGGTTGAGTCATCATTGATTGTCAGATGGAATGTGCCAGGGCAGTGTGCACTCCACAGGGGTGTGATTTCTATGTGAAGTAATTAGCCACTAGCTGTGTACGGGCTGCCTCCCCCCGTGCCCTTTCCCCTCCCATGCGCAGCGGCTGTGCATGTGGTTGGGGATGTGGGGCCACCACCATGTCCACGGCCAGGCCCCGGCGTGTTGCAATGTTGTGCAGGACACATGCTGCCACTATGATCCTGCACACTACTGGGGGAGCGTATAACAGCTGCCCGCCAGAACGGTCAAGGGAGCGAAAGCGTGACTTCAGCACTCCGAATGTGCGCTCCACTATGCCCCTGGTTGTAATGTGGGCTGTGTTAAATCTTACCTGGGGTGGCGTGGTGGGGTTCCGAATTGGCGTCATCATGTGGGGGCTGAGAGGGTAGGCACTGTCCCCTGTGGAGGTGGGGATTGGTATCATTGGTGAGGTTGTGACCTTGCTCAGTATCCAACATGCATGCATGTGCAGTGGCATACATACTCACCAAGCAGCCATGTATCGCCATGCCGCCCAGCTTCTAGGTCCCGGCTTAGGGTGGACATTCGGTAAATGAAGCTGTCGTGGGTGGAGCCGGGATAGTTGGCATATACTGAGGTGATGATTCCCTTGGCATTACATGCTACCTGCACGTTGATGGAATGCCAGTGCTTGCGGTTCCTATAGATGTGCTCAGATGCCCTGGGGGGACGTAGAGCCACATGGGTGCAGTCGATGGCACCTAGCACTTTGGGGAATCGTGCCACTGCGTAAAAATCCAGGGCGGCAGCATGCCTTTCTGCAGGTGTTCTGGGCAGGTATATGTGCCTGCGGACTGATGGGCGTGCAGTCATGATGTTCAAGACCTGGTGTAGGCAGCGTGACTGGGTGGCCTGTGACACCCCACCCACTATGGCACTTGTCCGCTGAAATGATCCAGTGGCTAAGAAGTGCAGTACATTGAGGACCTTCTCCAGGGGGCTGAGTGCTTGGGAGCACAGGGTGGGTGATGTGAGGTCATCCTCCCACTCACTCACCAGGTCCAGTATGATGTGTGGTGGAAACCTGTACCTCCCATACACCTGGTCATCAGGCATCCCGAAAAGGCTGGTTCTGGGTGTGAATATTCTGGCCCTGACTATCCTCCTCCTCCTCCTTTGGTAGCCCACTGCCACTGCTGCTAGGAACGGTATGTTCATCCTGGCGTCTGAGCTTGTTATTGTTAAAGTCCGCAATTTATGCTTAGCGCGTGTTCTAGGCGAGCGTGTGACCCGCGCAGCCCTGGAATCCTGTTCCCAGTCCAATAGCGTGTGGAAATTCACACGCACCACGGGATACAGCGTGTGACCCGCGCAGCCCTGGAATCCTGTTCCCAGTCCAATAGCGTGTGGAAATTCACACGCACCACGGGATACAGGTTCGCTGACGTACTTGCGTGTGTAAGTGGCCGCGCACCCATTAAATACACGTACATAGGCCAATCGCGTGTACGCGCACTTTTGTCCAATTACACGCGATGACACTCTGACGTGCAGTATCTCCACGTGTGCCCCGTCATCACGTCCTGAGTGGGGAACACCCGTGCGGGTCACGTCACAGACACGCTTACGCGCTGAGGGACTCTGGTCCAATAGAATCGCGGATGCGTGCTGACGCGCTTACGCGCTAAGGGCCTTTCCTCGGATTTCACGCTGACGTGCAGGATTTTCACGTGCCAAATCACTCCGTATCAAGCTGGCCACGCGAAAACACACGGAAGCCCACGCTCCTGCCCAGAAGGCCGAGTTACTGCCCCCCAGTGCCCCGAGCAGCCTCCCACGTGCCATCTGCTGCTGCCTGCCTGCCTGCCTGCCTGCTGCCACCGTGCCCTGCCATTTGGTGCCTGCACATCAGCCATCTGCAGGGGTCCAGTTGCTGTGTCCACCCCTGCTGGAACTGAAGACTCCCGACTGGTATTACATCGCTCCACAGCCCAGCCCCAGGACCCAGTTGCCCACCCACACCTGCCTCTGGGGTTGCCATGTCGGGGCACTTCCACATCTGGCACCAGTGGCAACCCCAGGCCAGAGGGGCAGAGGGGCACCAGCTTCACTGTCACCGAAGTTGGTGTCCGGGTGGAGCATGTCCTGGGGCAGTATGATGCCCTCTTTGGATCGTCCCGCGCCAGCAAGGAAGGACGGCAGAGGATCTGGGCCGACTGTGTGGTTGCCATCAACGCGGAGGGGGTGGCAACCCGCGACGTCCTGAAGATCAAGAAGCGCTGGGAGGACTTGAGGTCCAGGACCCTTGTGAAGGCCCGGCGCCTCGTGGAGGGGGGCCGGGGCCGCATGAGTACCATCCAGATGAGGGTCCTGGAACGCGTACGCCCAGCGCTCCGCGCCCAGATCCTTGAGAGGGAGGCCCGTCTGGAGTTGAGCGGTAAGTGTCCATGCATTACTGTGTGAGACAGGGCATGTTGCGGTGTGCTGGTTCTATGATACTTGCCTGTATGTGTGCCATAGCCCATGTATGCATGTATGTGTGCAGGGACATCATGGTAATGCATGTGCGACCAGTGATGTGTGATGCACATGGTTGTTGCATGTGTTGAAATGCCGCATGGGGAGCCCTAATCAGATTATGAACATGAGAGCATGCCAGTCTCTGTACCTGAACATGGGTGGGGGTGAGGGATGGGTGCTGATGCCAGGTACATATATGGTAGCCATGTCTGTGTGCCTGACCTGCGTGTCTGTGACTTGTGCATGCCATGGATGCATGACACATGGGTGTGACAATGCAGAGATTCAGTAAAGCAGCAAAATTACCCTTGTATCCGCTGTGTTTGGTGTGTTTGGGGCCAGATGGATGTGACTGAGGTGAAGTGTGTGCATGTGATGGGCATGAGGCATGATGCATGTGAGTTACATATCATTGAATGTTTCAAGAGTCCATTGGACATGCATGGAAATGTCCATGGCATGCACCATGCCTGTTACTGTGTGTGTTTTGCCTGGACTGGCCCTTGTGTTGTGGAGGGACATGATGGAAGTGTACTTTGACAGTGGTGCTCATCTGCTATTGCTTCCTGTCTAGGGGACCATTGTACAGTGCCCTGATGCTTGTGTTCTTTGTCTCCCTCTACGCAGCGGCTAGTGAAGAAGAGGGCGGAGACGGCGCTGTGGAGCAAGGCGGCGGGGATGCCCCCACGGCTGCAGCGGAAGGGGCCTGCTACGGTGGGAGACGGTGAGGAGCCATCCAGGTTGGTGGTTTGCACAGAGGAGGAGGAGGCCGCCACTGGGGCACACATGGGGCCTGGTGGGGGCATCCCTGCTGGTGCAAGTGGTGCAGTCCAGGGCCAGGGGCAGGAGGCAGCACAGGTCACCGTGGAGGGGCCTGTGCATGTCGCTGTCCCTGACCCTGTGAGTGCACCACCATGCACCAGCAGGGATGCCCCGTCCCAGGCCTGTCCGCAGGTAGAGGGGATGTCCATGTCACCTGACTCCCCTCCACCTGCGGACGTGGGAACCCCTGGCCGTGCGGAGAAGGTCCTGATTGGGGTCGCGTTGCGCACGGCTGTGATTCGTGATGCCGTGTGTGCTTCCCGGGAGGAGCACGCACGTCATCACGAAGTGCACCGTGCCGACGTGGCCCAATTGGGATCGGCCATGTTCGGGGGTTTCCTGCATGTGTTGGCCAATGTGGCGGCCCTCTCCTCCTCTGTGCAGGCTATCCACCAGTCGTTCTCCTTGCCGTCTTCCAGCCCAGATGCCACCAGGGCCCCCTGTGGACCTGCCCCGACCAATGCAGCCAGCTCGGTGGGGATCCCATCCCTGCCACAGTCGGGAGTCAGAGATCCAGCAGGGGTGGACACCAGAGCAACTGGACCCCAGCAGATGGAGGATGTGACGGCATCATCGGGCAGGGCACGTGCACGACGGCGTCGGTGGTTTCCATCAGCCTGGATGCCGTCGTGCTGGCACAGGCAGTTGCGTCGGAGGCAGCAGCAGGCTCAACGTGGGAGGCATCATGGCTCGGGGCCATTAACATCAGGGGTGCAGGCATCGGCCGGAGGGCAGGAGAACCCTGGAATGGGAGTGGCTTCCATGTGGGAGAGGTTGTGCCAGCGGATAGGTGCGGAGCGGCAGCGGGCAGAGGAGGAACGGCTCACGATGGTCAGGGCGGAGGACTCCATGCGGAGGGCGCTGAGGCGGGCTGAGTGCCTCGAGGGTCTTCGCAGGGAGTTTGAGCTTGACACTGCGTTATCCCTGCGGGACCTCGGGGCCAGGGAACATGCCCGCCTCCAAGCCATTGACCAGGAGTTCGAGGATGCCCTGGCCCATGACAACAACCAGTGAGCCGTCCGAATAGCCCGCTGCCTTTGTATATAGTTGTATAGTTAGGGTTAGGTGTCCTTTGTTTTTTTGAATTTTTTTTTGGTTGCGATTGGACAATGCACCACTTTTTTGTATATAGTTCCCTTTTTAGTTAGTAGTCAGTTAGGTTTAATTTGGTAGGGCTCATGGACCCAGGATGATCTTCTTGATTGGCTTATTTTAATTTTTCATAATTTTTTCTTGGACATTCATCTTGTTTTGTTTGATTTGCTTTGTGTTTTTTCTTATTTGCTGTTCAATACATATTATTTTTTTAATCTTCAATGTGTCGTATCATCTCATTGCTTTCAGGCATGTCATGTTGGGTGTTTTGTCATTCACTTGCAGCCATTGTGTGTGACAGACATGTGTTAAATTGCATTATTTACATTGGGGGTGTAACATGTAATTGCCTTTGATATGTGGGTGGGTGTGATAGTTGGTTGGGCCTTTTGGCAGGGGAGGATGGGCATTACGGACATGATTGGGGAATGTTGGGACCCAGGTGCAGGGGGGCATGGATTGGACATGGGTGGGGGCCTGCTGGCAGGTGCCCCACAGTGCTGGGGGGTGGGGGTGGTGGGAGACATGAGTTGGACATGGGTGGGGGCCTGCTGGCAGGTGCCCCACAGTGCTGGGGGTGGGGGTGGTGGGAGACATGAGTGGGGCACTGGTGGAGGGTGACCCTGCACTGCTGGGGTGTGGGGGTGGTGGGTGACATGAGTGGGGGCCTGGTGGAGGGTGATCCTGGTGGCTGGGGGGTGGGGGTGGTGGTAGACATGAGTGGGGGCCTGGTGGAGGGTGACCCTGCACTGCTGGGGTGTGGGGGTGGTGGGAGACATGAGTGGGGCCCTGGTGGAGGGTGACCCTGCACTGCTGGGGTGTGGGGGTGGTGGGTGACATGAGTGGGGGCCTGGTGGAGGGTGCCCCTGGTGGCTGGGGTTTGGGGGTGGTGGGAGACATGAGTTGGACATGGGTGGGGGCCTGCTGGCAGGTGCCCCACAGTGCTGGGGGGTGGGGGTGGTGGGAGACATGAGTTGGACATGGGTGGGGGCCTGCTGGCAGGTGCCCCACAGTGCTGGGGGGTGGGGGTGGTGGGAGACATGAGTGGGGCCCTGGTGGAGGGTGCCCCTGGTGGCTGGGGTTTGGGGGTGGTGGGAGACATGAGTTGGACATGGGTGGGGGCCTGCTGGCAGGTGCCCCACAGTGCTGGGGGGTGGGGGTGGTGGGGGACATGAGTTGGACATGGGTGGGGGACTGCTGGCATGTGCCCCACAGTGCTGGGGGGTGGGGGTGCAAGGGGACATGTGTTGGTGTTCATTAGTTCAAGGAGACATGTGCCTTTGCTGGGGGGCATGCCCATGTTGGGTGGGCTGCCTGCGGGACATGACCAGGGATGCAGGGTAGTCCCCTGTGGTGTGGGCTGCCTGCAGGGGCCGTGGAGGGTGTACAGGGTACACCTGGGAGGAGCCACACTGTCAAATCACATGTGGAACTTCCCGCGAACCCCTGAAATACACGCGCCCAGGCTATTCGCGTGTGGAACTTCCCGCGCACCCCTGAAATACACGCGCCCAGGCTATTCGCGTGTGGAACTTCCCGCGCACCCCTGAAATACACGCGCCCAGGCTATTCGCGTGTGGAACTTCCCGCGCACCCCTGAAATACACGCGCCCAGGCTATTCGCGTGTGGAACTTCCCGCGCACCCCTGAAATACACGCGCCCAGGCTATTCGCGTGTGGAACTTCCCGCGAACCCCTGAAATACACGCGCCCAGGCTATTCGCGTGTGGAACTTCCCGCGCACCCCTCAAATTCACGCGCCCAGGCTATTCGCGTGTGGAACTTCCCGCGAACCCCTGAAATACACGCGCCCAGGCTATTCGCGTGTGGAACTTCCCGCGCACCCCTGAAATACACGCGCCCAGGCTATTCGCGTGTGGAACTTCCCGCGAACCCCTGAAATACACGCGCCCAGGCTATTCGCGTGTGGAACTTCCCGCGCACCCCTCAAATTCACGCGCCCAGGCTATTCGCATGTGGAACTTCCCGCGAACCCCTGAAATACACGCGCCCAGGCTATTCGCGTGTGGAACTTCCCGCGCACCCCTGAAATACACGCGCACAGGCTATTCGCGTGTGGAACTTCCCGCGCACCCCTCAAATTCACGCGCCCAGGCTATTCGCGTGTGGAACTTCCCGCAAACCCCTGTAATACACGTAGCCCGCTCCCCCAGGCCCGATCGCGTGAGGAACTCCCCGCGCACCCCTCAAATTCACGCGCCCAGGCTATTCGCGTGTGGAACTTCACGCGAACCCCTGAAATACACGTAGCCCGCTCCCCCAGACCCGATCGTGTGAGGAACTTCACGCGAACCCCTGTAATACACGTAGCCCGCTCCCCCAGGCCCGATCGCGTGAGGAACTTCACGCGAACCCCTGAAATACACGTAGCCCGCTCCCCCAGGCCCGATCGCGTGAGGAACTTCACGCGAACCTCTGTAATACACGTAGCCCGCTCCCCCAGGCCCGATCGCGTGAGGAACTTCACGCGAACCCCTGTAATACACGTAGCCCGCTCCCCCAGGCCCGATCGCGTGAGGAACTTCACGCGAACCCCTGTAATACACGTAGCCCGCTCCCCCAGGCCCGATCGCGTGAGGAACTTCACGCGAACCCCTGTAATACACGTAGCCCGCTCCCCCAGGCCCGATCGCGTGAATTACTTCACGCGAACCCCTGTGATGCACGTACCCTGCAAATCGCGTGTGACACTTCCCGCGCACCCCGGTATACATGCACACGTATTTTTTGTCAGCGGGTGTCTGTGTTTGTGGGTACCCCTTTGCACGTCATTTTTCCTGGAGGGCCACAGTATGGGACATTCATCATGGCAGTATATAGGTGCTATTTGTTGGCGCACCTTTTGGCGCACATTTCTTACAGCCGCAGAGACGCTACCGCCTCCTTTCTTGTGGCGGTCGTGTTTGTGCCTGTGCGCTGGTTTGAGCGTGCGCTTTTTTCCCCTATTCTATTCCATGAATACGTGTTGTAGGCGAGCGTGTGGGCGTTCCGCGCACTTGTGCCCTGTACTTCCCCCGTGACGCCCACGTTTTGGCAAGTTGTTCCCCATTCCGAGTGTTACGCCCGTGTTCCGCCTACTTTTATTGCGTGCGCCGCGCTATGTGCGAATTTCGCTGTGGCCTGTGCGATTTTCGCTGTGACCTGGCGCACGCTGTTAGATGGCCTGTGCGCCAACGTGCGCCAACGTGCGCCGCGCACTTTTTTTTCGCACATCCGCTGGTTTTCTCGCGCACGGCCTTCCATGAATCGACGTGCGCTGCTTTTCGTGCGATTTTCTCACTTGCACTGCGATTTTTGCTATTCCACTGCGATTCGCACGTTTTTGCCCACTTGCGCCGCGCTAATTATTCCATGAATCGGCCTCTTTGTCTTTCAGATGCCGGAATGCAGTGCGAAGACCTCCGGAGCATGCGAAGAGTAGGTAAGCCTTTGTCTTTCAGATGCCGGAATGCAGCGCGAGGTGTTGGTGACAGCCGATGGACCAGTTAAGAGATGCGCTGCCACTGAAGACCGTAGTGCTAACCTGTTCTTTCTTTGTCTTTACAGGTGCTGCTGAAGACTGGATTCCAGGATGGTAAGCCTTTGTTCCCTTAGGCCCAGGATCAGAAGCAGAAGACACGATGAGCGTTCTGCTGCAGAGAATGCAGAATAACGCAAAGCAAGATTCATCCATCGGGTGTGGTTTAAATAGCCTCCTGTAGTGCTTAGGTGTCTCCTTCCACAGCCACGCCTAAGAAAAGAGTTCCTGCTTTCCAGAAGAGTTCCAGTGTTCTGAACCTAGGGAGTGGCTCCTGCCCCACCCAACAGGAAAAGTAGTCCCAAACAGAAGAGGATCAGGGGTTCAACTGGCAGGTAAGTAAGCAGCATGGTCTGCTGCAGGTAAGTCCACCCAAGCATTATGAGCCCGGCGCTTCCAGCGCTGGGACTGGGCATCTTTATGAGCCTGGTGCCACTGGCGCCAGGACAGGGTCCAAAAGGTCCCAATTGGGACTGGCTGGCACTCGGAACCGGGGTTATGGGTCTGCTTCCAAGGGAGTCGGGCAAGTCCTGATCTTTTGGAAGCAGAGATCATGACACCACCTGAAACATGCCTCCAAGCGTAACACCTGGAACGACTCTGAACGTGCACCCCAGAAACACAAGTGAAGAGCTGCAGAATGGATGTGGGAGACCTCGGGCTCACCCACTGACAAACTGGCATGTCGCCTGCTCCAAAGGCATTACAGACTTTCCATCTGCACCAAGAAAAGGGCCCACATCCAGGCTCGCATCTCTGGTGCATTCAACAACACGGCTGAACTCTTTCAAATCTGCAAGGAACTAGCCAACCCTTCTGCAGTCTCCTCCTCATCTTTTCCTTCCAAGGACCTCTGCAAAACACTGGCCACAAACTACACTGCAAAAACATGGAACATCTTGGGTACCCTTTGACCAGAGTTGTCCACTCCAGCAAGGTCTCCTCCAAACAGGTCTCCCCTGCTCCTCCAGAACCATTAAGGACAATATTGGCTCTGTTGCCCCTGAATTTGCTGATTTCTGCAACCTCTGTTTTGCTACTGGATCGTTTCCCTCCTCCCTCAAGCTCTCCCTTGTGCGCCATGTCCTGAAAGAACCTTCTGCATACACTTCTTGTCCTGCCACCTACTGCCCTATATCTATCACTCCCTTCCTTGGGAACTCTTGGAGAATCTGTTCTCCCCCCAACTAACCAAGCACACTGACCTTGCTGGTTGCCTCTGCGACCATCATTCTGAATTCTGGGCATCCAGAGGCCACGGAAACTGCTCTTCTGAACACTCATGAGGAACTGCTTGCATCTCTTGACTCCAACTCTCCAGCTGTTCTCATCCTACTTGATCTCTCCTCTGCATTTGAAACAGTAAACCACTCCATCCTCACAAAACGGCTCCATGATACCCTAGGTATCTCAGTGTGGGCACTGGACTGGCGGACATCCTTCCTCCCTGACTGCCCATACCAGGTTATTCTGTGCTCATTCTCCTTGACTACCTCTATCTCGACCGGTGGCCTCCCTCAGGGCTCCACCCTTTCACAACTATCTTGCTCCGATTGCAAACCTCATTTCTACCTTCTCCCCCAACTTCCAGTGTTAAGCGGATGACACACAACTCTTCTTCAAACTTTCCTCTGACCCTCTCCTCAATTGACTGAGATCCTTCCTGTTGGGACTCCTGCTCCCTCTTTCTTCCCTTCACTCTGGCCTCTATGGGTTCTCCCCCTTCTTCTTCATCTGAAGCCAGAAACCTTGGAGTCATCTTCGACTCCTCTCTTTCCTTCCTCTTTCACATTCATGTTCAACTCTACCTCCACAAAGGAATTCTTCCTTTCCTCACATTCCCCCAGAAGCTCAATGTTTCTAGAGCCTTGGTTTGCTCTAGGGTAGACTACTGCAATAGGCTTGTCCTTAATCTACCCTCTTCGTCTCCAGCTAATCCAGAACAGGACTGCAAGACTTATGGTTCTCTCCAGCCCTAAAAACTCTCCACTGGCTCCCGGTTGCTGCAAGGATCAAATTCAAATCCCTTTGCATCATCCATAAGACTGTCTTTGTCCGGCGACCATGCTACCCTCAACTTGCTCTCACCAAATCCTCTCCCCCAGATCTTTATATTCCTCCGGCACCAACACTCTGTGTCAAGCGCTTTGCTAAACAGAGAATGGGTGGCCAATCTCTTTCCTCAGCAGGCTCCCTCCTATTGAACAGCCTCCCCCTTCCCCTTCGTCTTGAGCAGGAGCTCCTCAAATTCCTAAAGCTACTCAAGACTTTAGTTTTCACCTCCTCCTTCCCTTCCTCCCTGCTAATCTTCAGAGTTGCTGAGATTGGTGACAAGGGCTCTTATGTATCCTCTTGGGTCCTGGACTCAAGCACGCAATCGCCTTCAGCCTCCGCCTGCTCCCAGGTCGTGCCTCGGTACCCACTGGCCTATACCACCACAGGCCTGCACTTATCTATTTATTGGCAGGTGAATACTCCCCCCTATGCACTTAACAGCTGCTCACTCCATAGCACATCCCACTGGGTACACCTAGCATTTACCTCCCACCCCCTCATCCCTTCTCTCTCTCTGATGCACTTGCACGTTCTGAATGCTCACAAGGCCTAGCAGGTCCACCTCTATCTTTTATTGTTTTCTTTGCTTTCATTCCCATGATCCCTCCCTGTTGCTCTGTGGGCACTTTGAAACACAATTTACTTGATCTATAAGCGCCTTACAAATACAAAATAAATAAATGAAAAAATGTACATGCTCATGTTGGCTTTAATTCATCTCAGAATGCAAAAAGTCCTAAAAACCGACAATGAAGAACTGTCTGGAGGAAAACACATTATTGTTTTCGGAGACCTCCTACAGTCAACATCAGTAAAAGGTCAACCTATTTTCAAAACATTAGGACACAAACAATGCCTTAACACACTCAGCAACATTGGAAATATAAATCTCTGGCAACATTTTTGCTACAGAGAACTAACTCAAAACATGTGTCAGTCTGCAGATCTCGCCTATGCTAGCATTTTAAAAGGCATTAGATATGCTCAGCTTACTAAAGATGCAAAAGATGCAAAATCAATTTTAATAACTAGACTAATCCATGAGATATAGGGGCAAAACACATCTGCCCCTGATGTCATGGAACATTTAACTCAACAAAATATAAAATGCATGTTCTTAATGCCAATCCTAGCGAGCTGTAATCAATGATATAAGGTTGAAAAAATAAATGCAACCCATACTACATATCAGCTTCACAGACAGACTAGAAGGGTGCAGCATGACACTCCCTATGTGTCAACAAGCAACAGCACGACTAAATAGCTTAGAAAGATGTATCTCCAACACAGGTGGATTAGAAAAAGTATTAACACATTTTAATTGTTGTCCAGTGAAAGTGGGTAGTCAAACTATGATATGATATGATATGATATGATATGATAGGTTATTTATAACATGCTTAATACCCAGAGGTTTTTAAGTGCAGACCTGATGATAGAACCTGTGTTGCTCCTTGTCGTCTTGCTTCCACGGTAAGCATTTTGCCCCCTGAGCTATCCTTCCGAGACTCATGAGTTGGCTGACTTATGCAGATGACCTGCTCTTGCTGGACCACACACATAAAGGGCTACAAATTATGATTGATGCATTGAGAATTTATGCTGAAAATAACAGTCTTAAAGTCAACATATAGAATAGTAAGATCATGTTGTTCTCAGGGAAACGTAAACAGAACAAAAGTATTGTATGGTCTTTGAATGGCTCTCAATTTGAACATGTGAAATCATACAAATACCTTTGAGTATATCTTGACGAAAAACTGAAGTGGAATATGCACTTGGCAGAAATGAAAATGAAATGTATGAAAACTGTCAATGCCATAAGCTCTGTCATTGGAATAGATTGGGGTTATTCAGTCTTTACAAATGTAATTTCGTATACTGCCAAAATATTACCGATACTGACCTATGATATAGAGATATGGGGCCATATTTATACAGAGGAATTGAGAAAATGTAAAGCTAAAATCCTTCATGAACCATTTAGGTTGCCTCAAAATGTATCTGTGGAATTTTTGTACTTAGAATTTGACATGAATACGATACAATCTGAGTTTATCTCTAGAACAGTCATGTGTCTTGAAAAATTGTAGAATTTAGATAATGGCACAATAATGGTATGTTATGTAAAGGCCCTTTTGAGTCTTGATAGATGTACTACCATGGGCACTATAGGAAAAATTCTAGTTTTATACAACCAGTTGCTAGTTGGCCCTAAGCCTAGACCTATATACTGCCAAACATAAATTGAGTGATTTTAGTTATGAGAATAATTGTATGGAGCTCTCTACTAATACCAACAGTGGACCTTTTATTCAGTATCGAATGGCTTGTACAAGTAAACCAAAATACATCATGATATATCCCAGTTGTAGTATTATTAGATAGTACTTACTCCTAAAATGCAATGACTGTGATGTCCTTGAGATTAAAGGTGCAAGGGTTGGCTTAGCTGGAGCTGAGCGATTGTGCCGCTTATGCAGCGAGAACACAATGGAATTATTGGAACACATAATTTCCCACTGTGTGAGTCTAAAGTCTATATGCAAACGTTTTGTCAAATCTTATAATAGCAACATTGATTGCGCTAATACAGCATTTTGTGTTGGTCTAAATTCATGGTGGCTAATTACCCAAATTCGATATTTTGTATGGTAAAATCTTATTTGAAGTGTATAGTTATTTTAGATGAATTGTCGTATGGTTGTGAATGACTGGTTTAAGTTGTATTTAGACTGTATCTACCTTTTAACTCTGTTCATTGGATGTCGTACACTACTATATATGTTCCCCAGGACATTTTGGTGAAGGTGATTTTTTTAAATGTATTGTTCATGAAGTGTTAATGTCTATTTTTATGTGTGTGTCATGTATATACAAAGCCGTAAGGCTATGAGTATATTAAATTAAACTAATAAATTAGCTACAGAGCACAGCAAAAAAAAGTATTAACTATGTGGCTTAACTGCAGAGTAATTCTCAAACATAACCTTGACATGGAGCACGGTTTAGTCAATGGAGCAATTGGTACAATTGTTGGCTTCCAAACATCGACACATGACAGCTATCAGTTTGTCACCATCCACTTTGAAAAGCTTGCCAAAGTTAACAAAATAGTTGGCACAATAGCACGTTTGCTTCTTTTCAAAGACATGTAGGTATGCAAAGAACAATTCACTCTATCTCTTGCATATCCTGTCACTATTAACAAATCACAAGGTCTAACCCTAGATCACACATTGATTCACAATGGCAGCACAGTCTCCAAAGAAGGTATGAGTTACGTAGCACTTTCATGTCTCTGTACACTCAATGGTCTATTCTTAGTTAATTTTGATGCAAAGTCAATGCTGACAATCAGTGCATACTAGAATACAACAGGCTATGTGCACTGCACACCCCATCTAGATATGTATCATGTACCTCAAAATGATCTCCCAGCAATACTGATGAAAAAACAAAGAACAACTGCTGCTCCATCAAATAATAAAACCACAAAACTCTCTAGTCCAAAAACAACTGCACGTCCATCAGAAGACAGAGAGACGCATGTATCTTCTCAGAAAGCAAATGCAGGCCCATCAAAGAATACAGAGGCACAACTCTCTGGTCCATTTAAATTCAGCAACACAACTGGTGTAAATTGCTATGCAAATGCAGCAATCAATCTTCTCTTCCAATTGCCACCAATTGTTCACAGCATTTACTTAAACGGCTCTCACCAGTTGTGTTTGCAAATGCTCATCCTTCATAGAAATACCACAAATAATCCTGACACCACTTACTGGGCCTCATTATGAGGAGGGTGGTAAGGGATTAACGGTGCCGGTAAAGGCGCCGGAGCCGTTAACCTCTTACCGCCCCATTACGTGGTCCGCGCGTGGGACCCGCTCAGGATGCCTGGTTGTACCAGTCATCCTTAGCGGTTCCCGCGAGCAGCCCAGCATGCTAACAATGGGCCTGTCATTAATGGGCCCGTTGTTAGCATGCTCCCCATTCCCATTGAGCCCAATGGGGGATCAAATGGGAATGGGGTTGGCCCGGGTCTGGGTTTCCTGAATGGGGAAATACCGGGCCCTCCAAGGTCGGAATGGCCCGGTATTTCCCCATTCAGGGAACCCAGACCCAGGTCTGGGGGTAACCTTGCCCTTATTAAGGGCATGGCTACCTCCAAACTCGTAATGACGCCCTGTGTCTCAGTTATAAGGCAAGAATTGGACTACTGTACAGGAATGGTAAAATTCACCATAAACTCACAGGAGTATGACATGATATGATATGGAATGTTATTTGTAGCACCCCCATACACAAGTATTTCAAGGTGCGAGTATCCATAAGAATTCCTAATCTAATTACTACAAGTACTAGAAACCAAAAACATCCTGATAAATGAAATCTTCCAGATGTCATACACAGGGAAATATACATGCACTCTCTGCAACCATGTTTCACAAGATCACACCCATAATGAACTATTTGTGTATGTCCATATCAAATTGTGAATCCATTCCATTTCACCAGCTTCTGCAGAATGCCAATCATGGCATATTATGCCCTTTTTGCAATTCAATCATTCCAGCATACAAATACAATGCACAATGTACAGGTACAATGTAAGGTACAATGCAAATGGTACCAAACATAACTGTAAGCTCACTAGCTTTACACACAGGGAAGTATGTCTTGTCAAGAGCACCTTCACAACAGTAGGTATAATCTACCACACTGGTGCCACAACCACTTCAGGCCACTATGCTGCATATGTCAAAAAATAAGTGGTTGGTTTGAATGTAACAGCACTTCCACGACTCCAAAACATAGGCTACAAGCAAATCTAACAAATGCTTACTTAGTATTCCTTCACAAAAGTATAGTACAATACATGGTTAGAATGTGCCAATGGATATCTAACTACATCCATAATACTACAAAAGTATTTTAAAATCCAAGACAGTCAGAATACACCAGCGGGGTATCTAACTACTTTAAAAAATACTTTTCATTGTAATACACTTCATGCCATCACACTTATTGTTACAGTAAAACGTCTTGTCAAGTCCAATATAGTTAGGATACACCAATGAGTATCTACCTAATTTAAATATACCTTAATTACAACACACTTCAAGCAAACATCCTATCATACTTACACTCAAATATTATATCCATGCTACAACACACAAGTGATCTGTAACATGTACAGTCTTTAAAACTATGTAAATACCAACAACTATATGTAATTAGAGTAGTTTTTTTCCCCAGAGACCCAATGATTATTTCATGTCAATACAACAACAGTGTACCACACACTCATGTTGCACCAAACATAGTACATAGAATGTACTATTTATGACGGTGAACAAAGTAAATTTATATGTACAATTGTATGCAATTACAGATTTTGAACTATCTTCTTTAACAAATTATACTGTTTTTCTCACAGAAAAAGAAGAAGCGATTCCACCTTAATGATCATATGCAACTAAGTAACCATACCCAGTATTATCCTATTTTTTATCTTCACCATGACACAAATACAGATTCCATAAGCACCATCAGCAATTCTTCTACGATCATAAATGCCACATACACTTCAATTATATCAGTCGACAATATTACAAATGCTGTATGCTCCCACTACAGTACTTTTAATTACTATACACATATTACTATGGCCATGGCCGGTGGCCACAAGCACCACAATAGAATTAAACCATGTACAAAGTATGTACAATACATCTGCAAATAAAAAGACTCCCCCTGAACCTCCCCATTCCTAATGACATTCACGGACAGTAAAATTGACCGCTGACTTGGTGGCACCTGCAAAGCTTTTTTTCACCTACAAAAAAGCTCCCTATCAATCCAATCTTTTCTCACTACCCTCAATTTCCTGGCCCTCTTTTGGCCTCAAAATAAGCCCAAATTTAATTCTAGATGTTTTTCATACTGCTTTGTCTATAGACAGTGACAGCTGTCCGTGTATCTAAGGTGGCTACCATTTCAAAAAATTATGACGCACCACAGTTTTTTGAACATCCAATCAGCAATTGTATTTGAAGTGCGCAGAGACCAAGCCAACCTCTGATTTCTGGGAGAAATTATCATTGATTCATCACAACTACCAACCAGGGTCAGGGACCCACCACATCCTGGAAAAGTATCCAGGCCACTCTTCTTCTTTGTAGTGCTTCGAAGAACAAAGCGATGACTACCAACGAGGGCCCGGAACCCATCACAGTTTAGAGGAATATCAAAGCCACTCTTCTTCATTGCAGTGCCTGGTAGAAGGAAACCAGGTCTGCCAATCAGGGTCTGGGACCCCAAATACAGAGAATAAGCCTGGGAAGGGCTGGTTAAAGAAAAGGAGACATCTGCCCACCAACTGCTGAACTGTGTTGTAAGCCTAAAGCTAGGGAAGGGAGACATCCCCCCACCAGTTGATGAACTGTACACGAAGTATGGGGAAGGCTGGGAATGGGAGACATTCTCCCAAATACTTGAGAAAACCAGAGAGAGTCATTTCTCTGGACTGAGAAGATCTACTTTTATTTAGTTTAACATAGAGTGTGAGGGACAGAGCTAGGATTCTGACTCTGGACAGTGGACTCTTTCTTTTTGGACATCTTTTCTATAGCATTAGTAATATTGGTTGAGGCATGAATGCCCCTCAAAGAGCTAAGGCAAGATAGAGTTGAATTTTCATTTTTACTTTTATTAAAAGATTATGCTAACCACCAAGAGGCAAGGAGTGCAATACAAATAAATAAACCAAACCAAATCAAGAGCCCTGTCTACCAGAGTCTTACTTCCGCACCCTTACAGTTGTGTGCATCGTAACCAAACATCCTCACGATAAATCACCAAGAATGGGAATGCCTCCTTCACATTGGTATTGCCACTTTTCCCATAACTCTGATCCATTGACACCACTAGGTCATTGTT
Organism: Ambystoma mexicanum; assembly: GCF_040938575.1. Taxonomy (NCBI): domain Eukaryota; kingdom Metazoa; phylum Chordata; class Amphibia; order Caudata; family Ambystomatidae; genus Ambystoma; species Ambystoma mexicanum. The sequence goes on from NC_090928.1 coordinate 151,545,000, forward strand.
AGCATACACCATGGTGTAGGCCTCCTGAGAGATCCAGACTTTCATCAGCTGCCAATTGTGCCATGAAAAGGTATGGATGAACTCCCTATCCTCCTCCCTTTAATCCTGCTAACAGCAGCACTTACACCCAAAACAGCCTGCTATATTCATCTGCACATTTTCCTTTCCATCTTTGTCCTCAACAGCTCTGGTCTTTCCTTATCTGTCCTCAAATTCCCAGCTCATTGCAACCGTTTCAAGCACTTTCCACCCAACCGAATATCTTCATGAAATTGTTTTCCACACAACCTCACTGAATCCATGGCTGGCAAAAATTGAAGAAACATTAGTAAAACCTGTACCTCATTGGTGTAGGAGTCCCTGCTACCAGCTCCCCTCTACAAACTCTTTCATTAAATAATTGTACACATCTGCTGTAATCGGCAAACACAACCTACCTCCTAAGAATGGGCTGGTAAGGTAGCTGAATGCCACTAGCTATGTGCAACAATGGAGCCGGGTGAGTTGGTGTCATCCATCAATTCTAAATCCATACCCTACTTGCCCCATATGACAGTCTCTTCATCCTTTATTCCTTTTATGAAATTCCTTGTGCTATCATACAAAAGTCACTCTAAATACATTCAATTTCTGTCTTCCATATTACATACATGTATTTTCAAAACAACATCTGATATTTAGTTTGAAACCACACTAGTACACATCAGAAATGCTAATGTTCAGTTCTCAATTGTCACTGGGACATTTGGCCTGTCATCAAACTCATTCTCTTTTTCTCTTCTTCCTTCCCAATGTAAGAGCTATATATGTCCACAAACACTTTCTTAATCCTCTTTATATGTGGCATGAAGTGTGTTCCCAAAGGCTTTGTAATCCCCATGTCTGGATATTTCACTTTCTCTTCAATTGCCCATTTTGCCACAGTTAACTCTGTCCCTCTATTTTTCCCAACAAATCATGCCTCACCCTTTCTCAGCAGTCTGCATGCTCCCCACAGTCTCCCTTCCTGCCTGCACTGTGGACTCCCTCCATTTTCAGTACCCACTCATTTATTGAACTTAACCATACAGACTATCACTCCTACTGACACTTATTCCACACCCATGTAAAGAACCCCAAACTCACCAAAACTCACCAAACCTCCAATAGAACCACTTCACTGTTTCCATTTGCATCTTGTACAATATCTAGATACGCCAAACAAATACAGTTTTTCATATGTAATGATATGGACAAGTAAAACAATGAAAGTCACAAAGATTGTCTGATCAAATAAGTGCAGAATTTAAAACTATGAGAAAACTACGTCCCACTAGTGTAGTGTGTAATAAGGATGCATTTAAGTAAAAGGCGAGGGATTTGGGACTAGAGGCAGAATCGTCCACTGGGAGAAACACCCCACATAGAAACCATGAACAAAGCTTGCTGCAACCTCCTGGACCATTGACTTGCCCAGTGAAGCCCTGCTGCGCTGCACTTCTTTTTCACCTTGACAGACAAAACTTCAGACGGAACAACTTCTCCCCTTGGGTTAGTGGGACCAACTAACGCCGAGACAAACTCCACTGTACCACCATCCCCGACTTGCTGTGCTTTTCTGTTGCTGTGCAACGTCTGCTGCAGAACAAATGTGACCTGAATCTCCAGGAGACTCCGAAAGACCATCCCGAAGCAGGACCTCCAGATCCCAGAGTCCCCTCACCAGAGTGCAGGGCTGATGGAGAGCAAAGAGAGTCCAACTGGTGTCCGAGATCCAAATAAGTGCTGTTTGCTAAGCGCTGAAACCGCAAAGAGCTGCTGAATTGAAAAGAGCCCGTAGCTGCTGATGACCTCCCAAGTACCGCCGCAGGAGCCCTCCAGACGTCCTCCTTCTTATCCCCCCGTCTGAGGCTCAGAAATAAGGGTCTGCATGGCTGTAGCAAGACAGAATCCAGCTCGACCAGTCTTCTTCTAACGAGAGGCACTGTTTAGGCTTGCGGTACTTACCTTATTGCCTTTAGCCACGCTCTTCTTACTTGGGAATTGCATTGGCTTACCTTTTACGAGTTGATTCCAACTCTCTTCTCACAGGCTTAATAGCGTGTGACCCTACAAGTGATGTTTCTAAGACTCTCTAACTTTGATCCAAAAAGTATATCAGATCCATAGAACATGTCCCAAATTACTTTTGGTTGTCCTTGTTCCCTAAAGGCACGCTTCTAATCCATTGACTTTGATACTGTTTGTCCCTTATATGTGTTAGCTTGTTGTATACTGTTACTGCTGGGAAAGGCTTATCTATACTTCATTGGAGGATGTAGTTGTCCTCACATATACTGAGAAACTGTCTAACCTTTTTCCTTACCTAACCTTTCCTTTCTACAACCTGAGAATTTGAGAAGTGTACTAGTGTGATATATAAATGCCATTACTGTCCTTATGATTGAAGTCATCTCTGGGTGTAGGAACTGTGTAAGAAGTATATCCAAATATTATCCACCAACTTGTTTTGATTCTGAAAAGTAATGTTAAAGTATATTTACATTGTTACAACGAATTGCCTTATTGAAGAATGCTTATTTAAAAATTGGTGTTTATTAAATAAATAAATATTTATAACTGAAACCTTGAGTGTAATTGTTACTTGGCTACTTGTATTTGTGGATTATATTTGTACAGCTCTACAGCTCACATTTACCCCTCTTGAGATAGGCCTGGCTACTCAGTCACACTACCAACTTGTGTAGTACAAACCTAAACCAAAAGGTGGGTTGTCTAATACCAAGCAGATAATGTTGTGTAGTCTCACACAGAGTGACAGCACCAATTCCTACCTAACACTCAACTGAGATACTCCATATCGTTTCTATACAGAATCTCATGTTCTTAAGTGTCCAGAGTAGCAAAAACAAATTTGAGTTTAATTTTAAGAATACATTTAAAGAGTTTAATGTTGGATTTGAATAGAGAATTCCAATGTGAAGAAGCAAAGTTCAACCTTTTCTGTAAGATATTTGTTGCTGCACTGCTCAATGCTCTTCTCGAAAGATTGATAACTAAGTTATCCTTGATGGATATCTGTTCTGGTGCCTTTGCTTTTTGTTTATTCCTCCTGCCCCTACTGGCTTATTTCTTCTACAGGGATTGAAATTGAGGGGCACTGGGCACTATTTAGCTCCTGGCAGAGGTAAGAGTGGTCTGGGTAATCACTTTGAAAGTCCAATGAAGACACTTGCTCCTGCTGAATTGGCCTCTTGGGAAAATACATAAATCACCCTTGTCCGCCTCAGCCATGAGCTAGGACACAGGTTATTTCTAAGTTAACCAAAGCAAGTGTGCCACCAGAATCATTCTTAAAAGCATCACACACCAAGAAAATATGTACATCTTGTGCACAAGTGACACTTTCCTTTATAGCATTTTAAATGTTTGTATAATTTAAAATGCTTTTCATTCAGCCCTGCCTTTGAAAGAAAGCTGAGTCAGTTTCACTCATTTTCTTACAGGAAAACAATGACAACACGATATTTCTATTAAAGCCATTGGGCCTCATTCCGAGTACGGCGCTAACCAATGGCGCTATTAACGCCTTGGTTGACACCGTACCCGGAACGGCAGCGCCTTGGTGGATGGCGGAATCACCGCCCCATTCCAAGGTTGGCGGGGCGGTAATTCCCCATTCACCAAGGCTCTTCCCCATTCCCAAATGAGCCCCCATAGGGCTCAATGGGAATGGGGAAGATGCAAATAACGGTGACCGTTCATTACGGTCACCGTTATTGGCTTGGAGGCCCCTTTGCGCCCTCGACTTTAACACCTGCTCAAAGCAGGCGTTAAGGGCGAGGGCGCAGAGGGAACTCGGAGTATGGCGGTAAGGGATTACCGCCACCGGTCTCGTTACCGGTGGCCGCTATCCCTTACCGCCATACTCGGAATGAGGCCCATTCTATTATAGGGCCTAACAACGTCGTTTCTTGCAACACCTAGAGGCTGTAAAATTGCATTATAAAAAAATGTTACACAAGGCCACCCAAATAAGAATTACAAGAAGTCCTATTGTGTATGGTAAAGTTTGAGTAGACTATAGCACTAAATGCAGAATACAGTTTTTTAAAAGTAGCAATGTGGATTTTGCTTGCAAATATCTCCACTTGCACTTTGACGTTTATATTATTTGAGTGTGGTAAGGTACAGATAATGCCAATTACAAATCAGTTACAAACTATGCCTGCAATTTCATCTGGACGGCCTTAACGAGACCTTGCACTGTAACATTAAACGGAGGCTATTGATGAAGTTGACTAACCTTTTGTTAGTCATTTTGTTTATAACCTTGTATAAATCAGTTTGTTTAGAGCAGTGTTCTTTTCTGGAAAAAACATTCGAGCTGCTGTAAAACACACTTAGCCATAAGTGGCCTTTTTCCTTTCTGTGACTCTCCAAAATATACATTAAGTCTAATGCATGTCAATAGGAATGTCAAGGAGTACACTGAGACATCAACCAATGTGAAACATATTATATTAAATAATGAAATTTCATAGTGGGTTACTGCGCTAGATGCAGAGGTTTGATGTCTGTATAATCTATGGTCTCAGGTTGGAATCATAGCCCGTATAACTCAACCATTCATCCTCCTGAGGTCCTTTTAAATATGATTGAATGACCCCTGCGATAGACTTTGGCTTTAGTCCTGTAGTCCCTGTAGAAAACATCTTGGAATCTAGTATATTTCAGTTACTTTATAGGCTTACCTTATATAATCACCACAAATCTTTTGATCTTCTGCAGATCTTTTTTTCAACAAATGTTTAATGCGTACACCATCCTAAGAAACATTTTGTGGGACTCTAACAGCTCCTGGGTCAGATGAATAACTCCTGGTCAGAGAATGATCCTCAACATCCAGGAGCGACTTTCAGATCCTGCTTCTTGAATCTGAATGTTGACTCTTTTTCTAGCTGTTCAAGAGACAACGTACAACATCACAATTAAAATAATCTGAGTTATTATTTCAGCTTCATACCAAAGACAATAAATACAAATACCAGAAGAAACAAATACACTAAAATATTAAAAGGTGGACAAACAAATGGCACAACAATTAAAGGGGGGTGGGAGGGCAAGAGCATCTGCGAAAAACATGGCATGAAATCAAGTAAAATTGCTGGGTCTGTAAAATTCTCATGAAACAACAACAATTTTTCCCTTCAAAACAACTCATAATTTCAACATGAATAACCCATATATTTAAAATACTATTTTATCAGGACATTTCGCAGAAAATATTATACATTAATAGTTGCTCTAGTGAGTGTCCGCCATAAATAACCAGTCTATTTTCAATTTTAACTCAATACAGGATTTGCTTGCATTTATGCTAGAGACACAGCTTTAATTACTTTGCTTCATGCAGGGTCATGTTAAGTAGTGTTTTAGTTGTCCTCCTACATGACATGTTCTATATTTGTGGTAAGGGAACTACTACTAAAGTAATATACTTATATTTTGGGTTTTCGACAATTCTGTTTCATGGAACAGCATATTACATGAGGTTACATCACAAGGCATGAACTTAAAATGATCCAAAATATACATGCCTGGCAAAACAACCATTAATAAGGTTCTTGAACAAAGCAGGAATTTCTAGACCCAATTACATACTACTTAAATCAATATATGAGACATATGCAGATTTTCTGTGTATATCTAAAGTAATGCCTGGCCATCGTAAATACAATAAAACTAGTAAACATAAATTCCAGGGTCAGGTTTTTATGCTCTTATTTTTGTAAACTAATTTGAAAGGCCACCCTAGCAATCAATTGATGCATGTCTTGTTAAACATTGAGTACAACTTCAAAGAGGCAGATGATTACACATGCATCTCACTTCCGACCTTGGGGAGTATTAAGCTGCATGAAGATTGTCCAGCTGTGCAATTAGGCAGGTTATTACAATTATAATGTATTCAATCAAAAGTTGCTCATGACATATGTTTCTGTTAATGCAAGAGGGACACAACCACCCCTCGCAAACACACACATGGACAAACACCAAGTTCCAATAGATCTGATGTATAGTATTATCTGCTTTAATTGATGGTGGACAGATGCCAATTGGAAATACAGTATCAACTGTAGTTTCAGAACCATTTATCTGCTTTGAAAACCAAATACAGATTCAAATTCAGCAGAAAAAATAAGAATCACATACAATGATAGGTTCAATCATAAAATGTATGCATAATGTGCATATTTGAATAACTCCATCACGCCTGACTTTACACAAATATAAATGATGTCTCTTGATTCAGAGCAATCCTACAAATATGAATATATAATTATTTTCAATGGCACTTGTTCATGTAGATCATTATTCAATAAATTAACATTCAATAAATGAACCTGCATGCTCAAGGGTACTTAAACTCAAACCAGCACAGAATACACTTGCTTGGGAAAAGAAAGGAGCAAGAGGCACCATCCAACATGAGAGTAGTAGATTTGTATAACAACTAGAGGTACTAATGGGGGCATCTCCTTAAAAGGGTCTTTTCCCACATTAGAAATATTGCAGAGGCCTTCCCTAATGCAGAACCAGATTATTTGAGATTGATTTTGGGAGCTGGTGCACAGACTAAGAAGAGATGACCAGGTTGAGCTGTTGAAAGCCGGTTGGTTTCCATTTCTGTCCTGGGCCTCTGAAAGAGAAAGTAAAAGTGAGTAATTTGACTCCAGATTATTTAGACAATTTTACAAAAAAATTTATTAAAACCTAGGTAGCAATTAAACGTGTTTAGGGGAACAATTTTTAAAAGCTATATCATTGAATGGGCAATACAGTAAAACATGCATGTGCTGTGTGATTTATAAATACAATTGAAACACTAGGGGTTTGTCCTGTAATTTGGGATCTCTGCTGGCCTTCAACATCTCAAATTGAAATGTAGAATGGCAAATATTTTGATTGATGCTGCAATAGTCAATAAAGTAATTGAAATCAATTCCTTAATGACAAAATTGAACAGGGATGCCTTAAGGATGAACTTGATTCTTCAAAAATAGTTAGGACCTGCTCTCTGACCATTACAAAAAACACAATTACAGGGAAATCCAAACCATTACAATTATTTGCAACCAATCCAACAATACAACATATGCCAAATACTATTGCTGCACAAGCTATGAACCAATAGTTTGTCACAGATAAAGTCCAACATTTCATATTTGAATCAGTCCAAGAATTGATGAACTAAAGCAAAGCAGAATGTGTCTCTGATGACAATGCGTGCTAAGGTTTTCAGAGAACACTAACTAAATTGTTGTGCTTCTAACAATAATTCCATTCTGTAGATTGGTTGTCTCATAAAAACAAAATCAAACTTTTTCAGTTTATGTGCCTCCATTATGAGAAATGTTAACTAATTTGTATTAGTTCACTTATGTATGGATGCTTGTGTGAATTTCAATGAAAAGGTTAGTGAGATAACGACAGATTGTTTTTTTTTTCCTTTCTGTAGACAAACTGACTGCATTCATTTATAGATTGTGGGTGATTTCTGCAGAGCTTTTAATTAGAGGACCACTTTTAATTCCTTGAATTATTATTTTAAATGAAGCAAAACATTCAGGTTAAAACAGCCTGTTCTTTGCCCCATATTGTGGGGTGGGATTGTTGCTCTGGAGGAACATTAAATTAGTGTTTATTCCTCTGTAAAGTGAAACACTAAAGAGTAAATACACATATTCCATATATTTAGATCTCCTGATGGATAGGGCTCTAAGACATTCGAGTAGTTAATGGGGCCCCCTTTCACATCACCTTAATTTTGAAAGGTGGCCATGCCCTCTTGTTGTCTTCAGCCCCACTCCCTTTTGATAGTGTTTTGATAATAACTTAATATACATTTTATATAAAGGGATATCAAATTGTGTTGATATTGATTTGATAGAAAATGTATAGTTGATAAGAAGCAGGTATGATTTAATATCAATTTGATATAAAATATATATGTTATCTGAAAAAGGTATAAAAAAATGTTTGATATCTTTTTAATATCAAATGTATAGAAAGATGCGAGCAAAAATGTTTGATATTTTTTAATATCAAATGTATAGAAAGATGGGAGCAGCCAGTGACAGTGCTGCTTGGTCGACTATGGAGGACGGAGTGGGCTCTGAAGACACAGACTGTGTACGTAGCATTTTGCGGCATTATGCAGCAATGACGTCAAAGTGGGTTTGCCCTTTAATGCGATAGGAAGCAGATATACATTTTATAGAGAGCAAAGATGACACGATGATGTTATAATTTAAAGGGCATGGGCCACAATGTATATCTTTTTTATATATAAAATGATCAAGCTATAAGCAGGTTTGGGCTTGTTCTAAGACTATGATGAGGGCGGGGGGATACAAACCAGATATATAGTTTTGCTGTAGTGATGGAAAACACAGGTGGTCTTTCAGCTTTAAATGGGCTATTGGGTGAGATATTCAGGAAACAGTGGTGACTGGGTGACCATTTGTGGCCAATGCATGCTCTGAAGAAAGTAGATATGAATCTATGGCTCTGCAGGTGGATGTGGCCATGTCGTTGGGGGGTAAATCCATTTCACTTGGCCGCGGGCAAAATGCAGATTCATTTGCTTTGGCTTTTGGATGGCTTGTTATCCGGTGGGTATATTTTAAAGCAATTGTTTGTATTCTGTAGGGCATAAGAACTAACTGCAGTTAAAACTATGCATTTTTGTTTTATTTACAGCCTGTAATTGATAACGTGGATGGTGGTGAAGAGAACTAAGCTGTAGTCTGTCAATATTTACTGTGTTTGCCATTCAAACCAAATTGAAAATCTGGGAGATCACGATAATTGCCTGTATAAGGTCTGTGTTTCGCTAATGGAGACTGAAAGCATTAAAGATGACATGCTCACAAATTCTGTGACATGGATTGATATTATACCCATTCAAGGTTTTACGGCCATTGTGCTGAAAACATGTTTAAAACAACATTTATACAGATAGTGGACAGGGCACAAAATGGTCACCCATGGCAGGATGCTCACAAATGTTTGGAAATATCTTACACAGGTAATTTGCTACATATAAAATGTCACATATTGAGCCCTAAACAACTTGCAGAAATTATGCAAGTGATACAGTCCATAAAACAGCTAAGGTTTGGTGTAGGGACTGAACAATGCATGTCTAAAACATTGCGGGCTATACAATCAACAAATAATCCCCTTCTGAAAATTAGCAGTTTAGGCAGAGTTGTCTAATGTGTGTTATAAGTATTGTTGAGAAAACAGTTTGAAAGTGGGGGGACAAAGTATATCAAAAACAGCATGGTAGAGCAAACGTGCATGGGGTGCTGTCAACTGACCTACGAGGAATGAGACTGTAGATGTTTTCATATGTATTTGCGCTTATTTAAAGCAAATAAAAAATAAACATCTGCCGGAAAGCAATCAATTTAATGTGAAACCCACCGTTGGGTGTGTACAACAATTATTGCTGGATTTACTTAAAGAGCATTTGAGTACTATATGTCCAAGGCTGTTGTGTTATCTTTTAGCACCAGTGGAGATATTCAGACGGGAATGTAACAATCTTTTATTTATCACAAACATATGCTCCAACAACATCTATCTGCTAATGGACAACTACTGGCAAAAACAGAGTATTGGATTGGAAATGGTGATTCGCGCTGCGCCTCCTTTGAGTATGGTTTAGAAAATATTAATATGACAGTAAAATAATATCTTCACAAGTATTCCAATATGGACCATATTAGAATAAATCATTTAAGAAAGAAGAATTGTGAAGATATTATTTTACTGTCATTAATATTTTGAACCCATACTCTAAGCAGGCAGAGCGCAAATCACCATTTCCAATCCAATACTCTGCTCATTCATGGAAGGTCTTTTGGGTAGACCTTGTGAAATTGGTGATGCAGCTCTCCATTCTTTAAATTTGAAGTGGTTAAAACGCACTCTCACGGGCACGAACCAATACACATTTTTACTTACTGGCAAAAACACTGAAATGGAGGCTTTGGCGATTTAAGGTCGCCGATGGGGCCCTCATTGCGACTGAAGGTGACCAACATGCAACAGAGTTTCAGATGCATTAAAGGACAGTGGCAGGTTAACAGGGAACTTTATACCTTTTTGTTACCCATTGCGATGTTGTGTATGTTTGCTTATCGATGCAGTGAAAGACCGTCTGTGTATTGTATGAAGTCATTTCTGATACTGCATAATTTGCAGCTGAAAGGATCGCTATGCAAATCTGACAAACCAAACTATTGTGAAGAAAATCAGAATAAAAATGGCTGTTTTAATTGTTAATAAAAATGTGTTGTTTATAACACCTAATTATGTATTTATGCTGAGCGTTTATGGGTCAAACGTGTCCAGGAAGAAAGTTGTTGGAAACATATTAGTCAAAGCGTGTTAAGAGTTTGTAGCATCACCTGTGAAAATAAAAAAAGTCAACATCTGGAACAACAACAAAGTTCTACTCTGTGACTTAACTTACAGTGTGTGATTAAAAACATTGAAACTGTTTCTTAAGCAAATTTTGGATCGTTGGTTCCCACCGCAGTCTAGTGCTACAGTTATGAAAAAAATAACTTTTTTATTAAATCATCAAAACATGGGTATCATTATACATAACAACTAGGACTGCGTAATAAAGAGCCAGACCATTTTATGAAAGGAACACATTTTATTTATATAAAAAAGGCACATTTAATATAGAAAGGAAAGAAAGACCTGTTATGCACAGTACAATGCATAGAGAAAAACATTTAATGCAAAATACAAAATAAACATGCAGATTCAAACAACCAACTCTCAGACATTCAGCTAGGATGGGTCAAGGCCTGTGTGACCTAGATGATTTAAAGGTATAGATGGCAGAGGCGCTGTGAAATAGTGAGGGGGTGGGTAAGAGATTAACAGCAACATTGTTAATAACCATCAGGGTGTGTCAATCCACCTGGTACCAAAGTTTGTTTATTAAACACAACACTGAGCATCTTTTGTAGAGTAACACTATGCCCGGATGTGTAATGACGATCGACACAGGGTTGTTACACACGTCTTCTTTTACCAGATCTTTCAAACTGTCAACATTTTTTGCAACAGTGTTGTTTACATTCCATGTGATACCTTTTACTTTCATATTGACAGTTCCTAGAGATTTGCGATAGGCGTATATTTTAGGTCCCACAGATGCAAACTCTAAAATGTATTCATCAGGTGCTAACTCCGAAGTTAGATCCCCTACAAAATCACTAGTGGGCAGGTTGACATTGCTAGGGCAGCTGACAAAAATAATGGTATTGTGGTACAGAAAACGTTCTTGCAATTGTTCTTGCAATTGTTCCATCACAGCATACAGCTTCAAGCAGGCATGAGCAGTTGTGAATGCTGCAACGAATATTTATTTATTTATTTATTTAAGAATATGTATTCAGCCAGTTAGGCTTTACATATAAACACCATTATACATATTAACACATTTCCACAAATTAGAACATTGCTCAAAAACATATCATCACCAGAGTACTAACAATAATACAAGTATTCATGATAACAACTTTAAAACAATGTGTCCATAGACAGTTCCATTACTAGCGTTAAAATCTTTTCATAAAATGTCATCATATGGTAAACAGCATTTAGATCATTCTCTTGCAATACAATTTTCTATAATCTGTGCATATTTGCTACCTCAAAACTATTATTATAAGCTTTCACATATTTTACTCTCATTAAATGAAGGCTTTCACAGTAGCACAAGTGTTTAGCAGTTTCTATGGTTATGATTCCACATAGTCTACAATATCGTTCATCTTTGGTGATACCCAATTTCCTGCCCAACACTTCCAGTATAGGTTGAAGGTTAAACTTAAACAGAAGATGGGCCTCATTATGAGTCCGGTGGTAACCGTGCTGGAAATTCCAGCAGGTTACTGCCGGACTCATATTACCATTCCGCCTCCCTGATTCCCAGAATCATCGGGGCATTACAACCACGGTGACCCCGGAATTCCGGAGGCAGAATTCGGTAAATCCCCATTCCCATGGAGTCCCACAGGACTCCATGGGAATAGGGAAGTGGAAACACCGGCACCATCTCCTGATGGTGCCGGTGTTTCCACGTCCACCTGCAGACGGGTGGGGTTAAACCCGCCAGGTCAGACCTGGAGGGAATGACACCGCCTGCCTGCACAACTCGAGATCACCCGGTCCGGAAACAACGCTTTACCGCCACCGTTATCTCCAAACCGGGTGACTCGTAATAAGGCCCATTGTCTTATTGTTGTACAATATTGATAGTCTAATTTGTACCCAGGCGCAAGTTTTCATGACTTCATCAATCTTCAGGGAGGCTGAGTTTCTTTGTTTTTTTCAGGCGGGTCTGCATTTCTGTTTCAGGTGTGACAAGTTAATTAGCTCTGAGGATTCTGGTACTTGTATTTTTCGCACTTGATTTTGCTGGCAGGTGACTGGATTCATTTGTTACACCTGAAACAGAAATGCCGACCCACCTGAAAAAACACAGAAACTCAGCCTTCCTGAAGATTGATGAAGTCATGAAAACGTGTGTTAGGAGGAGAAGCTAAAGACTGGCAACAGAGTGCCTGCCTTCACATCTTTAAACAAGGTTATAAAGAATGTAAGATGGCTCCAACTTCCTCATGTTGCCAAAATGAGTTCGCTTAAAATTAGCAAAAGTGGCTGATGATACTAACGTACACAGATCTCTTTTTTTAACAAAAATGCCCACGTCTGCAGCACCTGAAATATTCCTCCTAACCCTAGAGAGATAAAAAAGAGGGATATTTCTGTTATTAATATCCCTCTTCCCTGCACTTGCGCAATCTGAATGACACAAGGCCTAGTAAGATTGTTGTTTTGTCCTCCCTTTGTTTCCCCCTCCTTGTCTTGTTGCGCCTAGAAACACTTGTGTACAGGTGTGTTATAAATGCCATATAATATCAAAGAAGAGGAGATTAAAATGTAGAAACATTGGACCAAATGGATGTACAAGTGAAACAAATAATTACAATCAACATGCACATGCCAATTAAAGATCTGAAAATCAGCCCTGTCACTTCCCTATATGGTCAGCCGAGAACCATGGAGGACTCAGCATTCCCTATATATTTTTATCTGTTGTTGTTTACCATGCCCCAAAACTCCACACACATACCATACCCAAAAAAGAAAAAAAGTAAATGTATCTTAATGAAAAGACATTTTTCAAATGCCTCATCCACACACAGTACCACAAGTGGAAAGCATGGCTTGAGTCTGAATGTTTTCTGTTAGACAGCACTTTATCAGGCAGCAGGGTGCTAATGGATGTAATCACACCTTTTGTGTTTCAGTTTCTTGCTGGACCCAGAACTCTAAAGATGGGCAGGGCCAAAAGGAACATTTGAAAGTACAAGTAGACACATCCCAGTTGCCCCTCACAGTGATTGCATACATGACTATTATACTTATGGGCTAGTCTTAGTTACAAGGGCTCTGCCCAACAAGTGAAACCTATGAATGCACACAAATACAAACACTGCTATTATTAAACAGTTGCTTTTCTGATAATGGTTTACACACACATCTTTCATAGACAACAAAGAAACTAAATGGAATAAAGAACAGATATACATATCGTAAAGTGTGTTTTTAATTTACAAAGTGTTTTTCTTGTCTACATAGCTTTATTTATTAAAAAAGCAACTATTTGGCTCCGTATTCGGATGGATGGAGATACGTATCGAACTATTCGGTGTTCGGCCGAATACCTAAATCTACTATTCGGTAGACCCTTAATTTTAATGCTGAATGTGAGTGCTGAAGGCAAATTGTCTGAATAAAGCTTTACTGACTCACTGACTTAAACCCTCAGTCTCGATTCTTTTAAACAAAATAATTGGGGCTGACAGTTTCCAATGTCTGACTCACTGGTGTTTCCACAGCATCTGTTATGACCATTGGTCTGTGCCCCAGGGAGCGCAAGTTGTCCATGTTCACAAATCTAAATTCCTCTTAATGCTCCATGGCTGAGCATATTTTATAACTTCTTTGATAATTTCTCAACCTTTCCAAATAAACTGGGGCAATCAGTGCCTGGGAGGTTGGTGCCTGTGGCGTGCTAGGCTGATCGCGTTTAGATATAACGAAGCAGGTCTTTTTGAAGACTGAAGATTTTTAGATCTGAGCTTGTGCTCTGCACCATTTTAAGTTTTGTGCTGTGTCTTTGGGGCACCACTGAAACAGATACCCACCCCCGCTTTGGACAATCACCTCATCTGTGACAATACCAATATTTTTAATTTCACCAGTGCCTTTGGGGTACAGGGGTTGTGTGCTTGTTCTTTGATTTCAGTTTTCTAAATTTCTAATAATTTCTAATAATAATGGTTTGAAGGGGGTTGTTAGTTACTAGTCACAAGTCTTTGCGCTCACCTGGTATGTTTGATAACAGGGCCAGGCCCGGGGAAGGAGGTAATGGGGGTGGCTGTACTAGAAACAACAGGTCTCTGTGCGATATCAGTTGTGGTTTAATTTTTCAAATCCTCATTACAACCCAGGTGGTAAGTTCCCTACTTTACCACCATGGTGTAAACTCTGTTTACACCATGGTGGATGGCGGATTTACCGCCCCATTCCAAGGTGAGTGGGGCGGTAAATCCCCATTCCCCATTTACCCTTCCCCATTCCCATTTTTGCCCCATAGGGCATAATGGGAGTGGGGAAGGCGCTAATTACAGCACCGTAAATTACGGTGCCGTAATTAGCACCAAGGCGGGTTAGCGCCTTGCATTTTAACGCCTTCTAAAAGCAGGCGTTAAAATGGTAATCAGGCGTTAAGGATTAACGGCGCCGACGGCGCCGTTAAACCCTTAACGCCTGGGTTGTGATGAGGCCCTATGTGTGGCTCGAGGGTTAGTCTACTGTGTTCAACCTGCAGAGACGTGTCTAGTGTGGTGTCAGGCCACATCCCTGTGGATGTTTCACAAGATGCATTATAAGACAACCCTGTGACTGGCATGTTGGATTCAACAACTGCTCCATTGGCTACCGTAATATCGTTCTGCACCCCTATGGTTGACTTACAATCCCCTGCCAATAAAGCGGCAGTATCAACCATCAAATATTTTATTAGCTTACAAACTGCCCCTTCCATATCTTCAAAAGCACCCCGAGCCACCCCCCAAGCCACAGAATGCACAGTCACTTTCTTTTTGCAGTATGGTTTTAAACATTTGACAATGGCCAACATTTTCTTTTTTATTTGTATTCTTTTTAATAACACTTGTATACCCTTATTCACCCTCAGCATTGTCTAAGATAGTAACGCTAGTGCCGATGTCAATTGAAATATTAATGACACAAACATTGTGACCCGTCCCTGCATCATGACCACCACCATTCAGATTTTTTGCATTGGCAATCATACATACACCTGTTTCACTGTCCATATTACTAACCCCCGTCTGTTGAACATCAAATACAGGCACTGTCACATAACCCTGCTGTTCAGTTGTACCAACAGTATCACTAGCCAGGGTTGGTGTGGGTTTGGTAGAATGTGTTTTAATGGCTATATTGTCGCTAATATATGATGTTGATTCAAGCTCAGAGAGAGCATCGGCCTGAGGTTGGGCACTTTCCGCCTGGTCATTTGCAATATTAATAACATCAGCAATATACTGCTCCCCATAATTGTACATACCCACTCTTGTGCATCAACAGAGGCAATAGTAATACCACCAGCATTGTACCCCACCCCATCCACGACCATACCACCCTCTTGTGCATCAACAGAAGCAATATTAATAACATCAGCAATGTACCCCTCCCCATAGTTGTTCATACCACCTTATGAGCATCAACAGAGACAATATTAATGACACCAGAATCTTGAGTGTCAGTAGTATAGATACATGCACCTCTTTCACTGAAAATATTAACAATGCCTGCATCCTTAAGAAGCGCATTAAGGGATATATAACAGCTATTAGACGTATAATCTGAAAACTCCTGGGGCAGCTGCCTGGTACTAAATTGTACCCCATTCCCCTGCAAAGCAGTCATCAATGCATCAAACTCACTCATTGTGTCACTATGGGTAGCAGATATAATACCCGTTTGTACACACCCCACAATCCTCTCATTCACCACCACCTAAGTGTCTTCCTGCAGATGCGGTGAAAGCTTGCCCCGGTGAATAGTTGGGGAATGAATAGATGAGTCGACAGGTTTAACTGCTGCATTAGCTAGGTTTTCTAAAATGTTAACAATGGCTGAGATGGCCGTATTAGTCTCACCTTCAAAACTAGCAACAGTTACATTCTCAGAATTAGCTAATTCTTCAGCACCTTCAAAAATAGCAACAGTTACATTCTCAGAATTAGCTAATGCTGCAGCATCTTCAAAACTAGCAACAGTTACATTCTCAGAATTAGCTAATGCTACAGCATTGATGTCCTGGGTGTTAGACTTAGCAGTGCACGGTGGTGGCGCGGGTTATAGTTGCTTAGCTTACCATAACTGGCGAATTTCAAGGGTTTTTTCGGTTTTACTTGGAACCATAACGTCCCTTCACTGAATTTCATAGGTTTTTAGTAGCGCAACTTAACAATAATGACTTTGACTTTATATACATGTCATATGGAACTGACTAGATCTCTTCTTATGAACTTGATGTCCGCAAACTTATTTAATGTTCGCGGACATGTTCGGAGAACAGTACCTACCACTACCTAAAAACTGTGGGGGGGGTTGGGGGGTATGTTTGATTGTTATATCATAATATAGGAACATTTAACAAATTCAAAAAGCAGCACACAAACACATTATATATAGTAATACATAAGAAATGTAACCCATATATGTAACACACTAACCATTCATTTAAATACAATATGTTCTGAAATGGAATATACCACAAGAAGATAAATTGGCTTCCAACATAATTACCTCACAGGCACAACAGAACTGAGAACAAGACCAGACCCACTGAATACATAGGACTTATCTTACCAGAAATAGTAAGTGTACTTCATTTTACTCATATATTTATAAACTTTCTGTATTAGATTGAAAAATATATTATCTTTTTTTTTTTCTCACAGAAATGTCTAGTACTCTGGAATGGCTAGAGGACAATTTCCCACATGAAGAAATGTCACAAGATAGTGAACCTAATGGTAGACACTTTATAATATGAACCATTTATTTATTATTTTTTTTATATACATTTAACATATATATTATTTTTTTGTACAGAGCATACCAAAATAGAAAAAACTTCAGAAAACCCTGTTATGGATAACAGTCTTCACAATATAGAAGAAAAAATGGATGTATTGTTGGCTAATTTTAATAATTTTAAAACTTTTGTAGAAAATCATTTCAAACCAAAAACCTCGTACCATTGCCCCACATGTACTTGTCCCTCCTCACCATATCCCAGTCAATTATCCCCAAACACTCTCCATAATCCAAAACGTTTTGATGAGTCTTCCATCCCTTCTTCACCTAATACCAATCATGTTGAAACCCCAAATTCTCCTGTTTTTGTTTCTGTTTCTGCCTCACCTTCTCTGTCATAAATTATTAATATATGTTAAGTAAAGTTAAATTTTTATATTGTATTGTGAATAGTTTCCGTTTTTTTTTAAAAAA
This sequence comes from Ambystoma mexicanum, assembly GCF_040938575.1. NCBI lineage: Eukaryota > Metazoa > Chordata > Amphibia > Caudata > Ambystomatidae > Ambystoma > Ambystoma mexicanum. Next base: position 151,562,697 of record NC_090928.1, read on the forward strand.
AACAATAAAAGTGTCCGCGGACAGTGCGAGTGTTCTGAAATGTTCGTACATAAACGAAAATGGAGGTGTCCTGAAGAACACCACACCTGTTCGTACTGTTCGCTAGCAAGTTGAAACTGTTCTAAGAACACACGTGGTGTCCTGAAATGTTCGTAAAGAAACAAAAATTAAAGTGTTCTAAAGAACACTATATCTGTCTGTAATGTTCGCTATCAACTTAAAACTGTCCTAAGAACACAATTGGTGTCCTGAAATGTTCGTAAATAAATGAAAATGATGTGTCCTGAACAACAGTACAACTGTTCGTGGTGTTCGCTAGCAACATGAAACTGTACTAAGAACACACGCGGTGTCCTGAATTGTTCGTAAACAAACAAAAATTAAAGTGTCCTAAAGAACACTATACCTGTCCGGTACTGTTCGCTAGCAAGTTCAAACTGTTCTAAGAACACTATTGGTGTCCTGAAATGTTCGTACGTAAATGAAAATGGAGGTGTCCTGAAGAACACTATACCTGTTTGTAGTGTTCGCTACCCAATTGAAACTGTTCTAAGAACACAATTGTTGTCCTGAAATGTTCGTACATAAACGAAATTACACGTGTCCTGAAGAACACTATATCTGTCCTTACTGTTCGCTACCAAGTTTAAACTGTTCTAAGAACACACGCGGTGTCCTGAAATGTTCGTTTCATGTGTGACGCACTTTTAATTACTTCAAAACCCGAACAGTATCCGTAGGACATCAATGCGCATGCGCTAACCAATCTCCGTGCACTTGGTGTCCTGCGGACAAGCGTTTCCTTCGCAGACTAGTTCGCGAACGGATCATATGACCGCGCCCACGCTCTTCGTGTGTCCTGAAATGCGGACACTGTTCGTGTCCCCGAACAATTTAAAAGTACATTTTCAGTTAACCCATAATATTTTTCAATAAAATCTCACCATGGCACAAGTCCCACATAGCAATCTTGAGTTTCTATATACCTTTTGAAACTTTCCAATCCTTTTTTTGTGTTTGATCTGTCCGTGGACAGTGCGCATGTCCGCGAACCGCGCACAAGCACCCCTATAAAAGACCACGCCCAAGAGCTTATTCTCATTGTGTTTCTGGCTATTCTTCAGAACACAGTGATTTTTGCTGCCACCTGCAGACTACACCATCATCGAGATGGCATCCTTGGCTGCTGAACTGCCACTTGGTGCTGCACCTGCTTCAGCACCACCCCCACCCCCTCCACCACCACCTCCCCAAGGGCCTGAAGAGGGGAACAGGAGTGAGGATGCGGAGGAGGAAGAAGAGGATGATCAGAATGAGGTAGAGGAAAACCCTACTACCCGCACTAGGCGTGAGTCTTGGGTGTGGCATTTATTTACCATTCATGGTAATGTTCCTAAGGCTCGTGCGAACCGTGTTACCTGCAATGAGTGCAAAATGATACTCAGTCACGGGAAGCACGGTAAGTACAGCTTTGGGACCACTACTATGAAGCGACACCTGAGGTCATGTCACTCTGGGGCTATTTGCAGGGTTGTACCTTGCGAAGAACGTAGCAGGTTGATTTCCTCTACTTCATCCTCTGTTTCTGATCCTGTCACCACAAGGACCACCTCTGTGGGACAGCGTCTTCCTCAAGCTGCCTCACAGGCCATACAGAATGCTGATGACCCTTACCTTTCGAGGGTCACAGTTGTATGTATGTACTGTGACACAGTACTCTGTAGGGGGGAGCAACTTCGCAGTGCTTTTGAGACTATTGTCTCAGAGCACGAGAAGACCTGCTCACTACCCAAATAAAACCCACTCTACATCTTCCTCTCCCTCTCTCAGCTCGCCCTTTCTTATCCCTGTGGTTGGTGTCCCCCCCTTTACCCTCCTTTACCCTCCTCTCCTAGTGTGTCGTGTCTGAAAAACCAAAAAAAATACAAAATTACAAAAATAAAAAAAAAATAAGGCTCTTTTCAGAGCCGCTTTTCCCAGTTAAAAAATAGAAGTGAAAATAAATGAAGCAGGGCTCTTTGTATTTTTTAGAAGTCCGCGGACAGTTCGCGAACATTAAAAAAATTGGGTTGCTACTCCATCACAAACATTGTAATTTTCTCTGGAAGGAAGTGGGGGCTCTGAAAAGAGCCTTTGGGTGGTGTTTGTAAGTCAAAAATTGTAAATGCTTAACATCTACTTCAAAATCGTTGTTGTAATTCCAAAAAAGGTTGCAATGCATTTTGTACATTTCTCAGAAAAATCTGATTGCCAGCATAAGTAAGATGGACTCCATCTCTGCGAAAAATGTATGTACTACAAAACATAATATTTTCATTGTGAAAAGAGGACATGCCAAAATCTCTTAGAAAGGCACAAACAGCCTTATTAACATTGCGCCTTGCTTTTTCCATTTGTGGACCAAATGAAGAAGAACGAAGCCACATTTGTCTCTGCGCAATCAGTGAAAATATCACTTGAGAATTAGGAAACATGTCCATAACCTTCCTAAGTCCTTCTTTCATAGCAAATTGCAAAAATATTCTAGTCACAAGTCCCAAACTGTTCCCTCCACAATGAATTACAATTATGTCTGGATGTTGCTCTGTCTCCAAAGTAGCACAGAGAGGTAGCAAGTCCAACCACTTCATTCCACGTACTCCATGCCAGTGTACTTCCACATGTGGGAATCCAAGATCTAAAGCTACTCCACAGCTTTCTGCATGCACCTTCAACCAATGTATCCACGAATCTCTTAAAATCCAAACAATCTGTTTTCTGAAACACACAGCCATAGCTATCTTTTGTTCTCTCAGCAAAAAGAGTATCTGAGAAAATCTCTCCTGGCACAACACACCCACCAAACTTTCCTGACCAATCCCTTTCAGTGCTTATTCTCATTTGCATGACTTCTGAACCCAAAAATCCCCGGATGTAACTCCCGATGTCCGCGAACTACCGCCATGTCCGCGGACATATCGTAACATGAACAGCCCTTCTACCATTTCCACTACACTCTCTCTGCCATTCCCTCATTGGATGTACCTCAAAAATCACATGACCATGCACCAATCACATTCAAGACCTTTACATCTAACTGCATCATCATAGATCAGCACTGCAAATGTACTCTGAATCTCTCTGAGTACAAGTGTCATATCATTGGCAAGCAGCATCTACCAGAAATACTGTACAAGTCTTCAAGATTTCTACTTGCAGCTCCATGCATATCCATATGCATGAACACAAACTTCAGGTATGCATATTTTCTGTATAGTAGATGAACACATTTTCAAACACACTTTTACCTTGTAAAATCTGTAAAATTAATTTACTGTACTTTTTTCAATTTCCTAAAATCAACTATCACTTATAAACCTTTATACTATTTACTTTCTTTATACACACACACTCAAATAATGTTAAACTAACATTTTTTAAATGAAATATATAGACTACTTATATTCAAACAAAATTGCATGCAAACACAATCTATGTTTAAACCTTTATAAAAATACTTATACAATTTCATATTTTTTGTTTTTATTTATTTATTTACTTAATTACTTTAAATTAGACATGACATTGATGCGCTATTACCTAGAACAGTTTACTTACAGAAATAGTGGTATTCACTAATATATTATAAATTTCACAAGACATAGTAAAGATATTTTTTTTTGCTACAGTTAGTCATTCAATACAATTTGTTCATTAAGAACATATCATATGTACTGAACTGATGCAATGTATCTTATGTAAATAAATTAGTTTAATGGTTTTAAAGAAGGCACTGAGGATTTCAATTAACAAAAACAATATTAAATTAAAAACAGTGCTCTATACAAACAAAGTTACTAATTTGAAGCTTTTACAATTGCAGTGAAGACCAGTTTCCTGAAAAGAAGCAGCTGAATTCGAAGAAGAAAGAAAAACTAAGAAGTTACCTGTTAATTTAAAAAAAAAGTAAGTAAAATATCACCATAATATTTGTATTATTAATCAAATATACTATAACGTTAATACGAGCTATTTCGGTTTCTAAAAATAGAGATTTTGTACCATTTTGTCCAAAAATGTCCATGTCTTAAACAGCGATTTACAGCCAGAATGGCCCACAAATTTCTATTTTTGGACACACAAATTACCCAACTGAACCACTACAATTTTCATATTATAGAACAAACAACTGTTTTAATTGTATACATTAGATTTACTATTTGTACTTTTCCGCACCACTAGCTTACTTTTTTTGTCATCTGAACCCCAGTTTAGTAACACATAAATTCAAGAATACCTATCCCTACTAGTTTTAGTTCCCAATGCACAATCACACACCATTACATACATCTTTATCATCTTACTCAAACACTCATGCACACAGCACACATACATTCCAGAACACCCCAACCCATATCTTCTTTATTTTTTTCAACAGACCCTAAAGAATGCCTACCAAAAGTCAAGTCTGTAGAAAGCAACGCAAAAGTAGAGCAAATGAAAATAAACGTGTCCAACATAAGCATCCATCTCTAGCAGAATTTGTAAAAAAAGTTGAAACAAAACAGCAAATACAATCATTTAGTGAAACACAAGAAGTTTCAAGTACAACAACTTCGCTTCCTCTATCAAAATGTAAAACAAACCAAAAAACAATTAACAGAAAATCAGCTATCAGTACAGATAAAACCACTTCTTCAAATTTTAATATAGTGCAAAGTAAGCATACCAAGAAAAGTATTTTAGCCAAAATATACCGTCACAAAGTCCTTCAAAATATTATAAAAACAGGAGAGAAATCAGGTTCAAAGCTTAAAACCTATCATAGGAAATTAATCTTAGAAGCATTGATGGACAGTGCAATTCTTCTCAAAAGAAATTGATTTATTTTACAGTTAAACAAAATGAAACCACTAACAAAACTAATAACTAAATTACAAAAAAGACTTCTTAATAAGCGAAATATCAACAGAAAGAAAGTATCAGCGGAGGTGAATGGAATCACACTACAAGCACAGAACCATATTTTAATGAAGAAGTGTACAAACAAAAGCAAACAAATACAATTGCCATACATAGCAGTGGTCGAGGTTATGAAAAAGTGAATAAAACCATAATGGAACAAGAAGTACTTCTTACAAAAATATGCCCTGAAAACTTAGAATTACCCCTCCATTCAACTGAATAAGAACGTCTAGTGTACAAATGGCCATGCACGTCAATGTGTAATATTCCCAAACAATGTTTCAAATCTTCACGCCAATTCATCAATAAATATGTAAAAAGCAAAGACAAAATCAAAATTAAATTACTGCAAAATATAGATACCTGTCCAGTGCGCAAGTACACAGGACTACAAGGACATTCATTGGCCTGCATTACAGGACCTACTTGTAAAACCACTTTCCATGATATCAAAAGGATATCAACACATCATTCAACTATAAGAAATCTAGTCTATAAACTACTATGCTAAAAGTCCTGCTTTAGCACTAGCAAAGTTAAATAACATCCTTCTACATGGTACAGCAAAAGACCTACTTGAAGAAATTCACTATATCCAGAAAAAATATTTTGGAAGTGAAAGCCATTTACAGAATGAAATAGCTTTAAACCAATTAAGCAACAATTCTACACATGGCAACCTTTTGCTAAACACATACAAAAAAGAAATACTAAAATTTAAAAGTACATCAGCTGAAGTACCAAACCATGTATGTGTATGTTGCCGTAGAATTTTTTATAAAAGTAACACAAAAACTGTGGACCTATCATACAAAATAGAAGACAATGAAGATTCTAAATGGTTTGAATTAGCTCTCTACCTTATAGCAGAAAACAAATATGAAATAACCGAGCCCTTAATACTTTGCAGTTATTGCACTACAAAACTTGACAACAACCAAACTCCTTCACGTTCTATCACAAATAATTTGGAATTATACCCAGTACCAAAACCTCTACAACAACTTAATTTATATGAGAGCATCATAATTCAAACAGTACACCCATTTCAAGCAATAATACGCCTTCAACCAAAAACAGCAAAATTACCTCCCTCTGAATTGGTAAAAGGCATTCGTGGAAAAGTAGTTTATTTACCATTAAATTTAAAAGAAAATGTGCATACTCTAGGAGTGCAACGTCCAATGCAGCAATCTTTAATTATATTAGTAAATGGAGTATCTACAAAAGACAAAAAAATATGTCAACAGCTGGTAGGTTTATATAAAGTTGGACAAGCCTTCCAATATCTTAAAGAGAATAATGAATATTACAAAGAAATTAATATTGAAGAAAACTTGAAAGATACAACTGAAATAATTCAAGAAACACAAGAAGCTGGTCAATTTGAGCTACTAGATCCTGCTACAATATCAAATACTTTAGACCATTATACAATTCATCCTTTGCACTGTAATGACACCGTACAAGATGTACTTGAAACTTACCAAATGCGTCAAACAAAAGGAGCGCCAATCAGTATATGGGAAAAAACTATAGAAGCACGTGCTTTTCCTCTACTCTTTCCTACTGGCAAAGGAGGAAGGTATGATGATAGACCTATTCAAATATCAGCTTCAGAATACCGCTCATTACAGATGTATTCTGAAGATCCCAGATTTAGACAAAATGTGGAATACATATTCCACCTACTCTTTGAAAGTGAACTAGCAACTTTATGTTACGGAGTTGCACACATATTAAAATCAGGATCACACTTTCAAAATATGACAGCTACACAATTATTAGAGAAAGTGCAACAAAAGGATGAGGTTTTACAATCAAATATTACAAATCTATTAGCAAATATGCGTGGTACTAAAGAGTACTGGTTTCGACGTCATGGAGATGTACGTTGTATGATCAGAAACCTTGGCCCACCCACTTGGTTTGTTACATTAAGTTGTGCAGAATATGCATGGGAAGATTTACATGATTTCCTACGCATATCAAATAAAAACAAAACAAACATAGATATTCTAACACCTGGAGAACTTTGTTCTTTGGATCCTGTTAATGTTTCAAGATATTTTCACCATCGCTTCATTGCTATGCTACATTTTATTTGTAATAAAACTGTTCCTCCCCTTGGAGAAGTGCAACACTTCTTTTGGAGAAAAGAATACCAAGCCAGAGGAGCACCACATATCCACATGCTTTTATGGATTAAAGATGCTCCTAAATTTGGTCAAGACAGTGATGCCACTGTTTTACAGTTTATTGAAAAATATGTCACTTGTGAAATTCCATCAGAAGCCACAAATAGTGATCTTCATGCACAAATTTTACAATTTCAAAGACACAAATGTGGAAAATATTGTCGTCGCAAATACAAAAACAAAGGCAAATACTACACCAAATGCCGATTCGGTTTCCCTAGACCAGTTACAAATACAGGTCAAGTAAACAACCTCATGTCTTCAGTTAGACATAGGGCCTCATTACGACCCTGGCGGAAATCGAAAAACGATGGCGGAAATGCAACACCGCCATCGAATAGCGCTCGGTGCGACTATGACCCGTCACCGCAAAGTACGATGCCATTAGCGACACCGTAGTGAACGCCAATGCTAACTGCACCAAGTACGCGCGCGCGCCATGCCAAACCGTAAATACCACCATGGCGCAAGGGTACGCGAATTCCGACCCTAGCGGACATGTACCTAACGCCATCAAGCACGGCGGAAAGTACCATTCCGCCATGGTGAGAAGTACGGCATCGCGAATCAACCGTAAACGGCCCCACTGAGTGCCTGTACACCGCTCCCTGCCCACATAGTACAACTCCCCGTAGGTGCAATGAAGCCACAATGCAACCAGTGAAATGTACAAGTCACCCATGCATGCCAACGAACAAAAGAATCACAAGAGGGGCCAATGGGAGCTGCAGGGCACAGATGGCACGAATACAGAAGCCATTCCAATGGACATGACCACAGTCCCCCACCAAGAAATGCACGCAAACACAGGCACCTGTGACCAGCAATATTCCGAAAATCACATCATTCCACCAATCCACCTGGCTGACCGGCATCTGTTACACAAAACCTAATCCCCCGCCCCTGAGCATGACATCATTCAAACAGTCATATTGGCAGCCCTCATCCCTGACCTCACTGGGCTTCGTAGGCAAACGCGCCCAGCACAGTACCACGCAACTATACTCCGAAGCTGGAACCCAAAGCAGATCACCTCACAATACATCGCTCCCCAAATAGGAATATGCCACATCACTTGCAAAGAAGAACGCTACACGGCCCATATCAGAATAGAAATTTAATGCACAACAAAATCACCAAGCCCATACAGCCATTAGGCCATGAACTCCAAAACACATTCCACCATTGTGGGCTGCATCCGCAAGAAATGACCAGCTACTACTTGTGTGACGCCCTGTTCCATCATGGTACACAGAGCCACATTCACGTACGAAAAGGCAACATGGAAGCGCACAGAACCGCAGGGCCGTCCCAATGGGGAGGCACTAGTCCAGCTGAAAGGCCGAAATGTTGCTCCGAGCCACTAGTACTGCGTAAGGGCATGTGGCCCATTGGCGATCGTCCCATAAGATCGTAATGCTGCTCCACTGATTAACACGAAGCAGCAGGTGTCGGGAGTAAAAGCCATCTGCAGAAGTGGCATACAGATGGCAGTGGCAAAAGGGGAGGAGATACCTGTCAACCAAAAGAAAAGAAAAAGAACAGAATGGCCATCAGAACTACATTCGAACAACTCACTTCAATGATCACACTAAATCCACAGCCATATGCATGCTAGCCCACTCCAAAGGATCATCACCACCCCAAAACCACTTGCGACTCATAACTATCTATATCGAGGTGTAAACACCATCACAAACGAGTGTACCTGTGCATGCGTCTGTGAAAACAGAATCCATCTGATGGGATTGTTAACGTGCATGGACACAAGTGTCTGAAGGCGCGTCGAGACAGGGAGGGCTCAACAAGGCCAGATAGACGATGGTCCCACTATGGCAGCCCTGCATCACATAGCGCAGGGGAGGCGGACAGATTCCAAGGAGCCCTGTACATGGCAAACTCTGTATCAAATCATCTGCCCATGCATCCATTCATCATTCCCTCATCCCGGTATAAAAACGCCTGAATATTTACTCACATAACATTAGAAATATCCATTGAGTCTGTGCGTTATGCAGCCTGCAAAATCCACAGTGCCCCAGCCCGTAATTCCAGTGTTGTGAAGTAACATGTATTTGGGAACGTCCGGCCTCATCGCCCACGTCGCTATTGCGCATCCCAAACTATTCATATCAATCATTGCATCCTCGCCATGGCCCCTGTCTCAAGGACATTGAACAATAGAACGTTATATTTGCAGTCAGACCTGTGGGCATCTCCTCGCCGCTAGCTGATAACCGAAAGCGCAGCCCTTCGAATTCCTCATTTGCAACATCACGTCGAAAAGGCATCTGTCGCTGCTTGAAATCACAAATTAATCCATCTAGTGCGGCTGTGTGTGAAAATGGCAACTGCCTTCACTCACAAATGGGACGCCCCGCCCGTCGGTGCAACTCGGTACAGTGATGCATGAGGGCCCACCGTTACTCGAGTACTAGGTTCCACTGACCCTTCACAAGTCTGTTCGCGACTGCAAAGATTTTATGTGAAACAATGGGACCATAGCCGAATGAACATATCAACCAATGTTACACGGCCATCGGGTACAAATACATGATTGCAATAGCAAGATGCCATTCCTCGAATTGCAGCGTTGTGTGCGGGACGTGCTCGGCCAAAGGGGAGAGCAGCTTGCACAGGTGGAATGAATCACCACAGGTGGAGGCCATACAGCCTGAAAACACATAAATTGCACACCCAGTCTCCTCCCACAACCACACCCACTCCGAAATGCTACCGGCAGGACTCGCGATGTTGGCCCTGGGGGACCTGATAGCACTGCAAGTACTCCAACTCCAAGAAGAAGACGAACACCAACTACAACCGGCCGCACGGAGGAGAAGCAGGAGGAGGAGGAGGCCAAGGCAGGGCCAGCAAGGGCCGGCAGCACAGCCACTACCACCACGCAGGCAGCCCACAATCCCACGCCTCCGAGCACATCCGTTCAACCTCACTGATGAGCAGATCCACACCCTCTACCGTTTGGACCGGGACACCATAGCCGCCATTGTGGACATGACACAGGCTGACCTTGTCAGCATGATAGATAGCCCAACCGCCATCCCACCCCTACTGAAGGTGGTGTCTGTACTCCACTTCCTGGCCACAGGCACCTACCAGCACACAGTCAGACAGTTGCATGGCATTTCTCAGCCACTGTTCTCACGGACACTATTGCAAGTGCTCGATGCCCTTCTGCAGCACGCAGACGACTACATCTTTCTACCACACTCGGAGCAGGAAATTACCAACACAAAAGTGGGATTCCATGCACTTGCCGGCATACCGGGTTGCCTTGGTTCCATCGACTGCACCCATGTGGAATTGGTCGTCCCACATGCCATGGAGGCCCAGTACCGCAACCGAAAACAATTTCATTCTCTGAATGTACAAATGGTGTGTGACTCCAACAGGATCATTACACATTGTTGTGCCCGATTCCCTGGATCAACCCATGATTCTATGGTCTTGAGGAACTCTACAATACCACGCTACATGGAGCGACACGCAGGGAACAGATCCTGGCTACTCGGTGAGTCTCATTCCATGCATGATGATGTGGGGTATGTGATTCGGCAATGACCTGGCAGGAAGGGGGGGGGTGTGCGTACGTAGCAATGGCATTCCACATTATACGTTTATCGTCCACATACAGGTGATGCTGGATATCCACTGAAGAGATGGCTCCTCACACCAGTCCGGAACCCACGGGACCAGCATGAGGAGGACTACAACCATGCCCACTCACGTACCCGTGTAGTCATTGAACAGGCATTCGGCCTACTGAAGACTCATTTCCGCTGCCTCAGCAGGTCTGGCGGGGCACTCCTGTACCGCCATGAGAAGGTTGCAAAGATGGTCATGGCATGTGTCATGCTCCACAACATGTGCGTACGTAGAAATGTGCCCATGCCCCCTGACGCAGAACTGCAAGCACCTGAAGATGGTCATGATGAGGGTGGGGATGTGGCAGCACCTCAAGGAGTCTGCAAGGCAAAGGAGGGCCGTGACATTCGTCAGCATCTCATTGATGCATGCTTCTAGCACTCACGCCTGGTGGCTGATACATGGACACGGTACTCGTGGCACTGTGTGTGTCTGGTACATGCACAATATGGACTGTACGCCTATGATGGCCTAGTACACAAAGATCATTGTCCACACATCTCATTGGTTGATCGTGCATTGTTTATGGCATATGTGATATCATGTTATACACCCTATCGACCCGCCACCCAAGTGAGCCCAACACACCCCCTCCACCCTCCTACCTCCCCCCCGAACACCAGTGTCCAAAGATGCTCATTGTCAGTGGGCAGTCGCTATTGCAAGCCCCCTCTGCGGGTATCAGGGGCACCCCTGCCTGTGGAGCGCAGGTTGCTCCCAGATCTACGTTGGGGGCTGCCCTGGACGGAACTTGCAACGGATGATGTCTCTGCCTGCTCACGTCCATGCATGTCCCTAAGGGTTTGTGAGAGCTCAGTGAGCACACGGCGCACTGCGGCAAGTTCGGCACATACGTCTTTGGACGTCGCATGCAGTTCCCCCCTCAGGCTCTCGGTGCTTCTCTCCATTTGGACTCTCAGGCTCTCGGTGCTTCTCTCCATTTGGACTCTCAGGCTCTCGGTGCTACTCTCCATTTGGACTCTCAGGCACTCGGTGCTACTCTCCATTTGTGCCCTTAGTGTCTCTGTACTTCTCTCCATTTCTGCCCTAAGTGTCTCAGTTGATGTTTCTATGTCTGCCTTAGTGCCCCCACATTCATCGGCATGGTCCTTGAGGAGCGTGGCCAGTTGCTGCTGTTGCACGATTAACTGGTCGAGGGACTGTTGCCTCTGCTGGGCCATGGCCATTTGCGGTGGTGTCACAGAGTGGCTGTTCGCCTCATGTTGCCCTGCCACAGGGCTAGTGGGGGATGGCCAGTCGTCGTCTTGTGGGTGCCCCTGCGTGGTATCCTCAGGTTGTACGGGATGGGACAGACAGGGGGATTGGGACAGGTCATGGATGGATCTGACTTCGACATCCCCGTCTTCTGTGTCGGAGCATGCTGCCATCAATGGGGTGTCACCTATGGTGCTGCTGCCACCAGAGGCAGTGCCTTCTGTGGCATCCATTGGGGGGACCTGTGGTGCTGCTGTTGTGGGCATGCTGGCTGCTGGGGTGCCTGTTGATGTTCCCTCCTCTGTGCTGCCACCTGATTTGTGCTGCTGCCGTGTCTTGATGCGTGCAGCTGAGGTGGAGGGTCTTTGGCCGTTGGTCTTGGCCCTCTTTGCAGGTGTGCTGGTAGGGGTGTCCTGAAGCTCGTCGTTTGGATCCGACCCTGTGGTGGAGTAAAGGAGGGCGAGGGTTATTAATGGGTCTGTGGGAATTGGAATGGCATTGTATCACATGCATTGGGGTGGTACCTGAGGGTGATTTGGGTCGGGGCCTTGGAGGTGCTTTCATTTGTGTGTGGAGTGAGGGTGCAGTTGTTTGGCAGCCTGCAGTTAGGGTGTGCCTGCTGCACGTGTAGTGGGTGTTTTTGGGGTTTTTAATTATTTATGTATTTATTGTGAGTTTTAAAGTGCGCTATCAGGCCAATGTGTGTGGACGTTCTCCTGGACATGTGTTTCTGTTGCACTATGTGGACACATGGTACTTCACATGATTGGACATTGTGGATTTAGCTTTGTTTCATTTGGGCCACCTACCTGATTCTTCGGATGTCTGCACTCCTTTCTCCATCCCTCCGACTCCCTCTATGCTCTCCATTCCAATGGTGGAGGCACAGATTTCTTCCCAGGGGGTCAACTTGATGGGTGATTCCGATCCTCCCCCGGTGGCTGTGGCAATGTTGCGGTTGGGAGAAAGTATGCTACGGACGCGTATCCGCAGGTCGTCCCATCGCTTTCTGCATTGCTGTGGGTTTCGGGGTGCGGTCCCCACCGCACTTACCCGCTGTGCCACCAGAGCCCATATGGCCTTCTTGTTCGCAAGTGCCGTCCTGGTCATTTGCGTGGAGAAGACGGCGGCGGCATTCTCCTGGAGGGTCTCTGTTAGCACGGTGAGTTCCTCACGGGAGAAGTGGACCTGCCGCTTGCGGTCGCACGCTTTCTTCGCTACTTTTCCCATTTTTCTTGGTTTCGCTAGGGTGGATGACGGGTGTGTCTCAGGGTAGTGTTTTTAGTGGTTGTGTGGATTTTGTGGTTTTATAGGTGTACGGCGGGCCCATGTTTTTACTTCCGTTTCCGTATATTTCCGGTCACCGTACTTTCCGGTTGGCGCTCACTGCGGTGTCCGCTAAAATGGGTGGCGGTATTGCACCTAGGGCGCCGTACGGCGGCGGTGTGGGCCGTTTTGGGGTCATTTCCGCCATCGCGGACTTTGCACTTCCGCCATGCCGTGGTGCTCGTGCCCGATGGGTCGGAATGGGCCGCACTTTGCTCCATCGTGCAATGGCGGAAACGCTATTTACGCTGTGGCGGTCCGGTCAGTCACTTTCCGCCAGGGTCGTAATGAGGGCCATAGTGTTAAAGGTAAGTCACCTAAAAATACATATTACATATAAAGAAAAGAAGAAGAAAAATATATCAATGATTATAATGCAATCATTGCCCACTTATGGAATGCAAACATAGATGTGCAGTACATTGCAGACAATTCTACTGCAGTTGCACGATCTGTCACAGCATACTTAACTAAAGCAGAAAAGACAGAGCTCCAAGACCTCTGGAATGACCTGTCATCAGATAAAACAGTATCTCAGAAATTATACAGCTTGGGCATAAAAATGCTCACCCATAGAGAATGTGGATCTTATGAAGCAGCTGATCGTTTAACTGGTACTTCATTGTATGGTAAATCTGAAGATATAGTATGGCTAAGTCTTGGTCCAGTTAAATCTAGAAAAAGAGTTCTAAAATCATATGAAGATATAGAAACAATAGCCAAACATGATCCCAACAGCCAAGACATTTTGAAAAACAATTTATTGGACACATACTACCCAAACAGAAGTAATACTTTGGAAAACATGTGTCTATACCAAATAGCCCAAAACTACACATACAAAAATAATATGAAACCTGATGAAAAAAAAAGGTAAATATAGAGTGACAGACTGTGAAGGCAGCTTAGTTAAACTCACTAAACCAAATGTAATTAATGATATCAAATTTTCATTGAAGACTCCTCAACATAAAGAAATATATTACATGTCCCTGCTGCAACTCTTCAAACCATGGAGAAAAGAAGAACAATTACTAGATAACTATGACTCATATGAGGATGCTTTCAAAGCAAATGAAAGCACTATAACTGATGTAAACTTTACACAGTACACAACAATGTTGCACAATGAACAGCAACATGAAGAAGAACTCCAAGCCCAACTAGATAAGGATACTCCTGACAGTAGTCAACCTTCTGTAACAGGAAGCCAAGAACCACTGGGAGAACCACTAATAACAAATGAGGCAGAATTAGCTATGATAGAAGTAGAAAACACCATGTGTCAGTATGAAGATAAGGAAGACTTACTATACTACAATCAAAACTAAACAATGAGCAAAGTAGCATTTTTCAAGAAGTAACAAAACAAATTGCACATGGTGTAAAACATGAAAATAAAGAATGTTCCTGCCATAATTAGAAAACCTACACCACTGTACGTCAGTGGTGAAGCTGGTTCTGGCAAAACATTCCTAATCAAAATCATTAGTAAGTTCCTTCAACAATTGACAAACAACAATCTGTCAGCTGTTGTCACTGCCCCCACAGGTTTAGCTGCCTACAACATAGGTGGTGTTACATTACACCGATTACTACTATTACCAGTAGAACACCAGAACAAATTAGACTATTACAAACTTTTTGCAGAAGCTGCAATGGAATTACGCAGAGTATTGAAACAAATGAAAATGCTACTGATAGATGAAGTGAGCATGGTCTCCAACCTGATGTTAGCTTTGATCCACCTCAGATTACAAGAAGTACTAAAAACAGACTATGAAGAGCTCTTTGCAGGAAAACACATTATTGTTTTTGGAGATCTGCTTCAATTAACACCAGTAAAAGGTGAACCTATTTTTAAAACATTAGGACACAAACTCTGCCGTAAAACTGTTGGCAGCATTGGAAATGTCAACCTTTGGCAACATTTCCAATACAGAGAATTAACAGAAAACATGTGCCAATCTGCAGATCTAACTTATGCCAACATTTTAAAAAGTTTGAGAGTTGGTATACTTTCTAAAGAAGCAGAAGCAACATTGAAAACCCGGCACATTAATGCACTTTATGGCGATAATGCATGTGCTACAGATGTTATGGAACAATTAGCCCACAAAAATGTCAATTGTATGGCCTTAATGCCAACTCTTGCAAGCTGTCTCAAATTCAATGAAATAATGTTAAGTAAAGAAATGCAACCAATAATGGAAATTAGCGCCACAGATAAACTAGATGTACATGGTATGACACTACCCATGTGTGACCAAGCCACAACAAGACTAAATAATTTAGAAAAATCAATCTCAAACACAGCAGGCTTAGAAAAGATGTTAAAATTATCCTTAAATTGCAGAGTAATGCTTAAACGTAACCTTGACGTGGACCAAGGACTAGTTAATGGAGCACTGGGTACAGTTGTTGGCTTTCAAACATACCCATGTGACAACAAAATTCAGTTTGTCAATATACTCTTTGACAAACTTTCAGAAGTAAAACGGATAGGACGCTCAACAACTAAATTCCTTCTCTTCAAAGATATGTATGTACGCAGAGAACAATTTTCTCTAACTCTTGCATACGCGGTCACGATTCATAAATCACAAGGTCTTACCCTAGACAAAGCAATGATAGATATTGGTAACACAGTCTTTAAAGAAGGCATGAGCTACGTAGCAAGTTCATATCACGCTTACGTACATTTGACGGTCTATTTCTAATCAACTTTGATGCAAGTAAAGTAAACGCTGATATTCCTTGCATTTTAGAATATAATAGACTTCGCTCACTATACACTACCCATCTAAACACATATTCTGTTCCACAAAAACTAAAACGTTGTAAAAGAAAACTAAATCAAACAGAAATGCAACAGGACGTCACTGCAAATCCTCCAAAGAGAGTAAAAGAAACTAATACTTCATCAAGTACCACAAACAAAAAAGAATCAATTAGAGAAAGTAAACCAGGTACTTCTTTAAAGAAGGAAGACAAACTCCAAAAAAAGCAGTTAGATACAGAACTACCTGGACCATTTAAATTCGCAAATATAGTTGGTGTAAGTTGCTATGCAAATGTAGCAATGAATATTCTATTTCAATTACCACCAATTACACTTTAGAGACCCATTGTGTATGCAAATGTTAGTACTTCATAGAAACGCAAAAAACAATCCTGACAACACATATAGTGTTTATGGAATAAGGCAACAATTGGACTACTGTGCTGGAATGGTGAAATTCAGTATAAACTCACAGGAAGATCCACAAGAATGTTTAATGTACTTACTACAAGTACTGGAAAACAAAAACATACCTATAAAGGAAATCTTCCAGATTTCATACATGTGGAAACATACATGCACTCTGTGCAACAATGTGACACAAGAAGAAATTCCCAATGAACGCTTCATATATATATATCAATACCAAATTGTGAATCCATTCCATTTCAGCAACTTGTACAAAATGCAAACCATGGTAGATTATGCTCTACCTGCAATTCAGATAATCGCTCCACGTTAGTAATACAAACACATAGTAAATACGTAATACTAATGCTTCTACGTTACAATGCAGATGGTACCAAAAACAATTGCAAGCTGACTGGATTCACACATAGTCAAATATCACTTGGTAAGAAAACCTTCACAACAATAGGTATAATCTACCACGCAGGAGCCACAAACAATTCAGGGCACTACACGGCATATATAAAAAAGAAATGTGGATGGTTTGAATGTAATGATAGTACCATTACTCTAAAGCAGAGATTACCAGCAAATCTTACAAACGCTTATTTGATGTTCTTAAAACCAAAATTTGATAAATAAACTTTATTTAAACCTTTAAGTAAATTTGTGTTTAAAAAATATAAACTGTTAGAATACTCCAAAAGCTATCTAACTGCTCAAAGATTCTACAACAACTAATCAGATAAATGAATACCACTAAATTAGACCAAAAAATACACAGTTAGAATAAGCCAATTGGTATCTAACTGTCCCAAAATTATAATTTTGTGTTAAAATAATATAAACTGTTAGAATACTCTAAAAGCTATCTAACAGCTCAAAGATTCTACAACAACTAATCAGATAAATGAATACCACTAAATTAGGCCAGAAAATACACAGTTAGAATACGCCAATTGGTATCTAACTGTCCCAAAATTTAACAATATCCAAATAGATAAATCAAAACCACTAAAATATATTAAAAAAATAGACAGTTAGAATACGCCAATTGGTATCTAACTGCTCCAAAATTTTATAATATCAAAACAAATGAAGAATCTGTTACTGCTCCAAAAAAAATACAACAAAGCAAAGTATAAAGCATTAGCCAGAAACAACAAGTGAACACTGAAAACAAACAAACAAATAAACTGTAGCATAACAGAAAAAGGTTTTTGTTTAATCCAACATGGATTTTTTTTTCTCCCACAGACCCAATGATTTTAGCAACAAATAAAGAAACTGAGCAAATTGCACAGTACTCTGATTTGTACTCTACTAAATATGAGGGTCGAAAAAAAATAAAAGTATATTGCTTATACAAAGTAATAAGTCATTACAAAATACTAATACTAACATGCTATTTTCTTTTATCACAGAAATGAAGAAGAAAAACATGGACTCCCATTACTAGACCAAACAGTAAGTATACAATAATAAGGACAACCATAGCAGCATATCACATCCATAGTATCTAATACCTTTGTTCCTTATACATTTTTTTTTCACCCAAAGTTATAAGCAAATATGAATGTGATATGCTGCGGTGGTTGTTGCCAGGGCATACAGTCTTGGGTGCATGGCCAAATGGCCATGCACCCAAGACTCTTTGCCCTGGCAACAACCACCGCAGCATATCACATCCATAGAGTCAAACATTTCAACTATGATCTATGGGAAACATTTAATGTCCACGAACAATGTGAGTGTTCTTAGAACACTTTGAACTTGCCAGCGAACAATACGGACACCATTTTCAGGACACACCCTACGAACATTTCAGAACAACGCAATAGTTCTTAGAACACTTTCAACTTAACAACGAACAATACGTACAGCGTCCTAAAGACAACCCCTACGAACATTCCAGGACACCGGGAGTGTTCTCAAAAACATCTTCAGAACACCCCCATTTTGTTTATTTGCGAACATTTCAGGACACCGCGGGTGTTCTTAGAACACATTCAACTTGACAGAGAACAATACGGACAGCGTCCTCAGGACACCCCCTAAGAACACTCCCCAGACACCGCGAGTGTTCTTAGAACAGTTTCACTTTGCTTGCGAACAAAACGGACACATATTGAGTCCTTAGAACACCCCCCAGTCAGTTTATTTAGAACATTTCAGAACACCTGTGATGTCCGCAAACAAATCGAACACAAAAAGAACGTCTAACACATAAAAAACACAACTTTCATCCTATCTCATACACTCCCACCCTCCCCAAACACTCCTACACACCAACACACTCTACTAAATACACATTTTGAACAAAGTTTCACCGCGCTGTCCGCGGACGTCCGCGAATCCAAGATTGCGGGCGCTACCGAAAAGTCTGACGCGCTTCACGCTCCACGGCGTCCAATCAGCGAACACGTTGCATGTCCGCGAACATCACCAAGACGATTGGCCAATCAGGACACTGTCCGCGGAGCGAACAGGGAAGTGTGTCCGCGAACCGAACACAGATATCACTAATTTTTTTTTACCTACTTTTTGGTCATTTTAAAAAAAACTACTGGACGGATTTTCACCAAATTTGCAAAAGCACGCTTTTGGGACCAAGCTGCTGCTCCTGGTCCAAATTTGGTGGAAATCCGTCCAGCGGTTTGGGCTGTAGGCGCGAGCATAATTATTTTCTCATTCAGTCTAAGGGAAAAAAAAAAGTTTTGGGACCCCCCCCGATAACTTTGCCCCCCCTGGACGAATCCTCACCAAACCTTGCAAAAAAATTCAGAGTGACCCGAATACTTTTTTTGCAAAGTTTGGTGAGGATCCGCCCAGGGAGAGCAAAGTTATAAGCCACCCAAAAAGTGCTCTTCCTATGGAAACAGCAACTTAACCATAACTACATGGCCACTACCGTGGCCATGTAATATATATATATATATATATATATATATATATATATATATAAAGAGAGAGAGAGAGAGAGAGAGAGAGAGAGAGAGAATGAACTTTAATGGATTCAATTAAAACATTAATTATATAATTCCAAAGTTGAAAAATCCATCAAGTTCACATCTCAAATTCCATTCCATAAATGCCTATTCAAGCCGACATGTGTTTAGACCTAAGTCGTTATCAAGGCAAGATTATGGCAGAACCAGATTTGTGTTAAATAAAGTTTACACAAAACTATTTAAAAATTAAAAGAATGGTATACACAATTGCAATGAAAATAGATATTGTACAACAGAGTTGGAGTAATATAATTTCTTTTATTCACAATTGGCAGTAATAAATACTGTGGGCCTGATTCATGGAATTATCAGTGCAGAAAAAATGGTACTCATGGGATCGAATGCGCAGTACTTTTCCTGGACTTGCGTGGAGTTTGCGCTGGCTCAGCACGTCTGTGCGTGCCATCTAGGGACTTGCGTGAGTCTCCAAGCAGAGCATGGGTGTGGCTTGCGCAGTGGGCTGGGAATGGCGCAGAACACAAAAATTGGGAAGAACTTGCAAAAAACTGGGCTTTCGGAGGGAGGTCCTGCAGGCAGTCCTTCGCACGCCCACAATTGTGCAGCATGAGACATATTCATGGATTCGATTGCGCAACCTCAGAGCTGGGAAATGGCCACACAAGTACTTCATACGATTCACTACCCAAAGGCAGGCATAAATACACTAGCACATAGGATTTGCAGCGTGCAGGTGATGTTTCATGTCATATTTGGGGGTGGGTGTGCTCAATTGGGGTTCCAATGTAATTTAGGGGTGCATGTAAGCAGTATATCAGGATGCAGGAACGTTTTACGGGGGTACACATGCAGATTTCCCGAGTTATTGCTGAGTTACGATTTTTCATATGCATGTTGTCGGGGTGCGGGATACAGTTACGGGGGATCATGCGCAGGATCCCCGAGTCGCAGGCGTTCTTATGGGGGACCGTACAAACTGTTTGAAGGGTGCGTGTATTCGCGCCTGTGGAGCATGCAAAGGTAGCTGTTCTGGCTGTTTATGCTTTGCGTGTGGGCGTGTCAGGGCATTCCGTGCACGACTTGCAAATACGGTTACTTTGCGCTGTAGATTCCATGAATACGCAGAGTGTGCATTTTACTTTCTTTGCACCGTGCCCTTTTCGGCGCGTGGCCCTTGCAGGATTTCTGTGTGAATTTCCATGAATCGGTTCCTGTATGCTTAGAAGATATTTCGGCAAGTTCATAGTTTGTCCTGCAGATGTGCATTAAGTTTAAAAAGCGCAATAGTGAATCCAGACAAAGTGGCTCATTATGACCCAGGCGGTAAGTGGTTAACGGCGCCGTAAAAGGTGGCGGCGCCGTTAACCCCTTACCGCCTAATTACGAGGTCCCTTTGCGGGTCCCTACCTTAACGGCTGGTTTTACCAGCCGTTAAGGATTGGACCCGCAAAGGGACCTCGGAGGTAATTACGGTACCACAATTTGCGGTACCGTAACTACCACCTTCCCCATTTCCATTGAGCCCTATGGGGCCAAAAATGGGAATGGGGAAGGGCCAATGGTGAATGGGAAATTACCACCCCGCAAACCTTGGGGAGGTAATTCCGCCATTCACCATGGTGGAATCGGTAAATTACCGGCGTCAACCATGGTTAACGCCTGGGTCGTAATGAGGCCCAAAGCCCACTCTAACCTTCATGCTTTTATGTATAGTAGTTGAAGTGTACAAAAAGACTAGTGGAACTATACTCCCTGATGGCCTGTCCTGCTCCCCACAAACCCGACTGCCACATCTCCTCCCATGCGCAATACAAACCCCCTAAACAAATGCACCTAATGTTTAAGGGAATATTTAGTGCAGTGCACTGATATGCAAGTTTCAATTTCTTCCTAAACTTATATTTTAAAGGGAAACCATTTCGGAACAGTTTATTTATACAATAAAAGTATAGGAACAGTAAAATACAATTAAAAAACATAGAGCAGCACCTCTCCCAACTGCCCCCCCCTCCCACTTGGACCACTGTTAAATAAGTACCTTTACATTGGGAAGTAATAACATGTGTTGCTTCACTGAAAGGCCAGACAAATCCAACAGGAAACACTTCATGAAAGTGTGAGATTTTTATAATTATTGGTAATTTAGACACTGATGTTAAGATCGGATGGATATATCAGGGACGTCATTTAGGGGTCGCCACGGGTTGCAACTGCGACCCCTGAGATCTTCCTTACTACCCCTGTGATCTTCCTTGCTACCCTTGGAAAAAAAAGAAAAAAAAAACTTTTTTTTTTTTATTATTGCAAGCTCCTGTGGCCAGCTCCATGTGGCTCTTTTCTTCAGGACTGGCTGACTTTCTTGTTCAGGCCTTTTTAAAATAAAATAACGGGTTCCACACGTCTAACACTTTCAACAGTGATCATAAATAAGAAAGAATAGGAATAACACATCATTTGTCTTTCTGGAATTCTGTACAATAATTGCTAAACTCATTAAAGGTTTATTTCAGGTACACTTCAGGGGTTGAGTCACTGATTGAGTCTGTTCTTAAACACCTCAACCCAGCCTTTCATCCTTCTGAGGTCGATAAATGAGTACCAACACCGGTTGGGTGATTGTGTATGTATATTTGTTCCATATAAAGCGCTTAAGCATACGTGCTATATAATAACACATCATTATCATTTGGCCATGGGTGTCTGCTTGCATTCACAGTAATTTGGTAATATGGGCCTAGGCACACTGATCTTACCGTACATATGGCAATCCATTTTTGTATGAAATGTATATCATATTATACTGATATAGTAAACATATTTTTCGTAGTGTACTCAGGTGCAATGCTATGTGATGCCACTTCCTATTTTGTCAAGGCATAAATAACATTTAGGGGTGGGATCAAATGACATCACTTCCTGTGATGTCATCAGATGTCAAGGGTGGCGTGATGTCACTTCCACTACCCCTGGCATTTTGCTGAAATGTCGTCCCTTGGAGATATCCCCTTCTCCACGGCCATGCAGTTTCCACGTGCTGATAATATTGGGCGGCACTATGATCCCATCTTAAAGGCACTTATTAGTGCCTCGAGTTCAAACGGGTAAAAGGTAAAAAAAAAAAACTTCAGGTGTGAGACCAGTCCTTTGCATACCATACACAGATATCAGCGTTAGCAAAAAAGACTAATCATTTCAATCGATGTTTTGTAAGACGGTAAAATGCCTATATCCACTCAGTGTCTAAAGTGTCCTTCAGTGTAGCATCGTGTTCTTATAAAGTAAGTTAGTGGTTCCCAGGTGGCGCAGTTCTGAGGTTTTGACGTGGGTTTGTTTGTAGAAAATGCATCATCCTTGAAAAAATAACCATTCCTTTGTGTGACTTAAGTACTTGGTGTTCCATGGTTCGCGTGACGTGATTTGCGTAATTGATATGCAAATCCTTGGAAACAATAGCCCAGAGCATAATGCATGCGGTTCAGAAGCTCTCGATATTGCAGGGCCAGGACGTGTGCAGCAAGCAGTACTTCACGATTGTACCGTAGCTGATGAAACGTTCCCACTAACGCCCTCAGATCTGCCTTTTGGGCACAACTGAAGAACCCTCTGCCAGGCCTTGAATGGACAACTGAATTATGAAGGGAAAATTCACAAAGACGTGTTCCCCTAGGTTGGGACACGAAACAAAGCATTCGAGTGTTGTGCTCACTTTCTGTTGTGTATTTGTGCCTGGGAAAATGTGGGGCTTCCTCCCAGTCCCAGGATTTCTTGATTTACAAAGCTGTAAATGGCGCCATTGTGGCTTAGCAAGGCCAGCATTCTTTCCGGCTGTGTGGTGCTCCCAGAATGTCAAGTGAAACACAAACAGAAACAAAGCACCCGCGTGGAGCTCCCGAGAGTGCAGCCAAACAGGAAGTGGCGCAGAAGACCTGGAGGCTTGTAGAGGCCTGTGCTCTTCCAGGAAGAGAAAAGAGCACTCCACAAGAAACTACCATAAGAAGGAATGGTGCTGTCTGAGATCTGGACACAATGCAGACAACCCTCACTCGGTGATAAAATAACGCACTGACTGCTTTGCCAGGAATGACTAGAAAGGAAAAGTGAAGTTAATATGAGCATGTGGAGAGGCAAAAACATTGTGACGGAGGAAAGTGATCAGCACAATTCATTCTCACTCACTATTTTGTCAGGTATACAATCTAATTTTGTTAAAAGGCCCAGCATTGACTGCTAGCAAGCCGCAACATAGCTGTGCAGTGCAACTATATTATGTGACATAACGATGCATGTTGTGATCAACGTCAAACTCTCACTGTCACACCTTGATCAAGATAGATGGACGATACCTCTTGCAACCTATCTGCTGCCAACTAGTTTAACCGCATCCGGCACTACACAAACCTACTGCCTACACATTAACGAACAGCCCTCTTGGACTGTAACCCCCACGCCTACGTCCTCAGAAACCTGCTACGTCTTCTGAGACCCTGCACGCATGCTGCACCCCAACCCACACTCGGGCAATGGACACAGGCCTTAGAAAATTGCAGCACATACCACACACGTGGTGTACAATCACCTCCACGAAGGGAAACAGTTGCTCTGGTCTGCTTTACGGGATCAGACCTAACAGCTTTGCTTGGCTGCCTCTGTTCCCACGTACCTGCCTTCTGCTTGCAGCACCTAGATACCAGTGCAGGGTGACCAGATTTAAAAAGTAAAAAACCGGGGCAGGGCATCTAACATAAAAGTAGGACTAAGGGCTTCATTCCGAGTGCGGCGGTAAGGGGTTAACGGCACCGGTAAGGAGGCCGGTGCCGTTAACCCCCTACCGCCGCATTCCGATGTCCCTTTGCGGGTCCCACTAGGGCCGGCTGGTTTTACCAGCCGCCCTTAGCAGGACCCATTAATGGACCAAGGAGCTAACAACGGGCCCGCTGTTTGCGGGCCCGTTATTAGCTCCTTCCCCATTCCCGTTGAGCCCTATGGGGGCTCGAATGGGAATGGAGAATAGTTTTCGAAATGGGGTCTTACTGGGTCCGCAAAGGTCGGAATGTCCAGGTAAGTCCGCATTCCGACACCACGGACCCGGACACGGGTTTGGAGGCAGCCATGGTGCCATTAGCACCATGGCTGCCCCCAAACTCGTAATGACCCCCTAAGTCTTGAAAGTGGCTGTCAAGGCACAACACTTCAGTAGCGGCTGGAGGAGAATGAGGTTAACATTTTACTGGTGGAATAAACACATATCATAATTCATTTATCACAAACTGCTACTATCTTAATTCGCAAAACGCATAAAATGTTCTGTGTTAGATGGTTCATTCCTGCCTGTCAGCTATGAAGACCTATAACCAAAAACCGAAACCGTTGGATTTTCTAACGGAAAAATTATCTACAGAAAGGGGGACAGAGCACCATACTGCGGGAAAGTGCCCACAAAACCGGGACGTCGTGTCACCCTATACCAGTGCGCCCTAGGAATAGTGGCAAACTGCTATATAAAAATAAGAATCTAACATAACAGTACATTACAATGTCAAACCAAAGCAATGTAAAATGAAATGCTCATTTGCAGCAATTGCATATTATTTCTGCTTTGTACCTAGTTTCATGCTATCAGTAGCGGAATCACAAGAAATCTGTCTGAGGGCTGCTTGGGAAAGGATGAGCTCCCAAATCTGACAGTTTTTTTTATTGTGTCACAGTCTGGTAACGATCAAAGACTCCGACATGACTTTTCTTTCACGCAACAAAGCACCGTGGACATGACTTGACTCGCTGAATGACGTACATCAGCTTCTCAAATCTGTTTGTGCTCTAAATATTTTATCACATTCAGAAAGGACCAGAAAACAGTTATGGGGCAAGACATGTTTTGTCCTGCAGCGTACAGTCTACAAATGCTGTGAATCATCAGTGCGTGACTTAGCTCTGTGAAGAGACAGAACAGATGGAGGCAGGCAAAAAGGCAAACCAAGACAGAGGGGCTCATTACATGTCCCCCGGTATCCCGCCGGTAATTCCAGCAGGATACCAGGGGACTACCGTACCATCCCCACCACCCAGTATTATCAGGATATTACAGGAGGCGGAGATGCCGGTAAATCCCCATTCCCATAGAGTTTGAAAGGACTCCATGGGATGTGGATGCCGCAATCACACGCACTGGTAGTATCGGTGCTGGTTTTTGTATCAATTGTGTGCCGGTAGGGGCCTGAGCTACCTGCAGGTCAGGCCTGCTGGTTGATCACAGCTCCTACCAGCATACTTGTAGTTTGCCAGTCCGGAATGGTGCCGGTATACGTTATTACCGGCACCTTATTTCCGGATCAGTAAACATGTAATGAGCCCAAGCGACTGCAACATCTTAATTCAAAGATGATGTTGGCATTAAAAAGTCTTCCCTTTTCAAAATAACATAAATATACATAATGTGAAAAAAAAGATTGCACGTGCCAATAGCAGGGCACAAGTACTAATTAAAAAAAAATATGTGTATGTAATGACAAGTGACATCACAGTAAGCATATGTGAATGTGAAAAATTCACATTTCACTCTGCAGGTCTTTCCCAATCAATAAAAGTATACACGATAAATGCGCATTTGCAACTAGGGGTGAACCAAATAGTGAATTTACTGTTCAGCCAAATACTGAATAGTTGGTCCAGGTATTCCTGCGGAGCCAAGTTTTTTATGCAAAATTTTTATTGAAAACATAGCGGCCTCATTTACAAAAACGTTTGTGTGGTGCAAAGTGACTTTGTGCTGAAAAAATAGAGTTTGCAGCACCTAAAAATACAATTTTCAATTCTCAGATCAGACTTTGAGCAGGTCCTTCTCACTTTGCGCTGTGCAGGAGCGCTTTGTTCAACACAGAACGCAGCAGTAGGGAAGCGCCATCACAAAGAACTAAATACGGGTCGGAAAATGCAAAGTCCCCATTCAAGGAGGAAAATGAGGAAGAACATGGGCGTGGGGATGGAGGTACCATACAACACGACAGAAATGCCCCAACAAGCGCTAAGGAAACCCTATTCACAGAAACTATTGTGCAAATATCTGGAGTCCAAAGGAGAACGCACATCTCGCGATCTTACCTCCACCCATTGCACATCGCAAAGCACAATGAAATTTCATGCATAAACCTGCAATGCAATCCCAATGAACATAGACTGCCACAATACCAGATGCTGCATTGCTAACACTGATAGGATTACATCAAAGGAGAAGGATGAGGAGGAAGCCCAGAACATTCCATCCAAAAACAACATTATTCAGGATACCAGATGAGGAGGTGCATGGAAGATCCCGCTTCCCTCCCCATGTCATTCAAGACCTGGTTAGGGAATGGGAGAAAGACCTGGTATCACCCACCATTTGCTCAAAGGCTGTGCCACCTCTGGTCACAGTGCTGTCAGCCCTACACTTCCTGGCCACAGGATCATTCCAGCAAACCACAGCCATTGTGGGCGGAGTATCACAGCCCACACAATCAAGGTGCCTCCACCAGGCCTAGTGCTGCATTCTAGCATGCGTGCATAAGTACATACACATGGCATGCACACTACAGGCAAGACAGTGAGTGTGCTAGGAATTCTGTGCATTTGCATACTTTCCCCGGGTTCTGGAAGCCATTGACTGCACCCACGTAGCACTGCAACCCCCCGAGAGACTGAGCACATATATTGCAACAGGAAATGTGCAGGTGATATGTGATGGCAAAGGAGGACACTTCATGCTTGTCAATTCCAATTACCAGGGACGCACGCATGACAGTTGCATCTTCCGGCATTCCCCCATATACCAGGCCTTTGCATCTGAAGCCTTCGAAAAACACCTGACCGGTGGATGAGTATCAACTATCACGCACACACAAGCAGTCATCTGACACACAGAAACACAAGAAATGACAATACATGCAATTAACAACCATTTCCTCCTCTAGATGGGAGAATGGCTACCTGCTGTCAACATTCCCATTGGCACTGATCAGGAATCCAGCCACCCCAGGTGAGGCGCACTACAACTCTGCACAGATAGCCACTAGGTGTTAACTCTGACTACGGTTGATATCGTAAAACACAATCAATGAATATATTTGGTATTGCAGATATAGAAACAGACTAACCTGGTCTGACAGCAGTGACTTTAGATTGCAGATGTAGAAGATTTCCCTGATAATTCTACCTCCCTCCGCCTGAATAGGGAATCTTACAGACTGAGGGAAGGCAGTGTTCCCAGGGAAACCCTCTGGGGAAGAAAACCCTGATGTGTCGGAGGATCTGGAGGACTTTGGAACCTGGTTGACGTGAAATGCCGGTGCTAATCCCCGGGTTCGGAATGATGAGTTGCGTTGTTCCCGGGACCGTTCCAGCGAATGAGCTTTACTGAGAAGATAAGACAACAGGTAAGTGAGTGAAAGTAGCAAGTTTTGGGGAAAGAAAGAAGTGCAATCGGAAGTGGACCTACCGAGAAACAGTAACAGGTAAGATCTATGGGAAGTCGATAAGAGCAGAAGGGCTCCTAGCAAACCTAAGGGAAAAGTTAATGCCAAGCAAGATAAAGAGATGGGAATGTGGACGGACTGTTCTAAGGTACCTACAAGCCCCAATCTGAAATGGAAGAAGAATGAAAAGTATCATTCAGTAGGTCCGAAGCCGAAGAAGAGATTAGGTTTGGCGGGTTGGGAGCCAAATGAAAGGTGCTGGTAGATGGCGGAGAAGTCAGTCCGTATGGGAATAAGGTAGACATCAGAGGCGAGTCTGTCGTGAGAGAAGTTGGATAGGCGCTCAGGACGGCTAAATGCTGGAGACAGGGTTGCGCAGATCTAATTCACAGCAAGAGAGAGAGAGAGGATTAGAATGAAGAACAATAAAGAGAAAGGATATTGAACACCTAGAATCAGTAATTTACGAAGCGTCTTTCCTAAGAGTAGCGACGCACTGACTGTCGGAAATGCGATCATTATATGTGGTCACATGATCAGCACAAGACGTCAGAAACGTACGTCCATAAGCTGCACAATCCATCCAAGAGCGCCTGGGCCAATTGTCAGCCATCTTGGGGGAAGAAACCAACAATGAATGGCAAAGGCGGCCGCGATGCCACAGGGACCAGCGCTGATAAGAAGATGTAACACTAGGGCCATAACGGTTTGCACATTTGGAGTGCTAAAGTCACACTTCCACTCCCTTGGCCACTCAGGTGGTGTATTGCTATATGCACCACTGTAGTATGCAAAATCATTCATTGTTGCATGTTGTGTCCTGCATAATATTGTCACACCTTGTGGCATAGAAGTAGAGGTGCAGGAAGGCTTCTGCCCTCATTCACATCCACAACCCATTCCCTTATCAGGCCAACAGGCACAGGAACAGAACACAAGCAACCAGGTATTACAATCCTATTTCTCAGGAATACCAACCCTCCTGGAACACACACAGTAAAGCCACATCCCTGATGGTTTGCAATGATGCAATCAGGATCACCCAGCTTGCCCATAACAACACCCTCTCGAATGGCAAACTATGTGCATCCCATGACATGAAAAGTACACTTCCACCCCAATGATATCCATCACATGGAGTGCACAAACTACTGCCGCTGCCACAGTCCTTACAAGTGGAATAAAGTGTTACCATGTCAGAGATCCAAAAAGCAAAACAAAGTAAAGCCAGCACCAAGCACAATGTCCTAAAACTATGTGCTCCCCTGAGTGGTATGTATCTAGTGCAAAGAAGTGCTCACCTGACTGGAATCTTAATGATGTGTCCCTCCGCACCACTGCTGCTGCCATATTCATGCCCCTGCAAAGGGGAAAATCCACATCTGCCCACCCACCCCTCCGCATACATGTCTCTGAAACCCTCAACATGTACCTTGTCCAATCATGAAGATGCCCTCCAGAAAATCCAGAAAGCAAAGTAGCCAATCACAGGATACACAAACTGGTAAATACAGACAAGGTAACACACCCCTTTCCATCAACAACTCCTGACCAAATAAATGGAAACACATTACCAACATTACACATGACACATTAGGAAGACTTGTCGGCCTCGACACACTCATCTCACCATCAATGCACCACATACTACACAAATGACTCACATGCATACTTGTCAACTGGATCATCCATCTATGTGGATTGTAACAGTCAGGTGTTTAGCATGCCTATGCAACATTGATAGGGGTGGACAGGGAACCAAAAGAGGCCCTGGAAAAAATACTCAAGCTGGACCCATATCACACTTCTATGAAAAAGGCCAACCCTATGCCCATGAGAAAATGTGAAAACACCACACAAAAGAGGCACATGATGCAGAGTTCTACAATGAAGTTATCAGAGTTCCCAATAGTCCAGTACACCCCTAATCATGAAGTGGCTACTTGACATGACACCTGTCTGGAGATGGCATGCAAGGCCGACATGACATGAGTGCAAATGTAATGCCACACTAAAAATGAAGCTACTGCATCAGCCCTCACCAAAAACATATACACAGTAACATCCTGAGGAGACTGAGTCCAAACAGCAAATCACAGATGTGCACCCACTAACCCAAAGCACATGCTTAGCTGATCAAGGAGACATGCACACCCACAATAATGTAGGACAACTCACATCTTCAATGACAGTGATGATCACCCAATCATCACCATATCACATCATCCATTGCAAACCCTATGTGTGCCATATCATGCCACAATTGGGGTGCATATGTCACCAGCCATGAAAATGAATGACAGTGCACAACCTTACTTGGTGGTACAGCTGTTGTGCTGTGAATCCTTTGTCACCTCCACCTAACACTGGGCATCCACATTGGCGCTAAGAGATCCAGTGTAAAGCTGATGGGAATGGGTGCAACTAGGGTGCTGGAGGGTTGTTAGGTAAGATGTGCACAGAACAAATAAATCTTTCTTTCCTGGGTCAACCTCAGAACTTTTTGCTGTACAAGTGGGATATTTTTCCATAACACCTCAGTGAGTGGGAACTTTTTTCCACACTCTCATAATCTTTAACTCTTTTTATGGGTATCATTTTTAAGACTCTGCATAGTGTCTTTTTAAAGTTATCCTCTTTAACAACGTATTGACAATAAGTGCCTGTTGTTGCTGGGTTGACCTAGGGGCTCCCCTTTTAACTTTCTTGTGCTAACCTTCAGTGAACTACAGTTCCCAAGGGTAGAAAGGATCTTTGGATCCCTTTTACATTTTATTTAGTGAAACCAGCACACCCCACCTTATGTGTAGTGCTGGGGAGACACAATGTATCCCCTTTCACACTAAAACTGTAACAATTCTGTTAAAGGACAAGCTTACATTCGATGGCTCGTGGCAGTGATACCTTGTATTAATCTGGTGCACCTTTACCGCGGGCTGTGTTCACAGCTGCAGTAAAGGGACTTAAGGGTGTCCATTTTTACCGAAATTGCCCCTGTCTTCTTTTTTGCCATTTTAACATTTATTGCCATTTCTTGTTCCTTCCCCTGACATTCATGGTGGGAAATTCCTTCGTGTGATTTTTATCTTCAGCGGGAGTCCCCTGGACTCCCTGCCCAGGCTCCAGTCTGTCTGTAAGAGCAGGAAGTGAGGGAGGCATCCAAAACTCCCCAGTCCTTTGTCTTACAGCTTTCTTGAATGGGACAAATCCCAGTGGGGGGCTGGCTGTCCTGATTGGACAACCAGACCGCCCCTTCTTGTAAAATGCGGGGAGAGAATGCAGAGGTTGTGCTGTAATTCCTTATAAATACTGCAAACCTGGAAGCTGAAGATATGTCAACCACTGGAAATTAAACCAAAGATGACAATGAAGGAAAAGTGGCTGAGACAATTTCCAGCGACCGGAAAGACTGCTGTGTAACCGGAGCCTGCTGTAGCCCTTCCTTCCAATTCACCTGTGGACTCCGAAAACGATGACTCTGATGCAGAGCCTGGTGAAACCTACTAGACTCAAGAAGACCTGCATTTTGAGTCATCCCACGCATTGCTGAGAGCTTGCGTTGTTGGAATACCCCAATACTGTGGGATCTCAAGCCATTGTGCGATGCATGGTCTTCTCAATTCCAAATCTTGCTGAAACTTTGTAGGCATTGTAGTGGTTCTCCAGAGACACTAATGGAGTCCAAAAAGTCCCCTCACCAGTTTGCTGGACCTTTAAAACGATGAGAATTCAACCACAACTTTCTGTCTTCTTCTGTGCTCCCTGAAAAGGCGCCAAATCTGCAGAACCACATTCATCCACAAGGGGAACCTTGCCTAGAGCCTTCTTCATCGATCCCTGCTGCAAAGTCCCTCCTGTGTTCTTGTTTTCAGTCTCCACAACAAGGAATCCATTGACCGGGTATTTGGCTGTAGACCCTGAAGTTCTCCTGCTGCAAACGCTTCTTCAATGCTGAGGTACTGTGATGGCTTGGATATGTACTTACCTTAAGCCTGTTAGGATTTCTCTGTAGTTAAGTGTTGTTTTCTGTGATTGGGAGGTCCCTCGTCCAGTACACCGAGCCCCACTGCTAGAATCCTGCAAGGGTTTCTTCTGCGTAGCCCCTGGACCATCTTCTAACTCCAAAGTGAAGTACTTACCTGTTTGCCCAGTTGTCCTAAGGAATTCTGACTTTTGCTACTAAAGAACCAATTCTGACACTGCCTGTTGGTCACTAGTCCTACTGACCCCCCTTCTGCCACTGAGAACACTCATGCTCCAAGAATAAGGGAAAGACTGTCAAGGGATTGTGACTTCTGCCTAGAAAAGAAAATACGTGTTTCAAGGTTACTTACTTGTAAAGAGTTGGTTGGTAACTGTAATTCTAAGAGTGAACAGTTACAAAAGTTCTTAAAGATCTTAAATGTGTGATGCACTATTCTTAAAAGTATGGTTAACATCTTTTCTTCCTTAGCAACTGTTTTGCCAGACTAATACAAAGTATATGTGAAGGTATTTTATTCTCCTTTGATTAGGTTGTGCCTCTTCCCAAAAGTAAAGTGTTGATATCACCAGATTAGTCCTTTGAGGATAATTGCATGAGTGCCCCCCAACTGGGTCTTGCTTCCCTGACTTGCTGCTAGCCTGTCCTTAATAAGTCTGCATTAGGTTTTTGCCTCCCTATAATAACTATTCAGTAAAGTGTACCATTGGGGTTTACTTTCCCCCTCCATTGTGAGGTTAAACAAAGTATGTGGGTTTTACTTGTGTTAGCTGTGTGCCATCCAAAATAAGTTACAAGAGTTACTGCTTACCTCAATCTGGGGTTCCCTGATTTCAAAAGCACCTGTAATTGTATATTACATCCTTAGGTTTTACTCACATAGTATAACTGTGTGTTATGACAAAAGTAGTTATAGGTCTTTACTGCACCTAGAATAAGTGTTTCACTATTCATCAAAAGTATATTGTCCAGTTGACTGATTACGTGATTTGTGCCGAGAATCATTATACAACTGGAAGGGTCTACTGCCCTTGCATTACTGACTGTAATTGTAAAAAGTAGCCATTGGTTTTTACTTCCCAAGAATAGGCTTGACCTATACTAAATATGTATGAAAAGGTTTTGACTTCCTTAGAACTACTGTTAGGTACTTCAAATAAGGTCTATACTTGGGTCTGTGTACTTTCAAGTATAGTGTTGTGTTTTTATATTGTGATTTCATATAATGTGCTAGTACTTACTTACCCCTAGAGTTATCTGGGCCTACCTGCATTTAATAAATCCTTTATTTTTACAATACAAAGTGTTTCAGTGTTTCTTTGCATCATTTGTATGACAATTTCATTTGTACTGATTCAACAGCCCTCTCTCCCTCCTAAGATAAGCCTGGCTGCTCTGTCTACGCTTCCATATACTCAGGTGGTACAGCCTTATACTGAGAGTGGAGTCTTGTACTGCCTCAGTTGAATGGTTTTACTAAGCCCTTAGTTGGACTTCAGAAAAACTGTCCTAACAGGGTTCCTGTCAGGGAGTGCAGGCACTGGATGAGGCAACATACCTGAAATAACATCAGACATTTGTTTGGACCAGCTAAAAGATTATGTCTGACAGACTGCACATACATACATCAATGTTTAATGGAATGTTCACCTGCATAAGGCAAGCTGTAGCAGACCAGAGCACCACATCAGTCCAGGGAGCATGGCCGCATGTACCTTCCCCCAGTCTGGAATTGTGCCCACTACCATGAGCACTAGACTCACTACCCTCGTGAGCACAATTACCCTGACACGAGGACACCAAAAATAATACATTCCACCCTGGAAGAGCACAAACATAAAATATAGTCCACCTTGGACAGGGGAAAAAAACAAATAAAGTGCACCTTCGATGGGGGTAAAAAACATAACAGTCCACCTCCGACGGGGGAAAGAATCAGGCACAGGCCACCGTGAAACAGGTTAAAAATTAAAAACAGTCGACCTTGGACAGGGGTAAAAACAATAAAACAAGCACAAAAACATGCTGACCCTGTAAAGGGGAAAGCGGAGGGGCTGGGAGGTAAAAAGAAATTAGCAAAAATACATGCTCCCTCCATGGGCTCATGGATACCAGGGTGCATGACGAAGGGGTGTTTGTGACAAGAGCAGTGTTGTGTGTGGGGACCTGGCCAATGGCACCACATACGTGTTTCATCTTGAACCCCCATCCTGTGGTGGATCCTGGGGTGGTGGATTCTGACCATACAATGCCAAAACCTGGTCCTCATTGGTTACGCTACACGTGAGAGGGATGCATGCATGAGTGCCCGAATTGTTACAAAGTCCTGGGGATGGATGTCGCGAGTGGCCAAAGAGTCATAATTCATGGTGACCCGTAATTGGCTGGTGGTCTACCACCTTCTGACTGACACCAACCTTCGCTGCTGGCTCCATGATGGGTGAAGGCAAACTTGTAGACAATGAAGCACCCATTGACGCAGGGCTTCCCAATGCCAGGCCCAGGGTCTCCTGGCTCTTCTCTTCCAACTCAGCAGCCTCAAGGAGCTCCATGGCATCTGTACTACTCAGTGATGTACCCTCCACCATGGCCCTCAGTATTTCCTCCACATCATATTTGGCAGCAACATCTGAAGAGTAGGCAGACCTACTGATGTTGGCCTGCAACACAAGGGGATTCTTACCAGGCACAACACCCGGGCTGCACTGGTGGATGGTTGAGCCTCATACGCCTCCTCCTCCTCCTGCTCCTCCACTTCCTCATCTGCTGCGTCCTCATCTGCATAAAGTCAGACATCAATATTTAGAGGCCTACCTAACTGACTGCACATGCATATATGAATTCTAATCCATACACACACAGGGCCAGCCGCACATACATGACACATTGAAACTAGGCACTCTGACATATGTAAGGTACATGTGACTGATATCCAATGGCACGTTCAATAATGTCAGTGAAATTGGGCTCTGCATCATGCCATGGATTGGAGGAGTAGGCGACCATGCATACATACAGACATGTATGAGAGTGGAAGGTCTAACTGTAGATGGATGGAGGTCTCTGTTCCATTGTGGAACCCCTACTCTACTTCAACCATGCCTAATTTCAATATATGCGAGTATCACAACTACTCCTGCTGACCAAACCTGCATTCAGGCATTTGTGTAGCCAAAATCCCCATACCCCCTTTACCCACATTTCCCAAGGCCAGATTTGTGGTTACACATGCTCCCATACATTGCAAAAATGTGTGAGGAGAGTGCAACAAGGATATGACCCGTGTTGCATCACCACTGAAGAATTGACAGCCCACATGTAGAATGAAAATCACTCAAGCATCTATTGGCCAACCACTGCAACACCTGCCTGGAACACACCATCATTCGACTTTGCACTGACATTGTCACTCAACCATGTCCACTGGCTTCCAGGGCCGGAGCATGGATAACTCTGACATCATCCACTGCTTGG
This sequence comes from Ambystoma mexicanum, assembly GCF_040938575.1. Taxonomy (NCBI): domain Eukaryota; kingdom Metazoa; phylum Chordata; class Amphibia; order Caudata; family Ambystomatidae; genus Ambystoma; species Ambystoma mexicanum. Next base: position 151,598,108 of record NC_090928.1, read on the forward strand.
TGTCGTTCCATGTGAGTCAGAGTTTGTGTTCACAATGCACGACACTGTGAGTGTGTCAGTGGCATGTGTCTTGCATGCCATTGCCACAAATAGGTGTATAGTCATTGTTAAACAATATGAATACTGTGCTGTGAGATCAATGTGAGATCAATGTCAACTGCACAGAGTTCAAGCATCCACCTTGTAGGATGCACAAGTGATGGAAGTGGCCATGGAAGCATCACTGTACCATATTTGACAGCATATCATGTGAAGATTGAGGCATACATGGCATGCACACATGGCACCTATCTGATGAGGCTGTATAGTTGTCCATGCCTCCCACACCAACCACCTGCTCACTACACATGAGTCCACTGGACACCTCTTCAAATGGAGTCAACTCATCCACATGTTGTGATCCAACTCCAGTAACATGGTCAGAGGCCACATTTCTGCCAAGCTTCTCCTTGGTCCATCGCATGTGGTCCCCCATCCTCTTGCAAACCTCTTCTGTAGTGCTCATCTTAACAACACAGGCATTTCTGTGATCTCTGTCCTCCTTCCACATGCTCTACCACTGGGTCACAAAAAGGGCACAGCCAGCCCAAGAGTACAGGTCATCAAAATGTTCATCAATGCAATAAGTGAGGATTGTCAGATCCTCATCTGTAAAGCATCTCTTCATTGGTGGCCTCTTCTCCTTCAACTGTGCCTCTTCATGGGGTGATGCCTGTTTCTGATCTGCTGGCTGGCCCCTCCTTCGCTTAGTGGCCCTTGATAGTAAAGGGGCACCTGTAGGCTCCCCACCACATCTAGCAGGTGGACACTTCTTCTCCCCTCTTCCCAGTCCTCATCCTCTCGCTCACCACAGAGCCATCCCACTCATGGTGCAAGCAGGTTCATGGTAAGGTACCAACGAATTTTGGCTCAAGTTCCTCGTTGCACCCTCTAAGAATCTCTGCCTCTGCGCACACCAGGAAATGGATGTTGCACCCCCTAAATATCACCACCTCTGCACACGGAAGGGAGGGCACGTCATTGACAGAGTTACACGAGTAGGGATGCTGCGTGTGGTGCATAAATTATGCACATAGGACCCTTCATCTGATTTTTATACTGCTGCCTTGTACATGTACGGAGGACACATGTTTCTTAATGCCACTTCTGCCTGGTGCCATATCTTGCCTCAACATCTTTTGCTGCCTGGTAGTGTCTCAATGGTTGCTAGCACTGCCTTGGAGTGCCTGGTATTCCCTTTGAGCCTGTTCTCCTGTGACTGACCTGTCAGTCTCTGTGACCACCTCATCTGCCATATTAGGACTTCCACTCTTTAGAATCACTGCCACAGCTCCACACCACACATCATCAGAGCACACCTTCACCCTACCAGCCTCAAGGGGAGCCATGCCCTGAACATTGACCAGCACCTCCATGTTGAGGCTGAGGGCTGTCAACTTCACTGCTGCAGAAGTTGGCATCTTGGGTAACCAGGGCCTGGCCCATTATGATGCCCACTTCGATCTGCAGAAGCAGTTTGGGATGTATGGGCATCAAAGAATCTAGGCAGACATCACCGCTGCATATATGTAGCAGGGGTGGCAGCAGAGAGGGTGGCAGGCCGTACTATGGACCATGCTAAGGAGTGCTGGGATAACCTCAGGATTCAGAGCCAGGCAAAGGCAGCCTTCGAGGCAGGTGCTTCCGTGGAAGTGCACTCAGCAGGCCGCCATCAGGTGTCACCCCTTCACCTCTGGATCCTGGAGAGGATAAACCTAGCCATCCATGTCCAGGTCCTTGACCTGCAGGCACGGATCTAAGCTGCTGGTGGGTACTCAGAGGGTGTAATTTACCACAGCGTTTGTGTGTCCTGCACAGGGATGCATGAATTGAGCAAGTCACATCTTTTCAAGGCATGTGTGTTGCGCAATTGTTAATTGGGATGCAGCCTCATGTAGACGCTGCAAGTATGTGATGGTACACACATCGGTGTAGTGGACAGGTGTAGGGATGAGAAGCCTTCGGGGCAGACTTAGCACACAGGCCGTTTTTAAGGGAGACACCAAGACAGGCTGGACTGAGACTGCGACGTCGAGCCAAGACATACTTGGAGTAGAACAACTTGCTAATCAATCTATCAACATACTCCCCTACTCAAGACAAAATTACTTTATTAGAAAAAGGGTTTTGTTTTGTCCCAAAAGTATAGCAGCTTCGAAATGAAAACAGAACTTCAACAACTGTTCCACAAAATACATTTGAAGCAATATTTTATGAACCCTACATTTGAAAGTTTGGAAACCTGAGTGGGTTTCATAGGTCTTCCACCTTGTGTCCACCTATGGCCAGCTACACTGCAGAAGCTATAGTATTTAGAAAAAGAATATTTGCGGAAATCAATAGGTTGGAAAACAACAATAAAAAACAGGTTTTCCACAACACTACCTCACAGGAATGTCAGGCTATCTATTCCCTCAAATCTAATAAGGATATAATCCTCAGAAAAGCAGAAAAGGGGGGCACAATATTGATTCTCAATAGGCAAGACTATATAGAAGAATGTAATCGCCAATAAATCCTTAATGATCCTACTGAAAGACTCACAATAGTACCAACAAGATTGAGAATTCCCAAGAACGACAGTCTATATTAAAACAGGAGGCAGAATGCTGCATTACTACCAATTCTAACATCCCTAAATGTTACACTTAGTCAAAAATTAATAAAACTCTAGTAAAACTCCACAGAATACCAATAGTATCGGGTAGAGGGTCCATTTTAGAACTTCTGGAAAAATGTGCTGACCTTTTTCAAACCTATATGTTAATGAAATGCAGGCATACATACAGGATACCACTGAAGTTATCCGAATCATTGAAGATAATCCCTTTAATGAAGATGTGGAACTGTTAGTAGATTTGGACATTATTTCATTGTACACAAAAATCCCACAGGAAGCGACATTAAACCTGGTAGAAAACGTCTTACTCAGGAAACGATAGGGTGGCCAAAACCCTAACTGCTTCATTCTCTGGTGTACGGAGATGTAAATGACAGAAATATTTTGTATATAACAGCAAATTATTCTGCCAAATTCATGGCACTGTAATACAAATTCAATTTCAGCGTGTTATGAAGGAACGCACTTATCAGCTGCGGGAGTAGCACTGTAAAAGGGGAGGTGGCTCTTTCTGATGTCTGTAAAATGAAATGCTTAATAAAACTAATCCATAAACACTGGGGCATAGGTAAGTATAATCAACATTAGTGGTAGAACACACAGAAAATAGGCCTTAAAAGCTTGCTTTTGCAGAAAACGTGTGTTAACATTTTAGGTGCAGCAAAGGTTGCTGTGGCTGGTGATTTAGTGCAGAGTCTGCGATCCCAGGCCAGCGGTGAGAGCCACCAACGAATAAGTAAAACATGAACATTTTATTATTCAAAATAATTTATGAAAGCAATTTTCTAATGGAGCAGAAAAGAACCACATCGGTTTCAAATTGCCCCATAGATCATTTTCACTGGGAAAAGGGTTAGAGTGTCCCTGATATGCAACATTTGTACAGCAGTATGTCTGTGGTTCAAGACTGGTGCTGTCATGGTGGAAAGCAATTCTCATGTGAATCAGGATGAGGTGACAAGGGCAGTTTATTAATGTTCTGCTGGTCGTCTCAAATGTTTCAATGACTTAACCTTGTGCTGTGGGAATTGGGGGTGGATTGCGACAGCACAAGCTGTAATTGAGGGTGTGGGAAGGTTTGTGGACCCAGTTATTGATCGCGATGTATGTTTTTCTTTGAGGGTTCAAAGTGCGAAGTACAATCAGCTTTGTGTGGGGAGATTCTTTCTTGTCGCATGAGTACGAGTGCTAATAACTTTGCATTGTATAAAGGTTCTGACTTTAGGGACGTTCCTTTGACAGCATCTGTTTATGCAGTTCCGTTCTGCGATCTGTTTGAATTTGCTGTCGCAGCTGCATCTGGACCCAGCGAGATATTTCTGCTGTTTGACCGAAGAGTGAGAATTCCAGCCGTACTCGGGGAGGAGTGCAGGACACTGTCTGTTGGTCAGTACAAAGAGATCAAATCTGCAGCATCTAACAACTCGGACAAACTCTGTAAAATCTGCAAGGAGCTAGCCAATCCTGCTATAGTCTCTACTTCCCCTAACCCTCCCAGGCCCTCTGCATGGCCTTGGCCTCTCATTTTATCTCTAAAACC